>NC_051063.1:89340144-89640144 GCF_004664715.2 Peromyscus leucopus | reverse complement strand
TAGTCACTAAGTCATGGGAGTGATGGTGAGACATGGGTTAGTGCAAAACAGATAGGCCAAGCAGACATCGGCACCCCAGGACCAACTGAGCCTCCCCTCAGGAGCCTATTTCCTACTCAGAAATGAAACTTCTTTCCTGTCTTGGCTCCCCTCATTCCTGCCTTGCCATCCTTTGCTAACTCGGGGCTCCAGCTGGTCTGGGAGGCAGCTCACCTCTGCCTGCTCATTAACAGTTCATTTGCTTAAATACCCATCATCATTACTGCCAATGGCTCCTCGGGGCACCATTGCATCCCAGGAACTGTGGCAGCCATTCTCCTCTGACGGATGGCCCCATGCTCTGCCCTGCCACCTGCTAATGACTCTTGGGCTGACAGCCCAGCCTGAGGGCAGCAGGACTCAAGGAGGCCACTGTCTCTCCTTGTATGCTCCTCTGACCCTCACAGTCCTGCCAAGGACTCGGGTCTGTAAAGGGATGCTTCAAATCATCCCCAAAAGGTAAGAGGTGTCCGCACAACCCTCGCTCTCAAATCTTACGTCGAGAGAGCTCAGCCCTGCTCCATTGCCCACTTCCCAGATGCTGAATCTGAGGCTCACAGAACTGGAGAGCTTCCCCAAGTCACATGGCCAGGCATGGTGGCTCTAGGTTGCAAATGCTGAATCCAATCACCATGCTTCTTCCCCTAACTCTAATTGCTCCACACGAGGGGAATCTGATGACTCCTCAGAACTGAGAACGCAACAGTAATGGCAACTGAAGTGATGACTTACATCATGGGAACACTGTCTGTTAAGAGAGTCAGTTAAATTAGAGAGAGAGTTTAAAGTGTATTCATTTGAGAGGAATCCTACTAATTTAGCCTTTTCCTTACTGACAGATGCCTCCCCTCTTGCTGGATTATCTCCTCACAGCATATCCTTCCAGTTTATTCCGCAACAACAGGGCTGTCCTTAGTTAACAATGGAGAGACGCTTTTTTTTTTTTAAGCTGGATGCATATTAAGTCCTTGAACATTTGCACTGAGCCTGTAAAGATGTTCTTCCTCTTATTCACAGAGGAGTGTGGAGAACAGAGAGGGCAGCTAACTAGCTCAAGGTCGACATAGCTACTGAGTTGGAATCCTTAAAGGGCAAGGGTGGGGGAAGAGGGTTGTGGCTTGTGATTTTCTTCCTCCTCCCCCTCCTCATCCTTTCTCTCCTCTTTCTCCTGCTTCCTCTTCTTCCTTCTTTTCCTCATTCTCCCTCTACCCCCGGGCTCTCTCTCACTATGTAGCTCAAGCTGTCCTCAAATTTGTGAACTTTTTTGACTTAGTTTCCAGAGTACTGGGGTCATAGTTGAGGGACACCATACTAGATGAGCAGGATATTTCTTTCAGGATACCACTCTTGCGTTCCTGTCATGGCTGGACTTTCTCATATCACCTATACTCGAAGCTTTAAGCTATGGTGACAGAAGTCACAAGTCACAGTACTTTAGGTTGAACCAGGTTTAGAAGAGCATGTGATCTAGATGTGCTCTGTGGCAGGGCTGCTGCAATGTGCGGAGACAGCATCTTACTGGACAGCTGAGAGCAACGTCAGAGCCCATTGCCAGGGACAGGAAACAGGTTCTGGGAAATTGAAAGTCCAGCTGGAGTTCTAGAAGTCATCAACAAAACTCCAGGAAGGCCTTGATTCTGGGTCCAGAATCAGGAAGGCACTCAGAGGGAGGGCCTTGACCCCTAGGATGGTTGATTGTCATTGTCACCCGGACTAAATTTAAAATTGCCTAGGAGCCACAGCTCTAGGCATGCTTGTGATGAGTGTTTCCAGAAAGTTTAACAGGAAGGGAGAGCCACAGTGAATGTAGGTGACACCACCACTGAGCTGGAGTCTTAGATTAGATAAAAAGAAGGTGAGCTAGGCACCAGCCCTCATCTCTCTGTGTTTCCTGGTGGTGGGTGAGATGTGACCAGATACCTCAGTCTCTCACGGTCATACCTTCTACACCATAAACAGCTGTGTCCTCACATCCTTAGCCGAAATAAAGTCTTCCTTCCTTAAGTTGCTCTGTCCAGGTACTTAGTTAGCACAGTGGGAAGGTAACTAACACAGGCTCTCCAGATACTCTTCTGATGGGCCTTCAAATGAGGAAGAATGGACCATGCTCCTCTCTGCCTCCCTGGTATGTGTCCACACCTGTACTGCAAAGTCAGCCACGTCATTCCTCAGTTTCAAGTCTGTGAGCCACACCGTAAGGCTACGAGATAAATCTCAAATTCCCTAAGATGATTTACAGCGCCCTCCATGGTCCAGCCCTGGGCATCACCGTCAGCCTCACTGGCCTCTTCTTCTATCTTCCCATCTCTACAACAATCAGTCCTTATCACCACAGGTTTTCTCTCTCACCCTCTGATATCAGGTACTTACAGATCCCTCTGTTTGGAAATTGCCCCTTCTCTCCACACAGTCTCAGAACACACATTCATGCCTACTGCTTCCTGGAGAAGTATAATTATATGTTTCAGCTTAAACATTGCTGGTTTGGGGAGCCATTCACAGCCAGAGCTACGCCAACCCTGAAGGCCAACCCAAATTTATATATCCCCACTCTTCCCTCTTGCCACTGTCATATGCTTGTGTGCTGGATGGTGATAGCTTATTCGTCTGTTCTGGACCTTACAGTTTCAGTCCCACTCAGGTGGGCACTGCCCTTCCCATCACATGTCACCTGTGTCTGGCACATACTCAGTGGTCAGGCTGGACTGCCGAATCCCTGGGTAGCCTCAGTGGTCTCACTTTTTTTTTTTTCTATTTCTATTTCTTTTCTAGAGTGATTCAGAAGACCGTTAAGACTGAAGAGCTGCCCACAGGGTAGGCCCAGAGAAGACAGAAATACATTTTGACCCCACCTGAAATCAGCACAGGAATTAAGAGTACAAGGATCCCACTTACACCCGGGCTGGAGGCCAGGAGATAAGGCCCAGGCAACCAGAAGGGAAGCTAGTTGGTGTTGGGCCCTGAGGTCAGCATCTGGCTGTGTTCAGGGAGGCCATCCTAAGTCACTTCCCATTCTCAGCAATGGTTACTTAAGGTACAAGTCCAGGGCAACCACACCTGAGCTTCGTGTAAAGCTGGTGAATAATTGGTATTTCGTGGCTGGTAGGAAGGGGGGTGGAGAATGAGACTACTGGAGAAGGATGAGGCAGAACTTGTGAAGAGTCACAAAGAGAGGAGGGTCTATGAAGAAGAGGATCAACAAGAGGAAGAGAGGAGGCTGAGGCATCTAGTCACAGGCTGAGACCACATGAGTGGCTAAGAGCTGCAATGGCCCTCTTCTTCTTGCTCCCTAAGGTTGCATCTGGGCTTGCAAGTTGGGACCCTCCAGAGGTGCTTGGTGTTAGGAGAAGTTCATGTCACAATCACGCTCTGAAATGACCAGTTCATCAGGCTTACTTATAGAACATGGGTGATGGGATACTTACAAAATCTTGAGTGACTCCAGAGCAACCACACCACTGAAAAGCCTCATCCCAACATGGATGACTTCCCCATACCTGTATAGATGGATTTCTCCTTTCAGGTTAACCTTCCATGGTCCTCTATCACTCCTGGAGACCACAAAGCCACACGCAATCAGAACAGAATTACATACAGATAGCATAAGTGGCTAGAATTTGGGGGTAAGGGTCCAATGGCCCTCTTCACTCCCTCCTTCTCTGATGGACCATTAACCATCAACAGACCCAAACTCAGGGGTCTCTTGCAAGTACACACAGTTGTTCTGATGAAGAAAATGTCTGTTGTGCTTGCAAGACAGCAGTATAGATTATTGAGGAAAAAGGTAAGAGCCAGGAAACCAGCGGGGAAGCCATTATAGTAACTCAGGAACAGCATGTGGCAAACTGAGTGATTGGATCAGTATTTAAGCAACTGGGTGAGACAGGAACAGTAATGGCAAATGGGCTGGACCACAGCTACTGTAAAGGCAAAGAGTGAGCTCTCATACCCCGGGGCCCTGTCCCAAATAGACAGCACCAGAGTTTTATAGCTTTTGAAACTTCCAAGAGTGGGATTCGTTAGAAGTTGAGCATAATTGTGTGTGTGTGTGTGTGTGTGTATGTGTGTGTGTGTGTGTGTGTGTGTGTGTGTGAGAGAGAGAGAGAGAGAGAGAGAGAGAGAGAGATCATGTAACAGAAATACTGAAAATTTTTCATGAGAACCCTAGAAGCCTTTTAGGGAAGAAAGGGTTAATGGTTGGGTAATCTTCCTCATGGAATTAATCACATAAAGAACACCAAGGCAGAGCTGGAGAGATAGCTCAGAAGTTAAGAACACTTCCAGAGGATGCAGGCTTGATTCCCAGCACCATATGGTAGTGGTTCACAACTGTCTGAACTCCAGTTCCAGAGGATCTAATGCCCTGTTCTGACCTTCTTGGGCACCAGACACATGTGTGATGCACAGACATACACACAGGCAAAACATCCATAAAATTAAAAATAAATATAAATAAAATCTCAACAACAACAAATAGACATAATTATGGGGGTGGTTACTAGACCCACAACTGACATGGCTGTCTGCTTGGCAGGCTCTGTTCAAGGAATAAGCTTGAGAGATGGCTTATTTTGTAATGTGCTTACTCCACAACTGTTGCTTCCCTAGTACCCAAATAAAAGACAGGTACAGCATGCACACCTTAAATCCAGTGCCATGATGTAGATACAGGAAGATTCTTGGGGTTCTCTGGCTAGCCAGTATAGCTGAATTAGAGAGCTTTGGGTTCTATAAGAGACCATATCTAAAAAAAGATAAGGTGGAGAGAGATTGAAGAGGACACCTGATGTCAACCTCTGGCCTCCATGTGCAAACACATGCACATATACATGTATCTGCAAATATGCACTTGCACACACACAAATATGCATGCACATTGTCTTAACTACTCTATAGCTATGATAAAACACTATAAGCAAGCAACATATATAAGGAAGAGTTTATTTGGGGTTTACATTTCCAGAAGGATAAGAGCCCATCATTATCATGGTGGGGAGCAGACTGGCAGGTGTGGAGTTAGAACAACAGCTCAGATTTTAACCCACAGACAGGAAGCAGAGACTCAAAGCCTTTTGAGACCTCAAACACATGCAAAGTGAAGAAAGAGAAAAGGAAGGGAACTTATGCCAGGAGAATGGGCTGAGCAGATCTCACAGGCTGATGGGACATCTTCCCTGGCCTGTTGAAGACTCACAGGCTGATGGGGCATCTTCCTGACCTGTTGAAGACCCACCATGGACTGGGCAAAGTCTGCTCTTGTATCCAGGGCAGAATTTATATCAAGATGCTCAGCCCACAGTTTCAAGCTCAGTAGGCAATAAGAATGCACCCCAGCAGCAGACAGAATGGGCAGCCACAGAGGAAACATAGCTTCTGTTAGGGTTAACAGCGTGTCTGTCAGGGCAGCTGGCCTTCATGTTTGCCCCTTCACTGGTGCTAAAAGGCTAATGCTGATCATGAAACAAAACTCACTCTCCATTCTGCTGAGCACTTCGGAGTGGCAGAGCTGTCAGGAGAGATGCTTGGCAGAATGCAAGCTTTGGTTTGGCATGATATAATTTGCACCACCTCTGCAAACTTTCCCTAACTCTTTCCTAAAAATAGTGCTTCGATTAGAAAGTGACACAACTTCTGTTGGGGAAGGTGTGAACAGCCGTGAAATGCTTCATATGGAAAGGAGCAGGTGAGACCCCAGTAGATCATCAAATGCCAAATGATACACTGTAATGTATGGTAATTGGTTATTATTAAAATAGTCTATTGCTTATCACACAGTAGCTAAATGGCCTTTCAGTTGCTCTATAATTATCCAGTGATGGGTGATCTGTTTTCTTCTTTGAGAGCTGGGTACCAAGGGTATAGGAGTAGCACCTGTCACAACACAGGAAGAGAGAAGGGCTGGGGGGGGGGCTTTCTGCCAAGGTGGAGCCTCACTAGGCTCTTTCAAAATCCTCAAGCAGGGTAGAATGCTGTGTGAGGTCCCTAAGGGGACAAGAAGCAGAGAATCATGCTCGATCTCTACAAGCCTTCTGCATCTTGCTTATTACCTGTCCATGAAGCTATCTCTGTAGATATTTTCTAAAGGGTCCATAGCCCATGGAAGGACATATTTACATATTTGTGTTAGGTGAGGCTGGATGAGGGATGAAGGGCCTTGCTTCTACTCCCACTATAAGCCAATAAGGAAGCTCAGGACTCACAGAGACGGTGGAGGCTGCTTATGAGGGTAAGAAGTGAAATTTATAATTTCTGGGAACATAGATGGAGTCCGGAAGGAGATGGATAAGGCAGGAGTATATGAGAGGAAAATAGGCCAGACAGCATGAAGAAGGAGAGGAAAGAAGGCCAAAGTCTCTCAGGAAGTGCAAGATGCATAGCAGTGGTCTGATCTCAGAGAGGAAAAAGATTCATAAAGGGACAAATAGCCCCATGTTATGGTCATGCCCCAAGATTAATTGACAGTCACTGTAGAATATTATTTTAAGATGAGTTACATTTGTTTATGCTGTGGAATATTTGTTTAATGATGCAAAGATGTGTTGTGTTCCTTTATATTGCATTTGTTTAACTCTGTGAAGCTGTGTTACTTTGCGTATCTAAAACACCTGATGGTTTAATAAAGAGCTGAACAGCCAATAGTGAGGCAGGAGAAAGGATAGGTGGATAGGCAGGGCTGGTAGGCAGAGAAAATAAATAGAAGGAGAAATCTGAAAAGAAAAAGAAAAGGAGCAAGAACAAGGAGAGGAGGATGCCAGGAGACAGCTGCTCAACCACACCACCAGCCACGGAGTAAGAATGAAAGTAAGATATACTGAAATAGAGAAGGATAAAAGCTTGGAGGCAAAAAGTAGATGTGATAATTTAAAGTTAAGGAAAACTGGCTAGAAATAAGCCATGCTAAGGCTAGGCATTTATAAGTAATAAGACTCCATGTGTGATTTATTTGGGAGCTGGAAGGCAGGCCTCCAAAGAATAAAAGATTAAAAAACAACCAATAACAGACAGTTCTGAACTTCTGAATCCACCTGGCTAGGACTGAGCTTGAGAATATGAATTTATGCTGAGGCTAGGAGATATGGGGTTGGGGGTTTCAGGTCCCTTCCTTTCTCCTCACAGGACTCCAATAGGCTACATCACAGACAGAGATTGATCAAAGAAGAGAAGAATTTTGCAAAAAGGACAAGGTACTTTCAAGTCTAGGTAGGAGCAGGAAGCAAAGGGGTTCCCAGGCTGCTTCATTTTCTCCTGTGTGGGTAACAAGGCTAGGTAGGAGTAGAATCTAATGTTGACTAACTAATAAGATTCAGATATATATATATATATATATATATATATATATATATATATATATATGTTGTTTTTCTTCCAACCTAGCAAACCTCAAGCTCCCACACATTCTATGTGCCTAATGAGTATTTCTTGAATGGCTTTATAAATGAAGAGAATGATATGTACATACACAGTATCACAAACTATCCATTTCTATTTCCATGGTGTTAGAGTTTAAATATCTGAATTGTGTCAATTCCTCTGAAGAGTCTCTCTGGGATGTTTCAGGAAAGGTAGATCTGTGTTTCTACAGAACTGAATCATTCATGTTTATTACTCTATTGCACTGTACATGTCATGATGTTTCCATGTCCTGCTTCAGTCTTTTCTCCATGATAACCCCAGTGGTCACAAAATGTCTGACACAGAGTAGGTATTCAGAAAATGTCTGTTGAAAGACTGGGCTTCCAGCTCTCCTCTTCGTACACATGCATTATTCTAAAGTTTAAGAATGTAAGTAGAAGATTTTGGGTGGCAAGGAGGATTACACTTTGATTCTACAGTTCATTGAAAGCTCAATTTATATCATTAGAAACCATACTTGCCTTGTGCATAGAACATTTTTCTTGTTGCTATGCTCCAATAAAGACAAAAAATAACTCATGGGAGGAACTGTGTGTTCTCACAGTTCTAGGGTATACAGTCCATCATGTAAGGGGGCATGGCAGCATGAACACGAAGCTGGTTGTTCACATCATTGTGGGTAAGGAAGCAAAGAGAGGAATGATGCACTCAACTGGCTTTTCCTTTTTTCCCTTTGCGTTCTGTCAGGGGCCACAGTCCATTGGATGATGCTACCCACATTTAAAATGACATATCTCTTCAATTAACCCTCTATAGAAATGTCCTCATGGGCAAACCCAAAGGCATGCCTCAGTGCCCTAGGCATTTCTCAGTCTAATCAAGTCAACCATGGAAAGTTTTCAGTTTTCAGAAGGTAAATGCTGATGACTTCTCTTCATCAAAGTATGGTGGTTTGGATGAGAATGTCCCTGTAGTACCAGGTGTTTGAACACTTGGTCCCCAGTTGGTGGTGCTGTTTTAGGAAATGGTATGGCCATGATAGGAAGTAGGTCACTGGGGGCATTCTTTGAGAGTTCATAGCATGGGCCTTCTTCCAGTTTGCTCTCTCTGTTTTAGGGTTGTGGCTGAATATGTGATCTCTTTCAGCTTCCAGTTCCTGTCACCATGTCTGTCATTTGCTGCCATGCATCCCTGCCATGATGAACTCTCATCCCTCTGTAACTTTAAGCCAAATAAACTCTCTTCTGTAAGTTGCTTTGGTCATGTTGTTTGTCAGTGACAGTAAAGTAACTTTTATAGAAGGCAAAAAAGTCTCCTGTGAGAGGCCAGCTCCCACATTTTAAAAGGATTCCTATGAGGAGGAGAGAGGGATAAGAAACTTTTAGATAGAAAAATAGTGAAGAGAAGAAAGACAGAAACACAGGACAGCTTCAGAAGGACTTGGACCAAAACCCAAAAGACCTTTCTGCCTCTTCAAAAGGGCTTTTTATAACAATGCCAAGGGCCAGGGCAAAAGACCTCCCTCTTGCTAGAACAAAGCACACCACACAGCCAAGTGTAGACCCTTCCAAACACCTGGTAACTATGCCTGTGATCAAATCATCCCCTTATGCAGGCCTGCTGGGTACAGCAAGCTCAGATTCTCTGACTCTGAGTAATTTGGGCCTCCACAAATTCCTCCTTCTTAATAATATAAATCTCAAATGAGGGTACAGAGCTTAACTCCATGCAGCTCTGAGTTAGCTTTTCCACTAAGAGCTTGCAAGTATCTGGAATTACCACAGCAATATACCAATTCCCCATGGCTGCCATACCTCCTAGTAAAGGAGTAGAGAATGGCCAAGATGGAATTTCCCTTTTAAATGGATCTAAAATGTCTATAGCAGCCTTAGCTACACTAAGCTCTTTTTTAAAATCAATAAACTCTTAATACAACTGCATCAAATAATCAGTAAACTCCTGATGCGACCACATCAAACCTAAAGACTCTCTTAGCATCACCAAACTATGGTTCATTAATATCAACAGGTTAACATAATTCTAGCATGAATATTGCTATACATATTTACAATTCTTACAAACTTACATCCAAAAGCAAACTCTTAATAGGACTATTTACACTTTACAAACTTTAGCAAACATTCAAAAGCAATTTCTTAACAGAACTATACAAAACACAGGGTACATTAACACAAGTTAACATCAGTCCACTCAAAGGACAGAAAATATTTTAAAAAAATTAAATATACTGAGGAATATTAACTCCCCTTTTTCTTTACAATTTTTTAAGTTGCATTTTGTGCCTGGTTAGAAAAAACCCAAACTTCTTCATGTCAACACAAACATTTCATGAGTCACCACGGTTAATAAAGCAGATATACACACACAAAACAGTTCACTAAAACAGTTCATAAATCGTCACAGTTAATAATGTATATAGGTGAAATCAAAATTGTCCCATTTCTATTGAATCACTCCTATTCATCCCATTTCTTAAGTCTTCAAAGTTCAAAAAGACAGTTCTGGTATCAATCTTAAAGTGCTACTGACAGCCCAAGACCAGGGCCTGGCTCATCAGCCACCCTGAAGTCTTTGTATAATGATTCTGAAGCAAATTGCTCCAAAGATGAGGTATCCCATTACCCAAACTTTTGTTGCAGCTCCTTTGGGTGCAGCAATTCAGTTCAAACAAGCATCTCTGAAACTTTCATTCTCAGTTACAGCAGCATTTCATGGCAGTCTTCCCCTAGGAACCTTGCCTTAGGGCGAAGGTGGTTGTCAAGGTAACTGAGCTGCTACAGAGCTCCTTTTGGAAAACTCTCTGAACAGCCAGCAAACAGAAAATGAACAGTTTTGGCTCCTAGCACTCACTATCCTAGCCTGTCTGTGCCTCCTATAACTGGCACATCTGCCCACAACCTCTGTGTCCTGAGGCCCCGAGGGCTCTCTCATGCCTTGAGTTTCATGGCTCAACGCCACCCTGCTGCTATGAACTACAGCTTTCAAGCAGCCCACCCAGGTCCAAGAGGAAACCCAACTGCAGCCAGTTGTAACTGTTGTACCCCCAGCTCCATTACCTGCTTTGCTTGGGGTCTCTCTTCCATGCACTGCCCTGCTTGCACAGCTGAATGCCTGGCTCTGCCTCCTTTTGTTGCTGGGAGCTCAGGCTGGCCTAGGTTCCAGTGCCATTCAGCCTAGAGCAGGGCTCTGCCTCACCTCAGCATTTCCCATGCTGCTATTGCAGCTGCTGCTAGGGACTTAGATCCTGCTCTTCTCATTGCAGGGAGGATTTCGAAACCTCCACTGCTCTCTCCATGCCAGGGCTCATTCTGCCCCAGGTGTCCCATCAGCCAGCAGCTTTCCTTGAGTCCCACACCACCTCTGCCATGGTTCCACCCTTTGGGATGCTGCCTGGCCTCCACAGGGCTTCCTCCATGCTCTGCTGCTCATAGTAGTCAGGCCTACCTTGGTTTCCCCAGAACATATACATGCACTCAGAGTTGCCTGTTCTCTGGTCCTCCTGGTGTGTGCCCTGAGGGCATCTTTCTCTGGAGGCTTTATCTCTTGCACAGTAGCCAAGGTGCCCTGTGCACTTGCCCTCTAGCTGCCTGCTCTCCCCGAGAGATTCTCTGCCAGGAGTATGGCAGACATGTGGCTCAATGTGGTCCATTGACAGGATCTGTAGGGACTCTGATTCCTGAAAGAATGTTAAAAAAATGAATGACTTGATCAGTATCATTAATCCCTGATGCCCCCCACCACGCAAGTGTCCCTTCCATGGAAATAGCCCTATACTTTCTAACTGTGCAGTTTTGGTCCTAGACCATTTCTGAGCCTCTTTCTTGACCAATAGTTAGTTTCCTAGCGAGCTTTTTAAAATTTAAGATCATAGAATAATTGTATCATTTCTCCCCTGTTCTTTCCTCCCTCTAGCACCCCCCCCATGTACCCTGCTTTGCTTTCTCTAAGTCATGGCCTTTTTTTCTATAATTAGTATTATCAGTGGTGGTGGTGGTAGTGAGGTGTGTGTGTATGTGCATGTGTGTGTGTGTGTGTGTGTGTGTGTGTGTGTATTGCCAAGTATATAAATATAAAAATACAACTTATGTCACTTACATGTATATATTTTCAGGGTTGACCATTTGTTTTGGATAACTAATTGGTGTTCTCTTCTGTGGGGAAGACTATTCCATTCTCAGAATTCCTTAGTTGCCTATAGTTCTTGGTGTAGGGCTGACACTCCTGAGCTTTACCCCCTTCAGTGTTAGCAGTCTATTGATATCGTCCTCGTTCAAGTCTTGTTTAGGCAGCCACATTGATGATACTTCATGAGTATAGCTTCTGACATTTCTAATAGAAACAATGTCACAGTGAACTCCCTGTTCCTGTGGCTTTTCAACCTTTCCATCCTTTCTTTCACAATAACCTCTGGGTCTTAGGTACAGGAGTTATATTGTAGATATATCAACTGGGTCGGGGCTTCACAGCTTTGTATTTTGATTAGCTGTGGTTATCTGTGTTGGTCTCTGAATGTTGTGAAGGTAAGTTTTCTTGACGATGGGAGGGGACTACACTTACCTGTGTGTACAAGGGTAAATATTTGTAGTGTGGTTAGGGTTTATTCTAGTTTAGGAAAGTGGCAGTTGAGGTACTCCTCCAAGATCTATACCTTCAATACCTCTGGGAAGTTGGCTATGTTTCCAGTACCCAGCATGGCTTCCCTCTTGCTGATCATATCTTAAGTCTAATTAGAAAGTTGTTATGTGCCAAGGTATTGTGTCATTATTACAGCCTTAAGGTTATTCTGCCATGCTGGTCATTGATTCTTTAAGCTCTTCTTAGCCTTCCAATAAATCTCCTACATTTACATCATCCATATTTGGCTTTCCTCTGTATTCAAAAGCCTCCTCAATGACAGAGTCATCAAGTCATTTCTGTGTGAAAGATGCTCACAAAGAGTCCTGACCGTCTGTGGAATAAATAAATGTCTATGCTTCTTCTTATGGCTACCACTCAAAGAAGCTCACTAAAGATAATTTCCACAAATTCCATGAAAGCTCAAAGGTTTGAAACCAAATCCAGATTTCTTTCTTGACATCTCTCATATTCAGAGGAGCAAAGTAGTTCCTGACCCCTATTAGTGGTACTCATGCAGACATACCAGTTCTGAAATGTATAGACTGTGCCAATTTAGATGCCCTCTGCTGCTGCTAAAGGAAGGGAACCAGACTCCTTCAATAGACCCACTTTGCTTAGCACCCTCTGAAGCAAGGATCTTGAAAACAGAGAAGACAGTGAGGAAGGAGGTGCCTGCATCTATGCACACTTTGGGGGTACAAAAATGAATGCTAGACATATAGATTTTCCTTGAACCAACACCACCTGATTTTTTTTTTTTTTTTTTTTTTGCTAATTGCTGACAAAAAAAAGGTAGAAATTTCTCTCTTGAAAATAAATTTGCCCTTGCCTCCACTGTGGGGTGACCCTGCTGAGTTTTCTAAGGATTTCTAGAACACCCTAAAGACTTTGTCAATTGTCTTTAAAAATGCAAAATCTATGAGGCAGCATCATCTCACCATCCCTGCAAAAAGAGGTAAGAGCCAGAGCTGGAGAGATGCCTTGGGGGGCGTTAAGAGTGCTTATACTTCCAGAGAACCAGAGTTCAGTTCTCAGCATCCAGGTCAGGTACCTTACAACTACCTGTATTTCCAGCTCCAGAGGATGGCAACTTCTCCCTGCCTCTGTGGGTATCCTCATGCATGTGTATATACTCATACACAAATGCACATACATACAAATAAATGAAAATTAGAGCCAAATTGCATGGATGTGCACAGCACTGGTGAAGGTGCCAGTATAGTCTTTACATGGTATACTGTAGCCCCTCAAGGCTGACATCAGGATTCAGGGTTCAAGAGCTAATTCTAATCTGATAGGGTTCTGGGTGGAGACTGATTTCAAAATCCCTTCTAATACATGATTAGAAGCTGGTGGTTCGGGGAAAGGCCAGTTAGCCAGGAACAGTGAGAGAAAATGACCCCCACTGACATATAGTGTGTCACAACCCTCCAGAGTAACACGAGTAGTTGTGCCATTCTGTTCTAAAAATTCCTACATATGCTACAGAATAGAAGAAAATCTTTGTTAGATGTACAACTATCTGAGAGGGGGATCATATGTAGAATATATAAAGAACATGAAAATTTAAACACCAAAATAGTCCCACCAATAAATGGCAAAGAGTTATAAAACAAACTAAAAATAGCCAATAAGTTGTATGGCAAAATGCTGGCTATCCTTAGCCATCTGGAAAATGTATCTGAAACCACACTGAGACTCCATCTCACCCCAATTAGAATGACTGTCACTAAGTGTACTGGCTAGTTCTATGTCAACTTGACACAAGCTAGAGTCATCAGAGAAGAGGGAGCCTCAACTGAGAAAACTCCATAAGATAAGGCTGTAGGCAAGCCTGTAGGGCATTTTCTTAATTAGCGATTTATGGGAGAGGGCCTAGCCCATGGTGGGAGGTGCCATCCCTGGATTGGTGGTCCTGGGTTCTACAAGAAAGCAGGCTGAGCAAAAAAATATAGGGAGCAAGCCAGTAAGCAACACCCCTCCATGGCCTCTGTGTCAGTTCCTGCCTCCAAGTTCCTGCCCTGCTTGAGTTCCTGCCCTCACTTCTTTTGATGATGGACTGTTATATGGAACTGCGAGTGAAATAAACCCTTTCCTCCTCAAGTTGCCTCTGTCATGGTGTTTCATCACAGCAACAGAAACCCTAACTAAGACACTAAGCCAATTAACAACAGATGCCATCAAGGTGTGGGGAGGAGAAAACCCCAACACTACTAGTAGGGATGTAAATTAGTATAACCATTGTGGAAATCAGTGTGGGCTTCCTCAGAAAACTAAACTAGATCCATCTTATGATCCAGCTCTACCAATCCTGGGTGTATAGCTGAGGGGATCTGTAGTGCAAATTCTAACTGGTCTTAGTAATAAAAACCAGAGTCAGATATAGGGGTAAATGCTGATCAGAGAAGTAAAGAAGTCAGCTGCTAGAGAGACTTCTTACCTCTACCAGATCCTCAGACTGAAAATGGAATGAGCTCCTGTCTCCTCCTGCCTTAATATTATTCTCTCTACCTCCCTAGTGCTGGGATTAAAGGTGTCAACCTCTACCGCCTGGCTCTGTTTCTCTTTTAAACTGAATCAATCTCCTGTAGCCCAGAGTGACCTTGAACTCCTGGTCTTCCTGCTTCCTCTTTCCAAGTGCTGGGATTAAAGGTATGTGCCACCACTGTCTGGCCTCTATGGTTAACGGGTGGCTAGCTCTGCACTCTGATCTCCAGACAAACTTCATTTGTTAGAGAACAAACAAAATATCTCCACAGGGATCGAAGCCATCATGTCACAGAGATACCTGCACACCCATGTTTAAATGTAACTTTGCACACAATAGCCAAGTTCTAGAACCAGCTTACATGTCTGTCAATAGAAGAACAAATAAAGAAAATATGGAAAATAGGTTCACATGACTTAGAAGGATCAGGAACCTCACATAAAGCTACAAGATTCTGTTTTGTTTTATTGAAACCATCCTTATTTTACAGATAACCCAGACTCAGAGAAAGGTCAGATCCACCCAACATTCTGCACACACCTAACTTACATCCAGCACCTTCCACCTGGAGAATCTTCCAGTCCCACAGATTCAGTGGTTGAGGAAAGCGGGCACCTAGAATTCTGCTGGCTATGCAGATGTGAGCTTATGTCTGGGGAAACTGACATGCTCTGGACTTGAAGCCCTACCCTGTCTGATGACCATAATACAGATATCTAGATCACTTCAGAAAAATGGCCATACACCAAGCCGAAAGCCACTTGTCCTCACTACCTGTTTCCAGTACTTAGGACTTCCCATTATGGCTTGCTTGCCTATGGCAGAGTCATGGATATCTGGCTGGCTATCAAGTCCAAGGTTAGACATATGGGTGCCAGATGTGCTCAAGATTGCCGCCAGCTGTGTTTTTGCCAGTTGTAGAAGATACCATATGGTAGTTTTAAGCCATCAAACATCTGGAAAACAGATCCCACAATAGAAGAAACTCTTAAGCAGGGTGACCATTTAGATGACAGTCACAATGCTCATGGTGAGCCCAAATGAATGTTGGGAACAGAATTCTGACCAATATAGTCAAGAAATAGCTACTGAGTGCCTGCTTTGTGGGATTCTAGAGAACTAGTGAAAATAAGACAGAAGAAAGTGTGCTGAGGAGGATAGGGTGACTGCGGGTCTCAAAGCAATGGGAAGATCCTCTAGGAAGGCCAACGGGTCAAGCATGAATATTGTTCCCCTTACTTCCCTATCCTCAGCTTGCCCAGCCAACTCCACCTACACTGGCTTCTTTGTGCCCCTAGAACACACTAAGTATGTTTCTTCCTCAGGGCCTTTGTGCCTGATAGTCTCTAGTGTCAGGTTACAAAGGGGCTCTTTGTTCTTTTCCTTTGCCTTTATCTCCCCACTTCAATACACACTTGAATATCTAAAATTTCAGGAGAGAGTTAGAAACACATTCTCACTGTGTCCTGCTCCACCTTACCCACAACGCCATTTTTTTGTGCTCGTGCTTAGCCCAAGCATCAGACCCAGCCTTCAAGTCAGAAAACAGACAGCCCACGCACTGGCCTGGAATGCCTCACAAGCATGAGTGGCTGGCTCCTCTTTGAAGCCCCAAAGGAGCCGGCCACTTTCCAGACATATCCCAGGCAGCAGGCCCTGCTCTGTGACACTGTCAAGAAGTAAGGGCCTGGGGAAAGTCATAGACATAAGCAAGATAAAGCCTGGACCCTGTGAGGGCACTTGGACCTATGGAACAGAAAACTGCCGATGGTCCAGTCCTTGTCCTGATAAGGGAGGGTGAAAACTTTCCAAGAGAAGTTTCTTGGAGCATTCAGGGAAGGCAAAGGCTGAGCACACTAGAGGATTTGGTGGAGGAGGAGGAGAGGATTCTGGGAGAAGGCTCACTTCTGAGCATGGAGGCAGTTCTATGCTTCTTGTTAACCCCTAAGTCCAGGCATTTACCCTCCCTCCTCTGCCTGCTGGCACTGCTAACAATAGGGATGCGGAGAAGATAGGAGAGCTGGGTTCCCAGACTTTATGCACACACACAGGCTGAAAGACCATGGGCATCAGTACCCTGTGTGGAAAACAGGAGGGGAACATGGGACAGGATGTGGGGCTCCGAGGACAAAGTCAGGTGATCCCAGTCATTCTGAAGCTGTGGTTTCCTCGGGCTGTTTTGGGAAGGGAGGCCCCTGTGTGGGCTACGAGCTATAATATGATTTTCACAGGTGAAAAACCCAGAAGAGTAATTTAGGCAGAGATATAAGAAGTAAAGTGGAAGATAACTGCAGATGTTTTCAGGCCCATGTTACTGCCCTTGAAAGATGGCAATCAGCACTGGAAAGGCATGTGGTTGCAGTGGACACTGGAAAGACATGTGGTTTGCAGTGGACACTGGAAAGGCATGTGGTTGCAGTGGACACTGGAAAGGCATGTGGTTGCAGTGGACACTGGAAAGGCATGTGGTTGCAGTGGACACTGGAAAGGCATTGTGGTTGCAGTGGACACTGGAAAGGCATGTGGTTGCAGTGGACACTGGAAAGGATGTGGGTTGCAGTGGACACTGGAAAGGCATGTGGTTGCAGTGGGACACTGGAAAGAGCATGTGGTTGCAGTGGACACTGGAAAGGCATGTGGTTGCAGTGGACATGGAAAGGCATGTGGTTGCAGTGGACACTGAAAGGCATGTGGTTGCAGTGGACACTGGAAAGACATGTGGTTGCAGTGGACACTGGAAAGGCATGTGGTTGCAGTGGACACTGGAAAGGCATGTGGTTGCAGTGGACACTGGAAAGGCATGTGGTTGCAGTGGACACTGGAAAGGCATGTGGTTGCAGTGGACACTGGAAAGGCATGTGGTTGCAGTGGACACTGGAAAGGCATGTGGTTGCAGTGGACACTGGAAAGACATGCAGTCTGGAATAGGGGGCCCAAGAATCAGGGCATGGATTGATACTACAGGTACCCTAAGCTGACTCACTAGCAGGACACTAAGAGAATGTTAATGGAGGAAGGGTATGTGAAAGCAGAGCAAACAGTGATGTCATTTTCCATGCAAGAGGTCGGTGGGTCTTGGGCTCTGCAAGCAGCTGTGGAATGCTGGGAAAGGCTGACTTTTTACTCTCCTCTTCATATACAGTCAGCAGCAATGGTGGGATCACCTGAGTGTGAATGTGTTCTGGGCATCTGGACAGAGCTTCTGAGGGAGAAAATTGACCAGGTACAATCTGTATTGCAGACATATGAAAACCAGAGTCAGGCCTGTAAAGGCCTGACTTGGAGATCTCTGGAAATGCCTGGATGATTCTTTTAAAAATACAATCTAAATCTCCTTAAAAATCCTCCATGGGTCTCTCGTGACTTTCAGAATAAAGCCCTGGCTACTTAAGGCTTCATGGAGCTTCTGTTTACCTCTCACATCTTATTACTTGGTCCCCTTAAAGTATAGCGCAGTGGCCCCCAAGCTCATCTCTATGTTCAAATCACCTGGGGATTATCTTAGAGATTCTCAGGCCTAGACCATAACTGAGACTACTCAGTCATAATCTCAGGGGTTCAATGCTGTTCCCTAGGAGGTAAGGGATATCCATGCTGCTCCAGTCACACTGAGTGTATTTGCAAGTGTCTGTGTTCTCATGTCCTTGATGATGGACTATGATTTGTCTGTGTACAGGCTGTACCTCTGCATTAGGCTACAGGTCAGCTGGGCTTGGCTTCCAGCTGCTCCTTGCATTTGGAGAGCCCACAGCTCTCTCATCTTCCTGGGAGTAACATTTTTCAAGGGAATGATACGAGCCCAAGCATCCCTTGATGTTTTGCTTCTGGCTGGGCCCCTTCCATCCCACTCACATTGTATGGATCTAAACAAGTCCCACAGTATATGTGTTAATTATACTTCTGGTTGCTAAGACAAACTACCAAACCAAAGCAACTGAAGGAAGGAAGGGTTTATTTGGGCTCACAGCGTGAAGATACAGTCTACCACTGTGGGGAAGGTGGAGCCGCAGAAGTGTAAGATAGCCACTCATACTGTATCCGCTGTCAGGAAGAGGAGAGAGGGATGTGGTGTTCAGCTCGCTTTCTCCCTTTTGTTGGTCCAAGAGTAGAATAGTACTGTCATTATTTAGGGTAGATCTTTCTTTCTCTCTTAGCCCAGTCTAGAAACTCGCTCACTGATATACCCAGAGCTTTGTCTCCTCCATGATTCTAGATCCTATCAAGTTGGCATTATTGACCATCACACATGGTCAAAGCCCATAGCAGTGGGGCAGAGACATAGCTCTGACTACTCTCCAGCTCTGTGTTGTGGCTAGGGTATCAACTGCTGTCTCCATAGATTCACGTGTTTGAATAATTGGAACCTATTGCTGATGTTGTTGTGGGAGGTTGAAGAACTTTTAGGAGGAGGGACTTAGATGGAGGAAGTGGGTGCCCTTCTTCCTATCTCCCCATCACCCTGCTTCCCAATCCCAGCTATGTGCTGTTCTTCCACCACCCTGGAGCTGGAGGACAGGGGTCTTGGTGCTTGCTTTCTATGGAGCTCCTTGCTGCAATGCCTTCCCCTCCATCGTGACCTGTATCATGGCAAACTGTAAAAAAAAAAAAAAAAAAAAAAAAAAAAAAAAACTCCTCCCTCCTTTGAACTGCTCTGTCAGGTACCTGCTCAGGGCAACAAGAAAAGTAACCAATATACTTCCCAAGGCACATGAAAGGAGAGGGGAGCTGAGATCTGACTGAGAGGCAATCTTGTGGCTAAGGACTGAATTGCGTTGTCCTCACCCTGGCTGGTCCCGTTGTTCATCAGTGCCCCAGACTTCCTCACTGTCTGCCCAGTTCTTCTCAACGTGCAGATCTCTGTGTGCAGGCATAGCCACCCACTTGTGTTCACACTGCCCGTTTTAATCATGACTCTTATTTTTAAACATTATATAAATTTCAAAAAGCTTTGCACTCACACTCAGACTGTATGTTCATGTGACGCTGTACATATGTGCACACATAGTTCTACACACACATATATTAGCTATGCACACATATTATTTACTTCTCAAACATCATCACAGGGACACATTTCACGGGCATATACTCAACGGCACACATGGTCCTGTGTACTCAGCCGCACTCACACATTAGCATATCCCATGTACTCTCAGACATGTTTAGTCACAAATTCACTTTCCCCCACATTTGTGCACCCTCACTCCCTGGCTTGCACACGTATCATCCATACCTTTGTGTGCACAGCGGCTTAATCAGAATCAAGGCCTGCTGGTGAGGCCCTAAAAGCTATATTAACTCTTCCTTATCCCGTAAAAGCTGAATGGACTGTTTCCATCAATAGGACCCAGGGAACAAAGGGATCACCAAGGCATCAGGTGGAGCTACTTAACCTACCCAGTAAGATAGAGTTGGGGAACATGCAGGTGACAGAAAGGACAGCACTTTGGACCTCTGACTTTACTCCATGCTTTTTCCTCCCAACCTTGTCCCTACTCCTCATGAAGGATATACAAAGAAAGAATTTATCATCAAACCCAGGCAGCCCTGAAAACAAAAGTATCCAGTTAACAACACCCAAGGGAGACTTCAGATAGTCATGGGCAAGCTGGGATGTGTGGCCTCCCTGGTTAGGACAGACCAGACTTGACATGGGGGAATTAGTTTTACATCTCAGCCTAACTTAAGGATGGCTCAGACTAAAAGGGTTCACCTTTAAGGTGAATGTGATCATTCTGCAGTGGAAGGCACAAACAGAAGCTGGGATGTGTTTAAGGTTGTCATTGGTAACAAAATAGCGTAGATATCCCAGATCGCTGTCTCCCTCGTCCTAGGTTCTTCAGAAACAGACTCTAAGACTTGCCACTTTAGGATATGAGTAGCTACTGAGAGGAAGAAAGCAGGCATCTACAGAGGAACTATGGTCTCAACTGGTCCCATGGAGAGCCTCAGAGATGGAATGGTCCTTTGAAGATTCCCCAAATGAGGACTAGTGGTGCCAGGTATTGGGGCTCCAAAGAAGAGCTGTGACCTCAGATTAGGCAGTATCTTTGTATCTTGTCTTTGAGAACAATCCCCAGACCTCTTAGAAGCCATGCAAATTGAGGTAGCGAGTGCCTTGGTCCTTGTTGTGGTTTGGATGCAAGATGCCTGTCACAGTCTTAAGTGTATGAATGCTTGGTCCCCAGTTGATGGCTTGTGTTTGGGAGGTACTGGAACCTTTGAGACTGGAGCTTAGTTAGATGAAGTGGGTCACTGGAATTTGGCTTTGAAGGTGATAGCCACTTTTGGTTCCTACCCAAGCCTTCTGCTTCCTGGTTACAGTATGACCAGATGTCTCTAGCTCCACCAAAAAGGACTGAACTGCTTCAGCTGTTATGGGTTCCCTGTGTCTCTGAAACTGTGAACCCAAGAATATTCTTCCTACTTGAAGGTGCTTCAATCAGTATTATGTCAGAGGGATGAGAAAAGAAACTAAGGCATTGCTCTGTGTGCAGGAAACGTGTTAGTGGTTAACTCTGAGCCACCAATAACACATTAGGTCTTATTAAGGAAGTGAAAGCATATCCTCCTCTGGAGTCATTTAACCAAAATCCAGTCCAGGCTGGAGTACTTCATGTTCCCTATGGATTTTGGTTTTTGTTCATGTCTGTTATGCAGATCTGAATCTGTGCTATTCTGAAGGCTGTCTTGTGACTCTGTCCTTGTATCTGTCTGTTCTCTGTTTGAATGTCCACTTCCAACAAAGAGCTCAACTCTGTGTTTATTGAACAGCATAGAAAGCATCCCATGAGGAAGGAATGGGATACTTTATGGAAGACTCTAACAGAGTTTTACAAGGAATCAAGTCACTGGATCCAATAGATCCCAACTGACACAGACCACAAACAGTAATGCAAACATCACTGTTTATCAACCAATGTCCATAAGTAGATATTCATTTTATAACTTTCAACCTGTGTATTTGCTGCTTTCAGCAGATGATACACATGCATGATCTTGTTCAGGGGCATGGGGAAGTGCATAACCTAGGATTTCAGCTAGATTATAACAGGTGATTACATGGAAATCTAAGGTAAGTAATGATGGTGGTTATGCTGCTTTCTTAAAGACACATTAAACAACAGGCTGAGGACACAGTAGGAGCACAGTCTTAAGGTGCTTTATTAACTCTGGCTGTGAGGTCCAGCAAAAGTTCACCTCTTGGAACATTGGAGATATTTTTATTATAATACATTGTCATAGTGCTCAAGGGAGAAATGGACAATATACTCCAGTGTTCACCATGCCATGCGTTCTCAATGGCTGCAGGTCCTGGTGGTCCAAGAGAGCAGTGCCACCCAGCATTCATTGGCTGCACAACTTCCAGAAATGGCTGGGAAGGAGTCCTCCCAGTGAGAGTCTTGCAGCATGAATCTTAAAAGTTCTTATTAATAAAGAACAAACTTGAAGCCAGGTATTGGGGTAAACACTGGAAGAGCAGAGAGACAGAACAAGCCACAGTTAACCTCACCTGGCCAACTTCTCAGTTGATCTTGTTTCCTCAGACTGGAAGCCTCTGTGTCCTCATATCCGAATGGCTCTCAGCTGAACTGTGCTGCTAGAAGCCTGAAAGCTTAACCAGCCAAATGCTTCTAGTTTCTGGTCCTCATGCCTTATGTACCTTTCTGCTTTCTACCATCACTCCCTAGGATTAAAGGCTCTCTTTCTGGGATTAAAGGCGTGTGTCACCATGCCTGGCTGTTTGCAATGTGGCCTTGAACTCACAGAGATCCAGAGGGATTTCTACCTCTGAAATGCTAGGATTAAAGGTGTGAGTGCCACCATTTTCTAGCCTTTGTATCTAGTGGCTGTTCTGTCTCTGACTCCAGATAAGTTTATTAGGGTACACAATATTTTGGGGAACACAATACCACCACAGAGTCTGCCTTCCCAGCTGACCCATACAGCCATCCCTACAGTTGCTGGGAATTTTTTATACTCAACAACACCGTTGCTTGCTTGTTTCCCCTGTGATCTGTCTACATTGCACGGTAAGGAAAAAATAAGCCAGGAGAATGCAGACCTGGCCTCTGCAGTGAACACCTGGGCTGTCTTCTGATCCAAGGGCTTTTCCTTTAACTGTCTAGGAACAGGTGCAGGGCAAAGGGTGGCTTCTGGAGAAGCAGATGAGAGGGAGCCCCTGTGAACCTCCCATTTCACTGCTTTGCCCTACATGGAGAGCAGCCACAGGCAGAAGAAAGCTGGGGTCTTGGCTGCTTTAGAGCTCTAGAGTTCTCAGCATGCTGCAGAGAGCCGAGGAAGCCACTGATGAATTCCATGTCTTGTTGGCTAGCAAGTGTTGGTTGTCAGGACAGCCCTGGAGGCTCAGTCTGGCTCAGCATTGTCTTACAGCACTGGAGCCTGTTTTCTTCTCTGGAAAAGAAAAACATTCTTTCTCTATGTATCCCACCTATCTGCTCCATAAGCACTCAAGTCTCTGAAACTTTGTCCAAGACATTTCTTCCAGCTTAGCACCTCATTCACTACTGTCTGTCTACTGTGTGAAAAAATTAAATTCTCACCAGGCAGTGGTGGTGCACACCTTTAATCCCAGCACTTGGGAGGCAGAGCCAGGTGGATCTCTGTGAGTTCGAGACCAGTCTGGTCTACAGAGCGAGATCCAGGACAGGCACCAAAACTACACAGAGAAACCTTGTCTTGAACCTCCCCCCTAAAAAATTAAATTCTCAAGTTGGAAGAGGCTATCAACTTGAGAAGGAGTTGGGAGGTGTGGGATGGGTTGGGGGAAGGGTACCTAGGAGGGACTGGGGATGGGAAAGGGAGGTGGAATAGTAATTCTATTTCAATTAAAAACATATTTAAAACTAAAAATCAAAAAGGATAATTTTCTTTAAAAAAAAAAAAGAATACAGTACTTTAATCATTAATGTTACTGCCATAAATAAATCAA
Organism: Peromyscus leucopus; assembly: GCF_004664715.2. NCBI lineage: Eukaryota > Metazoa > Chordata > Mammalia > Rodentia > Cricetidae > Peromyscus > Peromyscus leucopus. Next base: position 89,616,673 of record NC_051063.1, on the reverse strand, counting down.
CCCAAACCCCAAAGATTTAGTCTGATTTTCTATTATTCATATTCAAGAATCAAAATTTTGATTCTTCCTTTAAAAAAATAATTGTCTTAAGGTTCTACTTGCTCATCTCTTACCTCCTCCAGAAAGCCTTCCTGCTTGGCCCCAAGTAAAATCAAATGTCCTCTCTCTTGATGCTAACCCCCATTATCAGCTGGACTGGATTTGGAATAACCTAGAAGTCACACGTAGGTCATTGCTGGGGGTCTTTCCTGGAAGGTGTAAGTGAGGAGAGAAGACCCATGCACATAAGGAATACCTGTGTTCTGGTGTGAAGGAGGGACACACTTTAAATGGGATTTGAGTCCAGCAATCCTGCCTTCTGGTCAGCCTCACTGCCTACATATGGGGTACTTTGCCTGCACTTCCAAGCATTAATAGACGAACTTCTGTGAACTAAGCTTATAGAGTTTAACTGAGCAAAGGATGATTCACAAGAACTCTGGGCTGTAGCATAGGCAGAGGGCGTTTGTAGACAGGAAACAGAAGTGAGGTGCAGAGACTCGGGCATAGCTTGGCACTTGTCTCACTTGGACATGGTCTGATCAGCTGGTGGTCAATGACTGGCTGAACCATTGCTGCTCTGATTGGATGAGAGTCAACAACTTGTCACAAAAAATTAGACTGCCAAATTAGACTTCCAGTTTGTTTATATAATAAGTTAGCTGTAGTTTGTTACCTAGGGACTCAAGGTACAGAGGCATCTGCAGGCCAAATTTACTTTAATTTAATACAAGTCACTTGTAAATTGTGAATGACTGTAAAGCAAAGTGCTGTGAGGATTAAATGAGGTAGCCTGGGAACAGGGAAGGAGTGTCAATGTGTAGCACTCTGCTGAGCGTGCAACATGCATGGGATCTCCTGTCCCTACCTATATTTGCAAGGCAGACACCCATGATCCCATTTTACTAGTGCGCATGTTTGGCTTGTTCTAGGGCCCAGAACTGAATTCAGTCTCATACCATACGATTAAGGACTCTGGATTTTGGAGTGTTCCCTACTCCAAAGAAATACCTTCTTACTCCAATGGGGCTGGGACTTGATCTAAAAGTTGGGAGGGAGGTTCTGGTCTGGAGCAGGATTTTATATTTTCTTATGTTTCCATCATATTGGGAATAGTTGTCAAAAGAAGCAAAATCTTCATGCTTCTTAAGAGCCCAAAAATTTCAATGCCAAAATGTCTCCAGAATACTTACAAACAGACATAGACAGATGGACACACACACACACACACACACACACACACACACACACACACACACACACAGAGTTTCTTCCTAAGGACCCTTCAGAATTATTTTTCAAGAAAGATGGCTAATGGCACAGGACTTGTCTGGGCTGAGGTCAAATGAACTCTCAGGTGTTGGGGGGCGCTCATTTTCCCAGTGGTCTGTGGAATGCTGACTGAGTGGATGGAAGAGGTCACTTGAGGGTCATCAGCTGTCAATGCAACCCCTTGTGTGTGTAGAGCAAACTCCTAGATGGCAAGTCTCAAGGAAGGATTTCACAGGCTTCTGGGGAGATGAACACAAGGACAGGATATGACTACTACTATGCAGAGGTAGAGGAGGGAGACCAACACTTGGAGTTGTCCCAGCTCTGCTTTGGAGCCTCAGGGAAGATTCGCTGGGACAAGTATCAAGTAATCCAGGTCTCGAAGTGTGACCAGGAGTTTTAGGAGCTATCATTTACTTTTAATGGTTGTCTACTGAGAGAACGATGAGAAGTCAGAGGAGGACAACCGTGTATTGTGTTATGGCAGTTGCTATCATAAGCACTTGGCCCGTTTAATTCTCAGAGTAACCCCTCAAGATACGATTTCCCTTGGGAAGAAATAGGACCCCAAAGGATAAGTTGAGTAATTTGTTCAAAGAGGTACCACTAGCAGATGTTACAGATGTTACAGACAGGACTTCACCCCATTTGTCTTGCTCTGGCTCTCTGGACCTTTCTTTACTGCAGGCTTCCACAGTGATGGAAGCAGGGTGTGATGGAATTGTTCTGTGGTATGCTCTACACTTTTTGAGATAGAATGATGCTGGCTCCTTAGGAACTGATTAGCCGTTGGTTCTATTCAGAGCCAATCCTAAAGAATTTTTTCACCTGCTTGCCAAAACTTCAAGGCTCCAAAGCACCACCCTGCCTGTACACTCATTCTTCAGATGTTCATCCCTGAGAGCGCAGAGGGAGTGTTCTTGTCTGGTGAGAAAAGGCAGAGAAAGGGCTAGAATCTCAGCCTATGGGCTCCCACTCCAGTGCTCTCAGTGGGAGCCTATGGTGTTCATAGTGCATCCCCCTTTGTGTCCCTGGTGCAGGGAAGATCCTGAGGCCCCAAAGATGTGAGATAAAAGGCTACTTAGCGTATGACTGAGGTCAGCCTGTTCCTTTCCTCGCACTCACAGCCTATGTGACCCAGAACAGTGCTAGCTGACCCTTCACAGTTGAAATTAGCTGTGATGTGAGGAAGTGGGATGAACTTATATAAAATGACTGTAGTGAAACTTTTGTGAATACAAAACACCTGGTGCTTAGTGCCCACCAGATACAAATGAACTTTACTTCCCCCTTGGAAGAATAAAGACCTTGGTCCAGGGTCCAGGGTTAACGTCTCTCTGCTAGGCACCTTGGTTATTCTAGCAAAGCAAGGGCTTTTATTTCCTTCTGCAGTAAATACTACCCAACCTGGGTCCAAGGTCACAGAGCAAGTCCATAACTTTCGTTCTGAGTTCAAAGAAGCTCTGAGGTCTTGGGCTGTGGTTCAAGGGTGGGGACATCAGTGGTCAGACCTTCAAGTCATCCCCATGTAGTTCAATAAAAGCAGCATCCCTTTGATGTTCTTTATATGGTGGGCTTCAGCATAGAATTTCACTCCAGAACAGGATCAAGTGTTGAAAATAGAAAATTGGAAACTTCTGTTGGGGAAGCGATAGGCTTTGACACCAGAGCTTTGCATCTCAAACAAGGCCTCCCACCCTTGTGCTCAGTAATGGTGAAAGGCCAGCTCCCACCCATTCCACTGCTTCTACCCTGACATGCAGACTAACCACAAGAATGATCAGCGATGTCTTTGCTGCTCATGAAAACCTGAGCTCTCAGCGTGCTGCAAGGAGAGAAAGAAACCACTGCTAGTCATTAGCACTGGGGTCTCAGTCTGCCTCAGCACTGGCTCATAGCACATGAGCCTCTTTCCTCCTCTGGAAACAAGAAACATCTCTTCTCTCTTCACCCCACATATCTGGCTTTACAGTCAGGCTTGGGGAGGCCCTACACATTCTGTTATCTGAACCTTAGTCTAAGATGTTTCCTCCGTCTTGGTTATGCTTTGTCTACCTGGTTAAGAATTAAGTTCCAAGATTCCACTCACTCATCTCTCACCTACTCCAGAAAACCTTGGATGAACAAAAGTGGAATCAAATGCTCCCTCTTGTGATGATTAACTTCACTGTCAGCTTGACTGGGTCTGGAATCACCTAGAAGTCACGCCCTTGGCGTCTGCCTCTGACAGTCTTTTTAGAGAGGTTTAACTGGTGAATGCTCATCCTGAATCCTCACAATCCAGGTTGGATTCAGGGAGTAAAGGGCAAAGCAAGCTGACTGCTAGCATTCATTGCTCTCTATTTCCTGGCTGCAGATACAGTGTGATGGACTGCCTCACCCTCTGCCACAACTTTCCCACCCTGAGGGATGATGTCCTCTTCAACTGTGAGCCAAAGTCATCATAGCAATGAGAAAATAATCACTGCACCTCCTGTAGGCTTCTGTAACCCTACATCTGCATGCAACTGAACGGTCATTTTTCTCGTTGTTGTGACTAAGTCCCCGAGAGGATGCAACCTAAGAGAAGAAAGAACTGTTTGGCTCACGGTTTGAGAGGATACAGTTCATCATGGAAAGGAAGGCATGCCAAGTGCATAGTAATGAGAGTGTGTGTCTGGGACTCCTCACACCATTGCTGGCAGAGCTGGGGTCAGAAGCTGACCCTGCCTACAACCCTAATGCCCCATCCCTACAGCATTACATTTGGAGTTAGGTCCTGTCTTAGTTTGCTTTTCTGTTGCTGCGATAAAACACTGATCAAACGCAGTTCTGGGAGGAAGGGTTTATTTGGCTTACAGGTTACAATCATCAAGGGAAGTCAGGGCAGAAACTCAAGGCAAGACCCCAGAGGCTATAAGTGAAGCAGGGATTATGGAGGTATGCCACTTACTGGCTTGCTCAGCTTGCTTTCTTCTGTAACATAGGAATACCTGCCCAGAGGTGGTACTACCCACAGTGGGCTGGGCCCTCCCGTGTCAATCCCAAATTAAGAAAATGCCCTGAGAACATGCCCACATGCCAATCTGAATGAGGTAATTCTTCAACTAAGATATCCTTTTCCAAAGTGACTCTAGTTTTTGCAACTTTAGAAAAACTAGCCAGCATATATCATGTGTCCAAAAGGTCCTATAGTTTGTCAACACGCCATAGTCCTTGGGCTTCCATATGTTATAACATATGAGCCTGTGGGGAACTTCACATTCAAACTGTAGCAGTAGCTATCCCCTTTTCCAGTATATGCATTTGATTGCAGGACTGTCTCCTAGGAGACCAGGCACTGTCAGATGTCTCCTTTATATGTATACCATTGTCTGTCTCAGAAGAGTTGCTCAGATCATACTTACAGACCAAATACATCCAATTCAAAGAAAGAGTATGCAAAGGAAGAAGGAATGTGGTGACATTTTATTTGTGCACCCCAATAAAGCTTACTTGGAGATCAGAGGAAAAAGCCAGCCACTATATTAAACATAGAAGTTGGGCAATGGTAGCACACACCTTTAATCCTAGCATTTGGGATGCAGAGATTCAACCAGATCTCCGTGAGTTCAAGGCCACAGTGGGAACAGAGCCAGGCGTGGTGGCACATGCCTTTAAATCCCAGCACTAGTTAACCACAGAGGTCTGGAAGTCTGTACAGACAGATAGGAAGTGACAGAGCTGGGTGGAGTGAGGAAGTGAGAAGGCAGGGACAGAAAGGATATAGGCGTGAGTATACAGGAAATATCTCTCTCTTTGGCTGAGCATTTGCGAGTGGTAAGAATGTGGCTGACTTCTTTTTGCTTCTCTGATCTCTCAGTTTCTCCCCAATATCTGGCTTCAGGTTGTTTATTAATAAGACAGTTTAGCAATTCATCTTACAGAGAAATATAGAGAGAACAGGGAATGAGTTTGCAGTTTTGTGGGTTCTGGTTTCGCAGCCATGGCTTAGAAGCATCATTCTTATATTTCCCCCATTGTTGACTTCACACTTCCATGAGGAACATGGGCCCTGTACTCAAAGCACCATCTATACATCCCACATGATCCTGACCCTGAGTTTGGCTTTACAACTTGGCTTCAAGTCTTTGCCTTTTTACCTGCCTCTCTCAAGGATGGGCTCCATATGGCTCTTGCCATCCTGGTCCAAAGCAATACAGTCCACTCATTCTCCTAAATCCTAGCCTCCTACTTGCTAACCATGACTGAAGGTAGGGCTGCTTACTGATGGGCAGACTTCTCAAGCAACTGTCAGTCACCTTCCCTGTCTGGGTCCCACCCACTATTACAGACTACACCAGCACACACCAGGTTTTACCTGACATGAAAGATCCTGGTGTCGGCTTTTCCCTAATTCACACACACACACACACATGTCTAACACCCACAACAGCCCCCACTGCACCAGACCTTCCTGCTGGTCAGTCAGATCTAATCATGCCTGGTCAAATTCTAAGATGGTGTGATGGAAAGATGGCTCAGTGGTTAATAGCATTTGTTGCTCTGATAGAAGATCTGAGTTCGATTCCCAGCACCTACATGGTAGTTCACAACTGCCTTTAACTCTCATTCTGGAAGCTCCCGGCCTCTGTGGTTATGACATACAAGTGGTGAACATAATATATACATGCAGCCAAACACACACACATAAAATAAAAATAAATAATTTTTTTTAATGTTAAGATGGGCCAGGAGAAGGCATCGGAGGTGGCATTGGAGTTGGTGGACTGATGGTCATTCCAGTGAAGACCTGGCCTGCAGGTAGATGCATGGTGTGGATGCACAAGTTTAACAAGATCACAGAAGATTATAGGTTGTTACCAGCCTCAAGCTGTGTAGCTTTGGGAAACTCGTTGTTCCTCTCTGTGCACAAGGCTTTTAATATGTGAATCAGAGCACTTTCAGGTGACTCTTGTGAGGAATGATTTAGGACCCCCACCCCCACCCCCGTGCGCCCCTGAGTTCTCAGTGGGTGGTGAGGCCTCAGTGAACACAAGCCTTTTAGCTGTATCTATGTAGCAGTGGTCAGCGCTGCTGTCGTGGTCACTGACATAAAGAAGGGCACACAGTATGCCCAGGTATGTCTCCTGTGCAGCTGCTCTTCCTTAAACTACCCATTAATATTCTGAGGACCCAGCCAGGGAGGCCCTCACCACACACCAGACTTAAAATCAATCAAGTTCCTGTCAGTCCAAATGAACTTTTCTCACTGATTCTCAGATCGCCTGCATCGTCCTCTGAGTACATTTCTCCCATATAATGAAGTTTGGGCAGCACTAGCTGGCCACTGTCAGCTCCTGCACAGCCCCCGAGTGTGACCTCTGCACAGTCACAGCTGTTCTCCGGCACTGCACTGTGAGCGCCCTCCCCCTTCGTCTGGTGCCTGCTCATCAGGGTGATACATCCCAGCAGATTAACATGATGGCCTTGTAATTCTGCATCCAAGACACATGCCATTTTCCTTCAACACATTCGGAAGGAGGGCAAGTTCTACTTTGTAAGGGCCATCACTTATTTTGAACTGGAAGAAAATAATTTATTTGACCTGAAGTTGTTGTGTTTTTCCATTAAGGGCATGTATATTTCCTCTTTATAATGAAAGATGGCCTTTTTGGAGCCCTGGCTAGGCCAGACTCCACCTTCATGCCAGTTCTGGGGTTCCTTCTTCATTTTGTTTCAATCAATGAATATAACAACTAAGTAAAAATGAATTCACAAATTAGACATAATACCAGGGTAAATATCAGAGGAGGATTTACAACCAGGAGTTTCCATTTCAGTGTGTCTGTAGAAAACACTCAGATGCATCATAGCTAAGCAGAAACCAATTTAAACTCTTGCGACTATGGAAATAAATGTCTTGAAGGGTTCCTTCTGAGATTTAGACTCTGGTCCAATCCTCACAAACTCAGCTGGAGCTTGATACATCATCTGCTACCCAACTAAGAGAACTTCATAGCTTTGTATTCTAGCTGGGCTATCTGGCCTGGGACTTCCAACTAGGGACTCTTCTTAGAGGCTGAGATTTCTAGCATTGGTAAGCTGGAACTGTTACTCATCACCTGAATTAAACTGGGCACTCCGGGGCTTTGGGTGATGGTACCTGCAGAACCATAGGGAGTACCCCACTCTCTTTTCCACTTCTCACTAACTATTCTCTCTGTGTCTCTCCCTTCCTCCTTCCCTCCCTCCCTCCCTCCCTCCCTCCCTCCCTCCCTCCATCCCCCACTCTGTGCATGCATTTGTGTGTGTTACATGTTTGTTTGTGTACACACATGTGGAAGTCAAAGGACAACCTTGGGTATCATTCCTCAGGAGCCATCTACTTTACTTCTTTGAGACAGGGTCTCTCACTGGAACCTGCTGCTCATTGGTGAGGCTAGGCTGGTCAGTGAGTCTCAGGATCTGCCTGTCTCCACCTCCCCCAGGTTAGTATTACAGCTATGCATTGTCACACCTGACATTTTAACGTAAGTTCTGAGAATTGGACTCAGGTCCTCTTGATTACAAGGCAAATACTGCAGCAACTGAACTGTCTGCTCCTCCCTCTTTAACTATTTTTAATAGATGCTGGCTAAATGTCTGTCAGAATGGGTTGGACTGGAAGCCATATTGTTGGGTTGTGTAAATGGTGAGCTTGGGTACACACAGAAGTTTCCTTCAGCCATTCAGACACTATCACTATGATTCGAGGAATCCTAAATGAGTTGCTCAGAGTTATGCATACAGCTCATGTCTAGAAAGAATAGCCCTGGTTTGGGCTATTTTTGTTGATGACATTTCCTAGAAGGTAAGCTCAGGTACATACCTGATCTCCCTCAAGACTGAGCACTACAAGTTCCTGCCAGACCCCAGAAGCCTGCCACCTGGTCACTTCCAAAGGACTTCCCCGACGTGCAGAGCATCCCACGGCCTCAGTACCCTAAAAGAGTCCTGCCATGCACAAGCTCACTTGCAAAGCAAAAGTGGATGTGCACCTCTGAGCTGGGCAGGTACTTCAGGAGCAGGACAGAAAATGAAAACTCCCCAGGTAGAAAGTGGTGTGCTCACTGCATCCTGGGGCGGGAAGGCCACAGCTCACACCTCCTGCATTGGCGGCTAGAGTTTGCATCTGGGTTTAATGACAACTTTGATCCCTCTGCCAGCCACCGTGGTCATTGAGAAATCCTGACATAAAGAAGGTATCTGGGAGATAAAGTTCTGTAGGCGATGATTACTACCACTTAACTTTCCTTTTTGTTGAAAGGAAGAATCCCAGATTGAACAGCGCATTGAATGATGTGACAAGCGACTACTTGATCCTTGTCCAGCTGGAGGGGGGACTGTTCCCATCAGCAGCTTTTTAGCTAAGGACGTCTTTATATTTCCCTCCTTTGTCTGGGCCTCTCTAGTTCCTCCTTTTACTTCATGTCAGCACTATATAGTAGGTATGCCAAGTGGTTTTGAAATTTAAATTACAGTCTCTTTTTCAGATGTTATTGGAAAGAACATGTAATTTATAACCACGTGTTAGGAGTACAGGATGTTCGTGGTCCACTGCCAATTTTTCTTTTGTAAAGTTAATAAAACTTTCATAAAACACTTATACACTTGTATATTTCATGGTAAAGATTTTTTTTATCTCATAGGCTAATGTAAAGATTTATTAAAACCATTTTTTTGTTAAGAGGAGTGTCAATAGTTTGCAGCTGAGTGTAATTTTGAATCCGCAGAAGATGACGGTCTGATGGAAAATGACAGTAACAGCTTTGTTGATTTAGCACTAAAAATAAAGGAGTCTTTCAAAGGAGAGAATGCTCTAATATCCAGAGCGGGCTAGGACACGGTCGGGCCAATGGAGGCGAGCTGGAGGAGCTGGCCACCAGCACTCCAGCCCCTGGCAAGAGCAGAGCGGACTGGATGGAGCCCAGGAAGGAGGGGCTGAGAGCCCCCAAGAGCAGGAGGGAGGAGGAGCCTACATTTCCTCCCCAGATCTGCCTGCTCCCACGGGCAGTATGAGTCCTTCTAGCCTGCTCTGGGACTTGTCTTTTCTGAGTGTGATGAGCTAGCTCCACCCAGTACCCCACCCACCTCCCACCAGTAGGCATCTACCCCAAACTGGTCTCTCTGGAAAGCTCCTTCCAAGGCACTCCATTTAACTTTTTCTCTGCACAGAAATCCTAATGTCCTTTTGTTCTTTTCTATTGTAGCTGGGGTAGGGGTGCAGACTCCTGTGCGAGGCTGGGATTCAGGATTGACTTGGCTACAGAATTCAGTAATTCGAAGTAGCACGCAGACCTTGTAGAACTTATGTTGTTTTCTTCTCCAGGAAGCCTGGCTGATAACCCCTACATGCAGCCTCCTCTCTGTGAGCCTCAGGAGAGGGTGCACACAAACATATTTTCAAAATTACAAGCAGTGGATGTGGGATTGCTTCACGTTCAAGCTGGATGCAAGGCCTGCAGAAGACACAGCATTCTGTGTGTGCATAGTTCTTCATTCCTCAGATGCTGAGTTTACAGATGGATTCAGAAACTAAGGACTGACAAAATGCTGGGGGTGATATTGACTCAATGTCATAGTACTTGGCGTTAGTAAAGCCTGTGATTCTTGTTTTAGATTTGATGCAAATGAGACTAAGACAAGATAAGTAGTAAGTTCAAGGTTGAAAACCCAGTATGCTTCAAACCTAGACTATTCTAACTCCAGAACTTGTTTGTCTCACTAAGAGTGTCAGCAGCAGCAGGAGCAGGCTCTCTGGAAACTGCTCCATTCCACCCACCATGATAGGTAGCCCACACATATTCTTACCCTCAGAAACTCATTATACTCCTGGGAAATCATTGTCTTCTCCACGCAAGTTAGAAGTGCTAAAGAGCTCCACAATTCAAGGTGAGAATTCTCCACCCAGCCCCTCTGCCTTGTGGAGTTCTAGCTGCAGTTTTACAATGACTCGATGTAACTGGGGCATGTACCAGCTATTCTGACTCTTCCCCTGGAATAGCATCTAACCACCTCTGTCACACCACTTCCTGTCTAATTCCTCTTCTCTGACTAATTTTTTGCCAAATGCTTCTTCTCCAGACTCCTCCCGAGCCTCTGACCAGATCACACTGTCTCCACGAACACTCTCGCCTCTCAGCAAGTCTTGTGGCTCTCTACCACTTTTCACCATCACAGTTAAGTCACTGCCTAGGAAATTGTTTGCTCTCTGTTGTCTGCTAGACCATAATAAGCTCCAGGGAAGGGAGCACTTGGTCTCATTCATGGCTTTGTTTTCCACATCTAGAACAGTGCAGGGTTGATCTGTTCAACAACCCCACCTCATGACCACATATACCTCCCTTCCAAGCAAAACCATGGGCAGGTAGCCTCCTGATTTACCAGTTTGATACTGGATCACATGTCATGTGGGCAAAGGACACCAAGTCTAGCAAAGGGAAATTCTGTGGGAAGCTTCACTTTTGGATATGTGAAGGTGAAAGCAGAAGCTCCCAGATGAGGATGAGTGACGGAGGTTTGGTCGCAGCCTCTTCTCTTTCTACTTCTCAGCAACTTTGAGATGTGGGGATACAGGAGCCTCTAAGCCCCTGGAAGAAAGTGAACGTGAGGAACTGGGATATCAGGACAAGAAGACACAGGGAAACGGCTGGAGGGCCTTCCTATGCTGCCTTCTGCCATCTGCATGGCAAAGACTGCAATTGGAGGCAAGGAGGCCAGCCTAGAGGAGGCTGGGCTACACAGCTAAGAGAAGACTCTCTTGGTGAGGTCTGGGTGAACATCAAGGGCAAACTGTGCAGTGTTTCCTGATGTGCAAGCCTGCTCCTTGCTGTTGCTTGAACATCTGCAATCCTTGCTACTTCTAAATGAGGCAAGCGTGCTCCAGTAGAAAAGGCCACTTCTGGAGCAAGAGCGTGCATGTTTGGATCTGAACACCAGAGCCTGGAGCCCTAGCCTTATACCCATCTCCTAAAGAGTGCTCCCATGACAAGCAGGCTGAGACCTTTAAGAGGATCATCAAGGAACTTTTGGGGTTCCCTCTCCAAAGGAGCACATGCAAACTGGATGACTTAGCCCTTATCCATCTACCTACATTGAGTCAGTCCACCAGAGCAGCCAAGAGTCCAAGTTTCATACTCAAGTCCTCAGCTTCTTAATGTTATCATCTTGGACAATTACTTAACACCCCCATGCCTTAGTTCTAAGCATAAGCAGGGATAGGCTTTCATGCATGAGACCTCAGTAGCAGCCCATGTGTGTCTTAATGCTTTGCTCTTGCTATCTTGAAATTCTTTGTGGTCCTGTTAAAGAAAGAGCCCTGTGTTTTCATTTTGCACTGGATGAGCCCTACAAATTACATAGTTGGTCCTTATTATAAAATATATGTTTTATATATTTTATGTGAATGATGCCTCTTCAGGGTAGAAAACAATGAGGCAAGGCAGGGCTATAGCTAATGCACAGTTACAGACCAACATTAAGAGGAATTATTACCATGGTCTCCTGTGTGACCCACCAAGTACCTACTGTATATCCAACTCCCTGGCAGGTGGATGGTGAGGAAAGACTTCTTAAGGCTTCAAAGATGATTATGAGCAGGGTCCCCTTTAATCTCTGTCTAGAACTTGGATTAAATGAAGAGCCAAGACTAAGGCCTAGCCTGGCTACATAGCCATTTCTCTAAAGACACTGTCGGTCTAGAGTGGCATTCCTGGGGAGGAGTGACAGGCTGCCTCAGAACCTGTGTCACATTTCCCTGTCTCAGTGCCTCAGTGTCTAATGGCAGTGCTCTTCACTGTTGCTCATCTGTATTTACCTCCTTCTGGGGGCTTCCAGCCTAGGCACCTGTCGGGAATAGAAACAGCAGCCTTGGCTTCTTTCACTACACCCATGGATCCTCTGAAAGTCTCCAGCCTTATCCGGGTCTCTGATCTCTGGCTTTTCTAGAACATACAGCTATGGAGAGTGTTGACACTTTCCTTTACTGTTCCAGCCTCTCCTCAAGTCACCCCTTAAGCTGTTGTCAGCTGATCTGTCATCTCTTGGCCTTTTGACGAAGACAAAGTACGGACATGTCTTGGACTCTCTGAAAACTCTCACAATGTGATAACTTTTGAGGTGTCCATAGAAAACAGGCTCCCTTTATGAAAAGGGAGGGGATCCCAATGACAATTAGCCCTGCTGTATTTTTTTTATTCACAATAGCTAATAGTACACCCCCCAAACACATACCTTTTGGGCCATAAGGTTTCTTGTACAGTTACTAGTTACTCTTTAATGGCAAGAGGGGACAGGAGTGGGGGAGTCTCTTTAATCCTGAGGAAGCCAGAGAACCAGAGAAGCTTAGCAGGTGCCCACAGAGCTAGGCTTGGAAAAGGGGTCTCTGAAATTCTGCCCAGTGCTCTTTCTTCCTGCCGCAGTATGTTGTCTATTGAAAGATTTTCATTCCCAAACATAGAGAACACAACAATCCCATTGAATACATCGCCAATGACAAACTATGTACGGACAAATAACAACAGTGACAAAACCACACAGAGAGACAAGGCAGGCTGTGTCGGGGAAGAAAGAGAAAAATAAATGAAATTAACAGTGGGAGACAAAAACAGAGGAAAACCCAGCAATTAGATTAATCATAGACTTCCAGGAAATTGGCCCAAATTTCTTTAAAATCTTGTTGATTGTTATTCAGATTGAAGGGTTCCCTGTGAGATTAGCCAAAGCCCACCAAGCTTGCATACCAATCCACTGTATCCCACACACTGGCTGCTCCCTGCTATCCACATCCAGGGGGCCATGTCCCTGCTACCTGGGACCACCTGTGTGGGGTGAAGTTCAGTTGGCTGATTCCAGTACCGGGAGCAAGGAGGTGGCATTTGTAGTCCAGGCTCTCTGGCCAATTCACTTGGGGAATTTAAACAAACTGTCTAACTTTCTGGACCTCAGTTGGCACATCTGCTACATGAATAGTTCTAATTGTTTTCAAGTCAGCTAGGGTTGGAAAGGCTGAGGAGAGGGTTAATGTGGAAATACGTGTACTGCTAAAAGTATTAGCTAAGTGGAACAGAGCTTTGAGAATAGGTTGTATCAGGTTCAGCTCTGTCCTCTCCAACTGTTGGGATAATAAGAAGCTGTACTGTGTGCCTAGCCCTAGTCAGCTGTTACAACATTGGTCCAAAGCCTTCAGCATCAGTCAAACCCTCAGCATAACTTGACCCAAATATTCCTCCCTTTCTTATGATCTGTATTTAAAGGAAAACTGAATGGCCTATCTCTGGATGTATTAACACTTAAATCATTAGTGTCTTGGCTCCAGAATGTTCCAGGCTTGCCAAAGGTATGTCAGAGCTCTCAAATGCCTGGAAGTCACCCTTCACCCAGGGTGAAACAATCCAACTGTAAAATGGTTTGAGTTTGGTTTAATGGACTGAACGCCAGAATTATTCTTCTTCGAACCCAACTCTTTGACAATTTGGGGCTCAAGCTTTAATAAAATGTTGTGCTGCCTATTGGGTGCTAGGCTCTATGCTAAGTATTTTGTATGCCTTATTTAACTTCATCCTTAAGATAGCCAGATGTGCTAAGTTCTGTTTTAAAGATGTAAAAGGCAGAGCATCCTTCAAAAATCATGGAAAATATTTGGACAATTTTTTTCTCCTGATACCTGTCTTCAAATCTTTTAAAAATTACCTTTAAAATTCATCCTTTGATAATTTCATCAGTGGTAATACAGCCTGAAACCACACCAGACCATGGGTAGTCTGGGTTGTGTTCTGTGGTTTACTGTTAACACCCTTGGGCTCTGGAACAAGCTTCTTTCCCTGACTGAGCATTGTCATCCCTGGACCTGGGGACAAAGCCTCCTTCCCGAACTGAGCATTGTCATTGTCCTTTAAACCTGTGATTCTGACCTAGTTCAAAATTTTCTAAATAGTGGAGATTATAACAGTTCTTTGGGAAAGGTTCAAGGCTCTTCCGTCACCAAGTATACTTGGAGAAGGCTGTATGCAGCATCTCCCTCTTCAGGAATAATGATGAACATTCATTCAAGGGCCCAAGGAATCTTAAAGCAAAACCAAACCAAAATCAAACCAAAATAAAATAAAGAACAACAACAAAACAAAAAACAAAAGGAAAAATTCAACCTCACCATTCCTGCCTCTGGGTTATCTGATGAATAATTTCTAATAATAAGTAGAGCAGAGACATATTTTTGTAATTATAATAGAACATGGATATCGTTTCCTATTGGACTTTTTTTGATGTAGAAAAGGAATTCATTTGGTCTTCTAGATGCATTTTCAGGGCCAGGAATCAAAGTGTTACTGTCCTGGTCAGAAACATAGAGCCTTGGGCATCCACCCCAGTCCTAATGAGTATATTCTAACAAGATCCACAGGTGAGGGATAAACATATGCAGTATTGAAAAGCCTCACTCCAGACCTCAGACACCCAGAGGCCACTCTGGCAGTGCCAGATACATAGTAGGAAGCTGGTAGTTACTTTTCCTGAATGATGGCCTGACTTGGGAAGCTGAAGCTGAGTAATTTCTTCTCAAGGATCCCTGATGATATCTGTGTTCTCAGTGTCATAGTATACCTGCTCTCTGAAGAGTGTGTTGTTGCCGAGAAGCCTCAAGTTTCCAGTGCCATCATTTCAGAAGCCTAGAACCTCTAGTGTTCTTTGTTTTTAATGTTCCAAGTTTTTTATGTCCATGGGAAAACTACCCACTAGGATTTTATTCTGCAAACAAAATCTCTTGGCAAGAATGAACAGTTCCCCCAGGGGGTCTCTGAGTATAGATCTAAATAGAGTTCATTTTTACCTGCAGGTTTCCTGGAGCTGAAATAAAAATCCTCTCCTATGGAATCCAGGGTCTGTTTGAGCCATGCTTTCTGCCAGGGTGTGAGAAACTCTGCACATGATCAGTTTGAGTGAATCTGCAGTTGTACTGAACAGCTAGCATGGCGGCTGTCATAGGGGAGAACAGAAAGCAAGCAAAGAGTCTTTGATCCTCAGTCCAGCCAACTTCTTCCAGGAAGTTGAACAGGAGATCAAACGTGAACAGCAGTGTAGGCGCTGGGCTCCATCCAGGGCTATCGGAATCCAATACCCAGATAGTCATCCAACTTCGACAGAAGTCAACCCAGGAAGCCTGCCAAGGAGAAAGCTGGACCAAGAAGAGGGCTGAAGCTGTGACCAATGAGGGAGATGCAGAGAGGAATGTACATGTCCTTGGGTTGTCCTTACTGGAATGTCCCTCCTGTGCATTGCTCCCAGCACAGCCAGCCTTTCTTACAGCAGCCAGCATCAGGAAGAAGAAGAAAGGTGAAGCTGCCTAATACTCAGTACTTCTTGACTCACATAAAAGGATCAAGGGTCTGGCGCGCACACGTGTGTGTGTGTGTGTGTGTGTGTGTGTGTGTGTGTGTGTGTGTACAAGTGCACATGTGGACTTGCATGTGGATGCCAGAAATCATCCTGAGGCGCTGTTTCTCAGGCACTGTCACTCTTGCGGTGTTGTTTGTTTGTTGGTTGGTTTTTGTTTGTCTATTTTCTTTTTATTTGTTTGTTTGTTTCTTTGAGACAGTCCCTCTCACTGGCCCAAGGTTCACCAAGTATGCTAGGCTTCTCACTAGTAAACTACAGGGATATTCTTGTCTTGGCTATTGTAAACCCAGTGCTGGGATTACAAATGCATGCCCCTATGACTGGCTTTGTTATGTGGGTTCTGGGGCTCCAGTTCAGGTCCTCATGCTTGCACAGGAAGCACTTTACTGACTGAGGCATCTCCTAAGTCTGTGGTCTTTGGTTTTTTATGTATTAAGGAGTCACATAACCACAGTCCATGGAATGAATTTACCATCCAGACAATATTGTGGAAGATGTATCACTCTAGTACTTCTTCCCTTTGAAACATGACAGTCACCACAAAGACCTCACACCTGTAAGCAAGGCACACTTTTATCCATTATCTAATGGATCTGAAATGGGGTCAATATGTTATAGGATTCAGAACTGATTACCCATGACTTCTTCATATTGTTTTTCATTCTGCAAATCCCAGTTAGAGTGATGCAGGGATCAATTTGATCTAAGCCCAGCAAGTTGTCCATCATGGTACTCACACTTACTGTAAGAGGCAGTATGATAACTGCTGAACTACAGCCAGCTGATATGTGGCAGGAGACACAGCAGACAAACAGAGTAGTGTTGTCTCCAGGCTCAGAAGACCATCTTACTTTGGGAGGCTCATTGCATAGACAAGATAGTTCATAAACCTGTGACTTGAGTCTTGGATCCCAAATGCTTGGTCCCAAAGACATTCTTCAGTCTCTGTAGCTCACAAATGTCTTGTCTATCTACTGCCACACCATTTCTCCCTTTGCTTCCTCTCCATGCCCAAATACACCTCTAAAGTTCTGACCCCCTGCCAATATCAACCAGGATGTAACCACCCTGTACCTTAGCATTCTTCTCAAGTATCCTAGCCAAAGAATACTATGCAGCAAAGTAAGAGTGTGTCAGCAGTGGGGAAACCCAACACGGGGAACACCATCAACACACCATATGGTGGGATCTACTGTTGAGCCATCACAACCTGCAGAAAAGAAGCTAGCCAGAGAGAATGAGTTCTGGAGCCATTAAATGTGGCAGACTGAGTGTTCATCCATTATCAAGGTGGGTTGATGTCACTCACAATGGGTAACAACACACAGTCACTTCCCTTGGCAGACTTAGAATACACAAGGCAGTCAACACTCAACTTGCCGTTATAGTCAGAGGTGATGATTGTGACAGTGTTCTTGGAGAACACTGTCTACCACAATGAATGTATCCACCCTGGATAAACTAACAGAGCCTGCTGGTCTGGGGGAAATCATTGGCATTAAATCTGGACTGATCACATGATATCAGTGTTACAAGCCATGACTGCCTCTGGTTAAGATTGGTACTTTCTCTTTTCTTTTCCTTTTTTTTTTTTTTTTTTTTTTTTTCAAGACAGGGTTTCTCTGTGTAGCTTTGTGCCTTTCCTGGAACTCACTTTGTAGACCAGGCTGTCCTCAAACTCACAGAGATCCACCTGCCTCTGCCTCCTGAGTGCTGGGATTAAAGGCGTGCACCACCACTGCCCAGCGACTTTCTCTTTTCTAAGCCCCTCTCATTTCAAACTTCCAACTCTCTATACCCCTTAAAGGACCTCTTCAACTTAATGTATCAGCCATTGCCTCACTATAAGTGCTGAGGTTGCAGGGATTCATCGGTTTCTACCACTGCCATATCAGCAGGCCTGGAGCAGGACTAGTTAGCTGATAAGTCACCAGTAAACATCTGAAAATGAAGAAAAGAGTAGCTACTCACTTAATAGAGGTCTGCAGAACACATCTTCCCTCCACGCTGCAAGCTGTTAAGTCAAGACAAGACATTGCCACTGCCTTTAAGTACCAGATGAACAGTGTACCACAAACGTGAATGTAATGAAGTCACAACTAAAAACCACAGGCACATGAGCAGGTCAAAGAATGGCTGAGAGTTCATAGGAAAATGGATGGACATGGTCCTTTAGAGAGCACCCAGCTTTCTACTGTCATTACATAGCTTACCAGTGATGCTTCTCATAAAATCTCACACTAGTACCCGGACACCAGTGGGT
Source organism: Peromyscus leucopus (assembly GCF_004664715.2). Taxonomy (NCBI): domain Eukaryota; kingdom Metazoa; phylum Chordata; class Mammalia; order Rodentia; family Cricetidae; genus Peromyscus; species Peromyscus leucopus. Next base: position 89,598,708 of record NC_051063.1, on the reverse strand, counting down.
CCTCCAGAGAGGGTCTTGACATCACCTGAACCCAGCATCATAGCAGGGAAGCTCATGGGCAAGCAGGATGGATTCCTTGTTAAACCAATGGACTGCACAGGGAAGCCCTTACTCGGAGTTTGTCTGGCTTTAAAATATAGCTCTGTTTACAGATTCTGCCCCCGACCAGGTTTTAGCCTCGCAGATCTGCCAATTGTGAGCTTCCTGATCTTAGATGATTCCAGCTTTTTGACCGTGTCTCCCTCCTGTGTTCAGTGGGAATGTGGAGACCATTCTCATGGAGTTTGGGCTGGAGGTTAGAGCGATTCTGTTCTATTATGCATAAGATGGAAAGTAACTTGAAACTATCTATTCTAAATTTTGTTACCTTAAAAAATATTTTTATTAATTTTTGAAAATTAAATACATGCATTTTGAGCTCCTCTTTCCCCTTTTAACTCTCCTAACTCTTCCCAGATCCACTCTCAGGTCCTCCCAACTTCATATCATTCATACACACGCACATACATATATATAAATATATCTCCCACTGAGTTCATTTTGTACTGCCCATGTACATATGGGTGCGCAGACATCCACTAAAGCATGGGTCAACCTACTAGGGGTTACACCCTTAAAAATGGACTCTCCCTCCTCCAGAAGCCATCAGCCTCTAATAATGCCTCAGCAAGGAGTGGGGATTGTGAGTCCCTTCCCACTTCCCGCTGGAATATTGAATGGCTTGATCTTGTCTTGGGCAGGCAACCAGAGCTGCTGTGACTTCATGAGTGAAACATTCCTGACAATGTCTAGAAGATACTCTTTTGCTCTGTTCCTTCCAATTGAAGGCTCTTTCAGTCTTTCAATTCCTTTCTTCCATAATGGTGCCTGAACCTTGTAGGGGGTGAGATTGGCAGTGGTAGTAGAATTTGGAACTAGTCTAATTATTAATCTTTGAGTCACTCTAAAGATAATATTAAGTAGTCTCTATTCCTTGTGTAAATTAAATCTCTCTGCCCATGTCATTCCAATTATTTTCTCACCCTTGAAATCAAGATAGGAATCTTGACTCTGTATGTATTCCAAGGTTCCAATTATGTAATCTAGATAATGCATTAGTATTTTGTTGAACACTCAGCCCTGGACAAGGCCATAGCCTGCCTTGGGCAAGACAGAGACAAAGATGACAAAGAACTTGTCTCTGGGAACTTTGAAACGGAGATCAGTTAGAAGTGAACAACCTCAAGTTGGGCTTGATGGTTATAAACCTATGCCCAGCACACAAGAGACCCAGGCAGGAGGGTAACGGTGAGTCCACAGCCAGCCTGTGTTACACCATGAATTCCAGGCCAGCCTCAGAAGCACAGGGACCTTGTTTCAAAAAGAAGAAATAAGTAACAGAATGATAACTGGTTATGAAGTCTTGCCGTGGCCCTTTGGGAACATCAGAAGAGGATTTTCTTTTCACACCAGGTGGCGAATGAAAGGATGTCTTAGAACAAGGCTGGAGGGCCAGGTTTATCCTGTCTCTCAAAGCCACCTGGCTAGGAAGACAATGATGCTGGGAATGCACTCAAGGGAGGCAGGACTGCCAGGAGGGGGCTGAATGTTTGGTTAAAGGAACATTTGCCCTCTGAGTCAAGGTCACTTCTCAGCTTCATAGAGTCTTGCCTGTAGCAAGAAGTTCTTGGGTGTTGTTAGTAGTTCCTGTTTTTATTTCACTTTCTCTAGAGGTGGGGAGCCACTACACCTCCTGGGCTGGCCCTGTAGGATAACACTGGGAAGGCAGGGATGGGAACATCCCCGGTGTTTGTTGGCCAGTCAGCCTAGCCAAATCAGCAAGCTCTGGGTCCCGTGAGGAAAATTAACATGGAGAGTCACTGAAGAAGACACTTGGTATTGACCTCTGGCCTCCACACGCACACACATTATGCAATTATGATAATATTATTGACAGGGGCATTTATGGTCTAGTCATTTTCTGGGATCTGATATTTACTCAACATCTAGCATATACGATGCAATTTCAGGAGGATGTTATGTACATATGCACTCTCATCAGTCCTCAAGGAGACCAGATGAAGTTCAGAACAGTCTACTTGTGGACTGGTAACATGACTGAGGGAAAAGTGCCTGCCAGGCAAGTGTGGGATTCAATCCCCTAGGACCCGAGTGTGCTCAAGACCATGTTTCTATTCAGAAGTAGATGGTGACCCAGAAGTCACAATCTTTCTGCTTTTTCTTGGTCCCCAGTCTAAGTGACTAGCTCTCCCTGGAACACCTTTTATGTGTTCCAGCCTGGTAGACTGGAAAGGAAAGAGGCCTTTAGCCTTACCCTGTTCATGCTAAGATCACTGGGTCCTTTTTGCATGTCTAACATTCCCCACCCTTAACAAAGATCAAAGCAGAAGCCAGATGGTCAGAAAGGAGCTGGATTAAAATCCAGGAACTCTGTGCTAATCTCTTTGAGCTTCTGTTTCCTCAAGTGCTGAATGAGAGCTGAAGTCTAGAAGGTTCTCCAGAGGTTTAATGGGAATGTGTTTCTGGCATGTTACAGAGCCAAAACTAAGATTTTCTTCCCTCACACAAGGGCGGGAGCCTGGAGTGAGTTTGTTTTTCCATCTTGACCACTTTGCTGTCTAAGTATGGAGCTTTGTTAGTTACTTTTCTCATTGTTGTGACAGAATGCTTGACAGAGCCACTGTGAGACAAGGAAGCTTACTTTGGCTCCTGGGTCCAGGATATAGTCCCTCAGGCCCGGGAAGGTGTGGCTACAGGAGCACGAGGCCCCTGCAGTCAGGAAACAGAGAGATGGACACTGGTGCTCGGCTTGCTTTCCACTTTGTGTTTAATCCAGAACCCCAGACAGCAAGGTGCTGGCTCCCATATTCAGGGTGGTCTTCCCTCCTCCAGTAAGCCTTAGTTAGGGACTTCCTTAAAAGGCTTGAGAATGGCTCAACTCTTGTGTTCCCAATCTGTGAAACTGACTTTTGGATACAGCCTGAAAGGCACACCTAGACACGTGTCACTAGGCAAGTCTACGTCCCATCAAGTTAACTAGAGTAGTTACCAGAAAGACCATCTGGAGGATTTTGATATTTCTCATAAAGTTTGGTTAATTCTGAGTTGAATAAGTGTCTGTTGTTACTAATTATAAAGCATTTAAGATAGTATCTGGCCTGCAGCAGGTACTACATACAATTTAATTCCATCTATGGTTTCCTTCCTTCCTTTTTTGCTAACCCTAGCTTGGTTAGTGATGGTTGTCAACCTGATAGCTCTAGAACCACCTCAGTGACAGGACTCTGGGAATAGGGGCTAAATGTGTTACATTGATTCTGGGAAGACCTGTCCACCGTGGGTGGCACCATTCTCTAGCTGGGATTGTGGACATGAGTGGAGAAAGGGAGCAGAGTAACTGCATGCATGCATCATTCTCTGTTCCAAATTACAGATAAGACAGAACTAGCTGCTTCAAGTTCCTCCTGCCTCCTTGACGTTCTTGCTATGATGGACTTTACCCTTGAACTGTGAGCCAGAATAATCCCTTTTGCTCTCAAGTTGTTTTTATCAGAGCATTATTATCACAGTAACAGAAAAGAGACTAAGACACTGTCCATTTGGAATCCTCCACTTTCCAGCCACCAACTCCTCTCAGCATCAAAGGAGTTAAGACTCCTTCCAGGGACAAGTGCACAAACTACGTGCTGCTCATTCTTTACAGAGGCGAAGGCCTTGATCCTTTCTTACTGTAACTACTTCAGGAAATTTGTCTCGCTAATAATGTTAATATGCCTTATTTCCACACTGCTCACGCCCCGAGCTCTCAATCACTTCAAAACACAGTGATTGAGATTTTTCAAAAGTCTTTGATTTGGAAGTTGTTATGTAGAACACCAGTCAAGTATAAATATGGTAGAGTGATTTAAGGCAGTGGAGGAATTGGAATGTTTAAGCTTGTTTCAAATAATTATCAATCTTTCTGCTCTGTGTTTTCAGCACCTCCCTCCCCTCATTTGAAAGAGTGGCCCTCGGTAAGGCTTGGAGCATGCTATTGAGGCAGCAGAGTACCTCCCTGTTCCCCACACTGTGTAGCCTTTTTATAATTACTTTATAATTTTATAATTATCATTAAAACCTTAATGGCTCATGCTGCTGCCATGAGTGGTCCAGAGTCCCAGAGATGGTCACCTGGAATGAAAAGGTGTTTTTTTTTGTTTGTTTGTTTTTTGTTTTTGTTTTTGTTTTTTTTTTTTACATGGGTTTTCAAGGTTTGACTTTGGGAGTGTGTAGCCAAGGGGACTTTGCCCCTTAGTGGTCTCACATACATCAACAGGTTTAGATGCTAAGAAGAAGGAGTGGGGTATACACCTAAGACCTCAGTACCTGGGAGGTAGTGGAAGGAGAATCAGGAATCCAAGGCCAACCTGGGCTACATGAGTAACAACAATGAAAACAGATGTCCATTGGCAGTCTAGAGCACAATACCTACCCTGCAGTCATGATCATTATCTGAGAAACCCCTGACCCACTCACCCTCTTGACTGGTTCTCCTTCTGATGCTCCCACAACCAATTCTGTTGAATCTGTGCCAGTGTCTTAGTTTACTTTCTGTTGCTGCCATAATCACCATGGCCAAAGTAACTTGAGGAGAAAAGGGTCTGTTTCATCTTACAGCTTACAGGCTGCCATGAAGGAAGTCAGGGCAGGAACTAAAGCAGAGGCCATGGAGGAATGCTGCTTACTTCTTTTCCTTGGCTTGCTCTGCTCCATTCTTATTAAGAACTCATGACCACCTATCGAGGAGTGTCACTATCCATGGTGGGCTGAACCTCCCCACATCAATCATTAAACAAGAAAATGCTCCCACTGACTTGCCTCTATAGGCAGGTTAGTTGATGATGACATTTTCCTCAGTTGAGGTTCCCTCTTCCCAGAAGACTGTGGTTTGTGTCAAGGGACAAAAAACTAACCAGTACAGCTAGACTGTCCCAAAGGTTAGTTACTTGATGATGCTTTCTCTGCCTAGATACACAACACATCCCTTCCACTTTCCACCTTGGATCCTCAATTCGAAGAGGAGGGGCACATTCATATGCAACTGGAAATTCAGGAAGGAAATAGCAGAGGACCACCTTTGGCCAAGAGAAAAACATGTAAGTCTGTGTGTTCCTACTTTACACTTCAGTTGACAGATTAAAGATGCAGTTGAAGTCTTGTCACTTCACCAGGCTCAGCCCTGGGGCTCAGATATCCATTGTGGCAATGGCCCGTTCTTTAGCATCTTTTGATTCAGTTTTCCCAGCCTACACCATTTCCCTCTCTCAACCCTAGATCAAGTTCATTTCCTTCAGAAACCTGCACACACCAGCATGTGCTGCAGATCTGTTTCCAGGGGAACTCAGAAATTACCTGCATCTAGAAGGATTGGACTCAAGAAAACAAAAACATCCCAGGCCCCCACACTTTGACTTGGATGGATTGGAACAGAAGGATTCCAGGGACAAAGGGAATGAAGCCAGAGACACCTTCACATAGAAGGACAAGGTGACCTAGTTACCTGAGCACAGAATGACCAGGAGGACAGAACTACCTCAGCACAAAGGGTCTGCTTGACACATTTGCTTTCAGCAATACAGAACCCATGAACAGGACTACCTCAGTGGAATGGATGCAGCTCACACAGTAGCTATAGCACAGATGGGGGTGTGGGGTAGAGTTAGATGGCGAAAACACCATCTTGTCAGACAAAAGTTTCCATTGCTTCTGTGGAAATGAGTGAAGGCTCCAAGTTTGCTCAGCATGGAGGAACAGAGACTTGGCATGTGAAGTGAGGTTAGTAGCCTCATTTCTACCACCCCTCAAGTCCCCTTGTGGCACTAGCTCTCTTTCTCTCTTCTACTTGTGGAAAGCATGTGAGGAAGCTTTGGGTTTGAGCTTGGCAGATCTTCACTCCTCCTCTGCCTGTGTGACTCAGGCATTCACTACAAGTGTCCGAAAACCATTTCCTCTTTTATTAATGGGAAATAATAAAGCATGCAAGAGTGGATTTTCACATCTTCTGCAAAACTGTAAAATATCACACACTTAATGTTGATAATGCTACTTCATAGAAAATGCACACTTCATAGAAGGAGCCAGGGAATGATCATTATTACATTATTACCATGACTGTTATAGTTATTATTAAATAATATTGACATAGCTTTTAATTACAAAGCATCTTCACTTGATCTTGTCAAAAACCCACCTGGCTAATTATGTCATTGTCCCTCTTTCCACAGAGAAGGACACTGCAAATAGCAAGTGGTCTTTTCGGACACTTGGGTGCTGAGTGGGCACAGGGCAAGACTCCTAAGTCCATATTCCTTGCTGTTTGCAATCAATCCCAATATACCAGGATGGGCGGCTTTATTTTGAATAATTTCTGAAGATAACTGGATCATGGTGTTCTGACTCCTTCCTTGGGGTGGTGCGGGAGGAGGGGTGCCCAGGTAGCACTCACATCATGCTGTCACCAAAAGAAGCATCGGCCTAAATTTAAGTGATGGTACATGATAGGCAGTATATTTCTGGAATTTTATTGCATGCTGGGGTGACAGTGGGAAGCTGAGCCTGAGGACATTTCTTTGAGTGTCATTTTGTTTATGTTAGGGAATCACATATAAGTCAAATGACAGTCACTTTGGAGGTGACACTGGCATGGCATGATATCAGCACCAGCCAAACTCCCCTCATGTGTGTGCGCGCGCGCGCGCGTGCGTGTGTGTGTGTGTGTGTGTGTGTGTGTGTGTGTGTGTGTGTGTGTTTGCACGCAGAGCCAGAGGACAACCTTGAATAGACACCATTTCTTTACTCAGAGAAAGTCTACCTTGTGTTTCGAGACATTGTCCCTCATTGTCCAGGGCTCTCTGATTAGGCTGACTGGCAAGTGAGCCCCAGGGATTTACACCTCCCCAGTGCTAGGATTACAGGCACAGCTACCACTCTTTCCATGAGTTCTGGTGATGGGAACCAAGTCTTCATGCTTGCACAGCACACACAACTGAGCCATCCTCCCAGTCCTCAGGAGCCTCTTTCTTACCTAGTCCTCAAGTGATTTGAGACTTGAGAAGCACTTAGATTCAAAATCAACCTTAAAGATGAGAAATTATCAGTGTCTGCCAGGACAAGATGGCTTATCCCATGGTATGTCTGGGGCCAGAGCAGCATGACCTGGTTTAGCCGGACTTAGGGGTGTATGAGAAAGAGCCTGCCAATACTCTCCAGCGGATGCTCACAGAATGCACGTCTCAGGGCCTTTTGGGTTGTGGTTGTGGCTTTGCACTTGATTTGGGGGTGAGGTCTGTTCTCTCTGCCAGGTTCAGTGAGTAGCAGGCAGGAATGATGGCTGCCAGGATGATCAGAAACAGACCTCTGAGGATCTGGGGCCGGATCTCTGAGCTCTGATGTCCCAGCCAAGGTGAGGCAAATCCAGGCTGCTGGTCTGTTCATCATGGGTTGTTCTTGTGTGCTGCAACCAGGAAGTGATTAGGACATTAATACTTTCCAGAGATGTTGCCCTCAGGGAACTGACAATCTGGAAGAAGATATAAAACAAATACACTGAGATGAATCCAATATGGGGCAATAAAAGAACACTTAGCCCAAGTCCTGCTCTGCTCTGTCCTCAGTGTGTGGCACTGAGTTAAGGATGGGGGCTTCATAGACAGTGCCTGCTGAGGGATTGACAGGCCTCAGTTTTTATTTGTTGTTTGTTTGTTTGTTTGTTTGTTTGTTTCAGCTACAAGGAAAGAGAAATCAGGGGAGGGGTACTTCCTTGCAAAATAGTAGAGGGACATTTGAGGCTGTGGAGTCCATTCCATGATGAAGACTTGAGGGCAAGCTTAAAGGCTACAGTAGAGCTCAGGTCCCCAGAACCGATGAAGATAGCCAGGTGGACATGGTGACTGCCTGTAATCCCAGCACTCAGGAGACACAGACAAGGGATCCCCCAAGGTAAGCTGGCTATCAAGACTTGCCAAAATTACCAAGCTCTAATTTCAGTGAGAGAGACTCTGCCTCAAATAAAGTGGTGAGTGACTGAGGAAAACATCCAATGTCACTTCAGACCACCACACTCACCTGCAAACACATGCACCTGCACAATGGTACACCCACATACATGTGAACACACTTACAGGAGTGCATACTACATACCCATACACATGCAGGAGAGAGAGAGAGAGAGAGAGAGAGAGAGAGAGAGAGAGAGAGAGAGAGAGAGAGAGAGAAATTTTATGGCCAGCCGTAAGCACTATCCAGTTGTGACTAGTAGTGGAGGATCTGATGGTACATGTGACTGGCAAGAACAGAAATAGCTCTGAGAGAATTCTCTTGAACATTTGGGACCCATGAACATTTCTAGTCTCTTTCTCCTGTTCTCCATCTCTATGTGTGTGAATTAGACTGGACATTGGTTGCCAAGAGCTTCCATCAACAGATGCAGGGGCAACATCTGCCTTGTATACTAAGTTGAGGAACATTGAGATATTTTATCTGTCCTGGGGAGAAGTGATCAATTAACAATATGTTCCACCGACTTGGTTAAGAAATAAGGGGTACATTGATCTTGCCATTATTTGCCACAGCCCCAACTTTCTCAGCTTTCTGATTGGGCTCCATTTTCCGGTGCCACCCACCCTATTCCATACTTGCTGCTGCCACCAAAACATAAATCTGGTCATGACACTTTCCCTCCCAAGTCACTACGACATTTTTTTTCTTCTTCCCCAAAATACAGCCAAACTCCTCAGCAAGACCTTCAAAGCCCTCAGCTGTTTGATTCCTAGCTTGCTTTTAAATCTTCTTTGCCCAGAGTCCCAAACTGAATTCCAGGGACATTGACAGCACAACCAGCTTCCTCCCCAAGCACCCCCCCCCCCAGTGTCTTGCTGGCCTAAATCCTTCTAGTTTTCCCTTGTGTGTTCATTTTCATTCCTGTGAAGCTGTCCTTTCTCTTCTTCAAGTGAAATTGCTGTCTTCTTCATTCCCACAGCACACCACAAAGACACCTATCATGGCATTTATCCTCCATGAACAATATTTATTTGCTATTTACCTCCCTTATTACAGTGTGAAATTTGCAATCCACAGGACTATGTCTTATGTATATAGCTTTGTATTCACCCTTGCTACTGCTTTACATAAATATGTGCTCGATAAATATTTAAAGAACAAATAAATGAGTTGCAGAAGGCACTGGATTGGCCTGCCATGCACACAGCCCTTTCTATGTGGTTTTGCTTTCCTAACCATCACCCTTGGATATGATTCACATAGGGAGGACACATACCTGAACCAGCTAGTGTGTACCCTGCCCAGCACCTCTGAGGAGTACTCTGTGTTATTGTCTTCTCATTCCTGAATCTGAATCTGAGATACAGCAAAAGTGAATAGCAGGAGCAGAAAGTAAAGGCAGCTTGGTCAGCACAGACCTCAGACACTATGACTAAAGAGAACTGCCAGGGACGCCATCCCCAGTGAGCAGACTAGAGAATATGGCTGGGGGATGCTGGATAGTAGACATAGCCAACTCTGGTCTCCTGGGGCTGGTCTTTGGAACCATCTTAGATACTAAAGGTCTTTCTGGTTTCCATTGGTACCTTCTGGTTGCAAGAACAATTTCAAACTTCTCTATTTAGGTATTTTGATAACTATGCACTTACTTATTTCTATATTGACATTTTCAATTTCATGTATGTTAAAATATATTTATCTCTTAAGAAAAGACAGAAAAACATTAAGTGGTTTATACATAGAGCAAAATAAATATTTGCTACTTTAAATAAATGATTCATTAGGACAAGTCACGATGGCCAGGAAAAAAATCCTGCATGTTTTATTCACTGATATAAGTATATCTGATATATTGTAGGTACCTAGCTAGTGTTTGTCGAATGAATGAAACACACCAAATCTAAAAGCAGGTGTGTGAAAAACGTATCCTTGGCTCTTACTTGTTCTGCTATCAACACACTTGGCAAGGCAAGAAGCAGGTAAAGATAGCTCTATAGGTTGCTTGTCACCAAGGCTGATGACCTAAGCTCCACCCCCAGTTTCTCCCACTAACCATCCCCAGTGGGCAGACTTACCCCGGGCTTCACTGTAGCCAGCACTCTTCTCTTGGGACAGCATCATTTGGGATTAGCTGGTATCAGCATGGAACATTATTGTCCTGCTGATATCCCTCATTTCCTTGGTGATCCTTTGGGGCCATCTTGCTCTTGCCCCTGGCTTTCACTCTACCCTCCACACTGGCACTCTTGACCCAGACCTTCAGCTAACAGACCTATCTAGGGGTGATGGGACTCTTGTGTCTATTTCAGCCTCCAATCTGGACTCCCTTCTGGCTTCTATATTATTCATACTCAGCATACAGCCCAGCTTCAGCAACCCTTTCCCTTCCCCCCTTCTTGTCCTATTTACCTTAACCCTTGTTGTCTTGCCCCCACCTTCCTCTTGAGCCTGGGTTCTAGAAAGACCTTAGGAGGCCAGACCAGCCTCTTCCCAGCTCATTGTGGGCTGATGGGAAGGAGATTCAGCCAGCTCTTGGCCACTTCTCTTTGCCTCATTTACTGTCCATTTCTCTAGGCCACAGGTCACACTATGACCCTGCATCAGTGTCATCCCAAAGCAAGGAAATGGGACTGAAATTGAACCTTGGCCAAACAGAAACTATTTTTGATCATGCTTTTGTTTTTTGAGATACTCCATAACATGTCTTGTTTGCAAAAAAGTGGGAGGACTCCAGTGTCTGCCTGATAAGCATATCTGGCGAGCCCAGGGATCATGGGAACCCTGAGAGCATGGCACTTTGGGGTTATGGAGCCTTGGCTGTACTCAGGGACAGAACAAGTGCTATTGAAAGATGATGCAGACCAGAGCTCAAAGCAGACACGGGTTTGTCTTGTTCTCAGAGGAAAGCCGGCTGGAAATGGGGCTGGAAGACAGGGTCAAGACAGCAAGGCCCTCCTGGCCAGCAGCCCTCATCCCCAGTCTTGTCTGCACAAACTCTCTCTGGGAAAAAGACAGAACCCAGAGCAATTCACGGGGCTGTCGTCTTTAGAATTCATCGTGATTGATATTCATCCAAGGGAGTGAATGGATTCAGGAAGGGGAGAGAGATGTCTCATCAGAGAGCCGAGTGGGCTAGCTCCCAGATTTGCTTTCTGTCCCATTAAAATCTCATTAGGACTATTCCTTTGGGACATCTAAGATAGTCAATTTGGAAGCACTTGGGAAAGCAGCTATTTGGGCAAGAGAGAGAACTCCATTTAGCTGTCTTGTACTCCCTGGGAGAAACAGCAAAGACAGCAAACAGAATCACCAGAATGGAGAAGAACCTTGGAGGTTATCAGAGTCAACTTCTCCATTTCAGAGAGGAGACAGACACACAGAGAAGAAAGGGGACATGCTCAAGGTGGCAGTGACACAGGCATGGGGTGGGGGAGGCGAAGCAGGACCTCCCTCTGCTCTCCTGATGTTCAACCCCTTGCATTTTTCCTTGCATTCAGCCTTGAAGGACAGCCCAGGCATTGGCTAGGATGCCTGCTTCCCTTTGCTGTCCTATGGAGCCCGGGTTCTTAAATGCAGCTCCCAGGGAAGTCTCTATCAGGGTGTCATTGCTACTGCCAGTGCTGAGCTGGCAGAGGAGGGTGGAGAGAAGTGCTTAGAAATCCTGAGCACTGAAAGGTGGCCTGTAATTGTAAAATTCCATTTCCTTTCAATTAGCAGCTGATTGCCTTTGATGAGCTGCGACATTGTTTCCTCCGTGTAGATTAGGAGTCAGAGCAGTCAATGAGCTGTGAAATTCTCTCGCTGCTGAAACAATAGACAGTGATTAAAGCGCAGCTAATCCGATCATTACAGCCAGAGCCCACTGATCATTAGCTGCTAACCAGATCCCAGAGAGCCGCTCTAGCCTGGCCAAGGCAGAGGCAGGCACCGGGTCAAGGCTACCAACATGCTGCCTCCCTCCTCCCGTGCAGGGGAGGAGCTGGGCACAAAGCAGGGTGCCACAGTGGATACAGGGAAGGAGCCTACTAAGGGCAGCAGGATTTCAAAGGCAGATGTCCCAGAACTGGAACTGAATCCTGCCCAAATCAAACCCAGGCTGAGGCTTAACCTTTGAGCCTGAGATAAATTATTTGTACCAAATCCTTAATAATACCTTCCGTGTGCAGTTGTTCAGAGGATTAATATTACAGCCTAGGTAAGATCCTTGGCATGATGCTCAGAGTCAGTGATAGAGTTAACTAACATTTTCAAGTGTTTGCTACGTGCCTAGCACTGTTCTCGGGGCTTTATATGGATTAACTTGTCTAATCCTCGTAACAGTCCTGACAAAATACATGCTATTATTATCTCCGTTGTTCTAAGAGGAAACAGAAGTTCACGACCTCATTCAAGATCATTTAACCAAGGGTAGTGGAGCTGGGATTTGAACCAGGCAAGCCAACACAGAGACCCCATGATAAACCACACACACACACACACACACACACACACACACACACACACACACACACAAATCCTAATGTGCATTGCTTGCTTGTCTTTGTTGGGGCCTGAAGATTGTAAGTTTTTCTGTGTGAGAGAATTTATCAGAAATAGGGATCAGCATGCAGATACCCAGGTTTAATCCATGGAAACTGACTCAGTAGGTTAAGGGCAGGTCCCAGAAACATGTGTATTGATTACAGAGCTAAGGTAGTAGCCTGGGACCTTATGGGAGAGATACCATATGTTCTGCTGTGCATGGGACCTGTCTGTCCAGGACCTGCACCCTCCTGTATGATGCTACCTCATCCAGTCGGGAAGCCAGGCCCTGATGAAGAAAGCTGCAGGTGCACTATCAGAGGAGAGGAAGGGGGGAGGGGGGAACAAGTGCTAGAGCCCTGTGTGTTAGCGTTTGGAACTCTGCCCCTTCCCTTACTGGAGTGGCCATTTAAATCATCAGCTGAAGCAGATTCAATGAAAGGGGGAAAGTGTCTGTCTTCCTGGGACTGTGCTGTGCAGGCTGGGCACACTGCTAGGGCCCTGTTTACCTCCTATTCTTGTCACCTCCAGTACCGAGGTCTGCTCACAGCAGATTATCTGCGGAGCCTATTAGTCTAAGCACACATGCCAGTGGAGGTTCCTGCCCACAAAGCAGCATCAACTGATGGCAGACAGGGAGTCTATAGATAATGCCCCCAGTGGTCTTGCCTATAGGGCTGAGCAATAACCAAACTGTGTTGTGCTCCATCTCCAGAGTTGCCGCAAGGCTGAGCTCTATGTACCATGTACGTGTCTTGCTGACTCTATTTGCACTTTCTTCTCTCCCATCACGGCTCCTTTTACTAATCCTTTTGTCATCATATTTGAGCTCAGAGAAGTCATTTATGAGCTATGTGACCTTGGGTCTGTCTTGAAATGTGAGTTTTCTTAAGAGTAAAAGGGAGTGACTGGGGAGATGGCTCAGTGGATAAGAATCCTTGCTGAGCAAGCATGAAGACCCACGTTCAGACACCAGCACCCACATAAAAAGCTGAACATGTTCACGTGCACCTATAACTCTAGCACTGTGCATAGGTAGAAACAGGAGGATCCTTGGGGATTGTTGGCCAGCAAGCTCACGGGGAAAGTTACAAGCTCCAGGTTCATTGAGAGACTCTATCTCAAAAGAATAAGGTGGAGGGCCATAGAGCAGGACATTGGACATCCTCCTCTGGCCTCTGCATGGATGTGCATGAGTGAATGTACACACAGACACGGGGGGGGGGGTCAGGAATAACAAGAACATGTAAAAATATAAGATACAGCAATCACTCGGGTCTAATGCATTTCTGTTAGTGTTGCTATTTCTCCTGTGATAGTAACGTTGGGAAACTAGGGCTCACACCCAAAGGCATCTTTTCTCTGCTGTCCTGCATCTGTATCCTGTCACTCCTCTGGACTGTTGCAATAGTAAATTTCAGGGATTGTCTACTCTCAGCCTCTCATACCCCAAGTGGCATTTCCACTGGGGCCAGGTTGCTGACTCTTTACTTCATTGCCCCTGTCATCCTGCTGCAGAATGGGCATGTGCTAGGCGCTGAGAAATCTCAACGTATTGTTTCCTGCTTGCTTTGGGAAATGATTTTGGGATAGCCACTACTAATGAGCACACTCAAGATTTGCCATCTGCAGAAGCCTACGACAAATGTTGAAGACCAACACACATCTGTGAAGTCCAGAGTTGATCATCCCCCTTTCCAGATCCTTCCATTGCTGCCTCTGAACAAGTCCCAGTGTCACTGCCAACAGGTCTGCTGACACTGCTTTTGCCAGAGGCCCCTCCCTCCAGAGAAAACAACACAGACCGCCCCCCGCCCCTGGGGTTCACCCATATTCTATACTTGCCTCAAAGGAAACAAATGAGAGATGCAATCGCCTACTCCTTCGCATTCTTTTTGCCAAGCACAGTTGAACAGCTGATTTCAGTCATTTCTACCTATGGTTTCCTCCTTAAAGCTAATTAGTTTCTTTTCAAGTAATTGCAAATAGTACATTTTCCAGGCCCTTGGAGTCAAGGCTGACAACTAGCTGGCTGGAGTGGGCTCTTATCAATAGTTCAAGGAAATTAGACATGCAAACATCCCACCGGGGCCCTGAGGGCTGCTCTGAGTTGTTTAGAATAAATGGCTCATGGAAGGCCCAGAGCTCTTTTATGAATGGACCCGCTCATGCCAAGTCTCTGGGATGTGGTGAGGCAATATAAGAGTGAGGAAGTTCTAGAAGCATCAGTTGGACTTGGCTCCATGTGAGGTATCATGCTTTGTGACCTGACTAGAGTCACTGGGTAGGGGGAGGGGATGGAGTGGAGGCAGATGGGTACCAAGAGAGTGGGAAGAACTCTCTTTAGGGGATTAGAGGTGGAAAGATGAAGGGTGGGTGTGCTTCCTGGAACAGGATACAGTATCTTTACCACCACCACCAAGACCCCCTTCTCCTCCATCACCGTCTCCATGCATCTCTATCAGTGAGCCACTGGCCAGTCATGGTACCCAGCCTCCAAGAACCAGACAAGGACCCCTGCCTGTATAGCTCTCAGCTCAGTCTTGGGGTTTTGATAAACACTGATTTTCTGACCTAATGAACCTAGATTCAGATTCTGAGATGGTATCTTTTCTTTTTCTTTCCCTTTAGCCTTTCTGTCTCTGCTGCTGCTTTTGGGTTTGGACTCAGAATGAGGGGAACAGAGCCCTAAGGCTTCTCAGCTCATCACCACCCATCAGTTCTCCTGAGTCCCTTTATTACAATACTCATTTCCAGCATGCTACAGCTTAGATGTGAACTGTTCTCTGCAGACTCAAGGGTTTGAATGATTTCTTTCCCCAGCTGGTGGTGCTTGTTGGGAGACTGGAAAGCCTTTAGGAGGTGGAGCCTAGCTACAGTATGGAAGGGCCTTAAGCTTCATAGTCTGGCCCACTTCCTAATCTGCTCAGAAGTGAGAAGCAGACCCAGGCTCCTGCTGCCATAGCTAGAAGCTGTCCCACCACCATGTCTCTCCTGCCATGATGGACTACACCTTCAAACTATGAACCAAAGTAAACTCTTCCTTTGTTAAATAGATTTTTGTCAGGTGTGTGGTCACAGCAGAGAGAAAAACAACTCAGGATACAACATAGACACATTCTTTCAAGGTTTGGTAAATTTGAAGTATGACTCAAATCTTAGTGCCCAAAGGTGGAGGTGTTCACAGGGTGCATCATTTTCATGTTTGCTATAGACAACGATGTCTCTTTGCATTTTCCTGCTTTGAAGGGCCCCCAGTTCCTTTAGCTCATGACCATTCCTTCCAAATCTAAAGTAGGAAGCTTCAGGCCTGGTCCTTGTGCACCTCCTTTGCCTTAAGCAGTTGTATCCTCCTTCAACTGATGCCCTCTTCCATGTTGAAAGGTCTTTATGATAATTTTGTGCTCAGGTGGATAGTCTAGAAACTAATCTCTAGATATGCCAGGAAGCAGCCTTAACTCCCTCGATCTACAAACAGAAGCAGGTACTTGAGATTAGGATGAGAATGTATTTGGGGAAGGAAGACATTAGCATGCCTCTCACCATCTTGAATCCTACTTCCATATCTGTGTTTGCTGGCACCCAGCCCTATGGCAGCTGACACATACTCTGACCTATGGACAATTTCTGTGAGCATGCCACTGGTGCCAACGTTTCAGAAGACAAAGAGGATTTCACGATGGCAGCTTTCATTCAACACATCTAAGGTCTTATCTGTTGTCATGTGTCACTGAGTTTGATGTTTCTAACTGGTTGTTATTTCATGGTTTACATCTCTCTCATCTTACTCCTCCATTCCTCCATTGACATTCTGCAAAAGCGTCTTAAACATCTACTGGTTCAGATGCATTACCCACTCTCCTTACCCTAGCTCCTGGGGATGGAAAAGGACTAAAAGCCCACCAGATGCTGTTTTTCAACTAACTTGCAAAAGTTTAGCCTGGGTCCATTCATTTCTCTGGCAAATGGTCCTATTCCAATCCCATAGGATTTTTTACCCAGAAAATTGCATTTTTCCTTCCACTTGATTATGCATGTTCCCACTCTTTCCTCCACTAATCCTTCCTTCACATAGCAGCTAGAATAAATATTAAGAATATATCAGTTATACCCAATTAATCCCTCACATCTGTTGACATCCCATTGCCTGCCTATGGGATAAAATCCACATGCTTTGTCCTTGATTATAAAGCTCCATTACAGCTGGTTATACCTGTCTCTATGACCTCAGAAAAATGTCACAATTTCCCTTCATTCACCACATATCAGCCTTCTCTTTCTAGTCCAGAAATAGCCCCATTCATCTCCATATCTGAGCCTTTGTGGTAATTGTTCTGTCTTGCCAAAGCCCCTCCCCCATGAGATGCTCAGGGATGGCTCTTTCCTGTCACCCATTCAGCACACCTGCTTTTATTTTCTATACACCACTTACTTACTTTTGGGCAGTATTAGTGGATTTCCTTATGGGTGTGAGGCCTATTGTGTTAGTTAACCTTGCAGTGCTATAATCGCAATACCTGGCAGAAGCAGCTCAAAGGAAGAAAGATTTAGTTTGGCTCATGGTTTCAGAAGGCTTTATATTATATTATATTATATTATATTATATTATATTATATTATATTAATCATATTTAGACGGGATATATTTAGTCTTGGCTAGCCTGAAACTTACTGTATAGATCATGATGCCCTTGAACTCACAGATATCTATTGTCTCTGCCTCCCAAGTGCTGGAATTAAAGGTGAGCACCATCATGGCTGGCTCAACATTTCAGAAGATTTCAGCCCCATCATTTGGGGGCCTGAGGTGGGGGTAATTTCAGATTCAAACCATCCCACCTGGTTTACCCTACAGTGTCTGAGCTTAATGGGATTTCTCTTGGTCCCTACTCAGGCTCTGTCTATTGCGAAACTTGGTACAGATAGGATGTTCAATAATGTTTGAGAAGTGAGAGTGGTTCTCAATCTTGGCTTCCAGCTAGAATTACTTGTAGGAATCCCTGCCCTGCCCAGACCACCCTGGGCATAGGGTGCAGATATGGGCACTTTTTAAAACCTCTCAAATAAGACATCTGGAGCTATGAACCAAGCATTCAAAGAAGAGAGCCCATCTGTAGCAGGCCAGTCTATGACACCTCCCTGTACTTTTATATTTCAGCTCAAGAGAGCAGAAGAATGTCACTTGCTTCCTCTAGAACTGGGATGGAAGTATCTATGCCTGGCTCCGCCTGGAGCCATGTCAGCTTGTCAGCCACCACTGTATCACCACTCCAACTACATCACAGAAATGGAAGCTAAGCCAACTGGACCAGGAGAGAGGATTGAGACAGACATGTAAGAAGAGGGCTGGTGATGTGGGAGCCAGCCACTGGAGCCTGTGTATCTCACACCACATAAGTCCACTCTTGTGCTCAGGCTGGGCACCATTAGGCTCTGCCACCTGCCACTAGAAGAATCCTGACCAATACTCCACCCAAACAAGTGTGGGTCTAGAAAAGAGCAGAATAGAACCCAGAGACAGAATACTAAGGCAGTGCCTTAATCAACAAATCGGCAATTCCAGTTATAGGCTGTTGCTAAACTAGAAATAATCCTTCACATTGCTTATTTCAGTAAACACCAGCATGTTTACAAAGGGTTGCTGTTAGGCATTTCCACAGATGAATGAGAAGTGTTAGATCACTTATGCTTAATACAGGGAACAAATTAGCCATAGAACTGTCTGTGCATTCAACACACACACACACACACACACACACACACACACACACACACACACACCAGTACAAATAAAGATACATTTAAAACAAACAAGTATAATGAGATTTTTGCAGGTTTTTAAGATTTCTTTAACAAGTTCATACATGTATGTGTATTACAAATTCTGTTTCCACCACCAGTTACCCCTTTACTATCCTTCCTCTCTCACTTCACTCTTTCTTCTTCCCAGCGAGCCCCTGCTCCTGCTTTCATGTCTTTTGTGTATGTGTGTAACCTACTGAATGTGACTGAGGTGACTGACATGGGCATGGGTCTGAGGTTATTTACTGAAGCAGGGGCAACTTACCACCACTGAAGAAAACGGTGGCTTCTCCCCTCACCAACCATTCAGAGGTGAGGGGGGCCTCATGATCCCTCCCCCAACCATGATGAAATGTTTATAGGTCCAATCTTGTGAGATAACCACAGATGCATGAAGTCCTGGGATGCAAAAGTCATGCCATGTCCTGAAGGATACAACTCTCCTGTCCATTTCCTGTCTCTTTACGTTCTTTCCCTTACCTCTTCCACGATGTTCTCTGAGCCTTGAAGATGATATCAATGCTCGATGTGACTCAGTAGTCACTTATTCTTGGCATTTGAAGAGTTATGAGGCTCTGAATTTGCTGCCTCCACAGCAAAAACTACAAGTTTTCCTTATGGAAGCTGACAGCAGCATTAATCTATGGCCATCAGCATTAAAATTTAGAAGATAGCTTGCCACCATGTCCATTTAACAAAACAACAGTAGTAGCCCCTCACTGGGAGCTCTTGGCCAATGATTCATAGTACCAATCATGAATTCCCTTCTGTGGGGTAGGCCTTAAAGCCAAACGGAGAGTAATTGGTTACTTCCACAACAGTCAGACCACTGTTGTACCCGGTATGCCAAATAGGCTTTTAAAGGTAAAATAAGCTTTGAAAACAGTGAGTGTCCGTGGATTTTTCACATATCTTTAGTTTGTGTTACCCCTACTCCTTACCTCCTCCTCTCTTCTACCCTTCTGCCACCAAGGTTATTTTTTTTAAACTCCTAGAAATGTGATGTTCATTCCCCTACCCTTCCAGTGTGCTTTAGATATGATTCTTCATGTATGAATTCTGGGTTTGGGCTTGTGTCTTAGATGATAAAGTACAAGATCAAAAGCAACTGAGGGAGGAAAGGCTTTACTCTCTGGTCACACTCCATCACCCAAGGAAGTCAGAGCAGAAACTCAAGGCAGGAACCTGGGGACAGGAACTGAAGCAGAGGCCACAGAGGAATGCTGCTTACTAGCTTGTTCCTCCTGGATTGCTCAATTTGCTTTCTTATACACCCCGGGACCACCTGCTTAGGAATGGCACCACCCATAGTGGACTGGGCTCTGCCATACCCACCATAAATCAAGAATAATGACCACAGACTTGCCTACAGGCCTGTGTGATGGAGGCATTTTCTCAATTTAGGTCCCTCTTCCCAGATATATCTAGGTTTGTGTCAAGTGGACAGAAACCAACCAGCATAGCTTGCTCCTTTATTTCCAAAAGGATGTTGGTGAACACGGTGTAGGGAACAATTTGTGTGTCTGTGGTCACCATGAACAGAATAAGCCAAGCAGGAGGAGCACCTGGAGTGGAACTGTCACAAAGCATAGCTTCAGTCCATGCCCAGGATAGGTCATCTCTCACTCCTTCTTATTCTCACATGAGTGGGGATAAACCAGTTCATTGTTAGCTGAGGTATTCTCCACTCAGTAAGGACTGAGGCATGAGGAGTCCAAGGCCATCCCAGCTGAAACAGTGAATCTGAGGCTAGCATGAACTACAGTGTGAGACCCCCATCTTTAAAATACAGAAAGAGTAATGAAGATTTTCCAAAATTCCTTCTGAAAACCAAAAGTCAAAAAGGAAAGCATTCAGATAAGGATATGGGGGTGAAGTTGGATGTCCTTTTTGGTAGCTCCTCACCTTATATATTTTGGGGCAGGGTCTCTGAACCTGGAGCTTGATCCTGGTTCTTGAACTTTGACTAATGTTGCTTTCCAGCTTGCTCCAGGGATTCCTTGTCTCAGCCTCCTGAGTATTGGGATTACAGGCAGGCCACCACACCCACCTGTCTTTAAGTGGAAACCCAAGCTTGGTCTTCATGTTTATGAACTACCCAATGAGACATCTCTCCTGTCCCCACTTGATCAATTCTTAAAGCTGTTGGTGGATTTAAAAACTAAAAAGAAAACATAAATTAGCTTATGAATTTTATCTGAGCTGGTAATTAAAAAGAGATCTTTAGTAGATGTGGGTGGGATGAAGGAACCCACAGAAAAGGTTGGGGTACATGGAATGTGCATGCAGTGAGGCGGTAGCTAGGAAGAGGAGTGATGTCACCACTCCACGTGGTAATAGCAGCATTATCCTATGCAGTCCACTCACCTGTGCAGTGCCTTCTCCAGAGAGGACAGTGAGATGACAGGGCATGATGGCTGCATCATGAACCTTGAAATCAAACAGCTATGGATTCAAATCCTTGCTCTGGGAGTTATACAAATTATACTGCCGAGCACATTAGTGTGTCTGTGTCTTTACATTTATAAAATAGAAGTAAAATCTACCGAGCAGTATTACCATGAAAGAAAAAAAAAACTGAGATAAGGTCTAGAAAGCACTTAACACAAGACCTGTCAGGAAATAAGAGACCGTGGAATGTGGACTCTGCTCCCTTCTCTGAGAAATACCTCCATAGCTAAAACACCTATTCATGCATTGAGGAATTAACACCACTGTTAAGAGATTAATTCACAGCACTGCACATGAAAACAGTGATTCCGAGCATGGCAAAAAACTGTAATTAAAGTACCCAGTATTGTTTGATTACAGGGTTGACTTCATTCTCTTTAGCACTTTGTAGGTAGGGAGGGAGCGGCAGGCTAGAGGCTAAGAATGGCCTTATTTTCTGAGGGATTCCTGACCACTTCTCAGGGCAGGGAAATGGTTATTCTTCTTGTCCACTGAAAAGTCTGAACCACAGTAGGGATGGGGAGTAGAGATGGGAGGGAAGGAAAGAGAGAGAGGTTGAATGACTTACATTTACTGAACAGTTACTAATGTCCCTGGCCCTTTAATATTCATTCATACTTTATTATCCCAGAAATCCCCCTCCAAAGCTCAGTACCTTCTGATCACAAAGAGGACAGACACACACAGATCAATTCAGGGAGCATCTTAATCTATCCTTCCTAGTAATAGATGGTACTCCCACCCATTGGTTCCTACTGGAACCAATCCAAGTCCATTGTTAAGAGGCCCTCTCCTAATTAAGGCACCAAATTTGAAGTTATTTAATAGGCAACACTTTAAAGTACTTTAAATGTTATAACAAAGATTACTAGATAGCTATTAATCCTATTGTTTTCTTTCTTAACTGATACAACCCAAGGTTTTGTTCTGAGTATCCAATCAATGTGTCCAATCATAGGTAAGTATTCCTCAGTGTTTTGTTTTTGTTTTTTGTTTGTTTTGTTTTTTCAGCTAAAGAGACTCAAATGATCTAAGAACACACACTAGAATTACTAGGGAATTTCCAAGCTACTGAGTCACCTGAGAAATAAGAATATACAGGCTCCTTCCCTCCACATTCCCTCCTACTTCTTGTCTAGAAAATGTACTGAGAGTTGGTACCTGGCCGCCATTATAATCCACAATGCTCAAGAGATGACTTAGCAAATGGCAGTGAGCACTAGCAATGGTACAACAGAAACTTAAATGACATATCAGAGCCTTTGAGGACAGCGGCCAGTGACAGACTGACAGTTTTTAAATCTTTACAAACAGAGTGAAGGAAGCCCATAGTAAGTTTTATGTCAGTGTTGCAACTGAACATATCCTGTCATTCATACAACATCCTGTTGAATCTTTCTGTTACTTCATTTTCTGTTGCTATGATAAAGTACCACAACCAAATCAGCTTATGGAAGATTTTATTTTGGCTTATAGTTCCAGAGGGATGAGTCCATCATGGCTAGAAGGCATGGCAACAGGAGCTGAGAGATCACATTTTTAATAGCAAACAGGAAGCAGAGAGAGAGAGAGAGAGAGAGAGAGAGAGAGAGAGAGAGAGAGAGAGAGAGAGAGAGAGAGAACTAGAAGTGAAGTGAAGCTATAAACACTCAAAGCCCTCCCCGAGTGACATACTTCCTCCTTCAAGGCAGTGCCAGGTCCCCAAACTGCACTATCAACTGGGAAACAAGTCTTCAAACACCTGAGCTAATGGGGGACATTTCCCATTCAAACCACTACAATCCTTCAGTATCCTATGAGGCTGCATATACTCTTACTCCCCAGCATTTCATGTGAGATTATTGGCGCTGTGCAATGAGGCCCCTCCCACCAGATCAGTGAGTGGGTAAGTCACAGAGTGATTTGACCTCCATCCAACTTCTGCAACACCCGTGCTCTTAAAACGCATATTAGCCTGTGCATCGGACTCAACATCAAAGACTGTTTTCCCAAGCTGGAGAACTTTCATGTCTCAGTGGAATTTTCCTTCAGAATCAAACTTTTTTTTTCTGATGGCTTGAGCTCTATTTGCATCTGGCACGAGGTTAGTTTTTCATTTTGTAAGAAATAACATTCTAATGGGTTTTCAAGGGCCCAGTAGACTTGTTAGCCATTCCCTGGCTGCCGCAGGACAAACTCATTAAAAACATCTGAACAAAACCAACAGAACTTGAAGGGCAACAAGAAAAAGAAGACACTCTGTGGGCGGGGTTAGAGAACCCGTGCAGTACACTGCAGATACTGAAGGTCTTCTCACCCTACTAGGGCTGAGCTCTGTACCTTAGGCATGTCACCTGCCTATATCCCAGGGTCCCATAGTCTAGAAACAATAGTCTCAACTGCTTATTCATTACTGTCGGAATTTCAATCAATAAGACAATTTGGATGTCCTTAGCATTTTCTCTTAATGAGGTTTCTCCCTCTGCAGACAAGAAGTTTGCTAAGCAAATGAATGAAGCAAATAAAAATTGGAGGAAAAGTAGTAACTGAGCTAAAGAGGGCCAATGATTTTTCAGCCTTGGAAAAGTACCAATTACGGTAAACTTTGGTGTAGCCAGGCTGCTCCCTGTTGACGATTACTATGTGTTGCTTGGATCTGTAAAATGGGGATAATCACACTAGCATCTCAGGATGGTGAAGTCACTTCGAGATGCACTTGGATGCTTTTAGCAGCTTCCGGGACCCAAGACTTATCTTCCAGTTCTCTCTCAGCTTCTGTACCATGGTCTATAAAGAGACACAGACCATTTTATCTAAAAAAATAAAGTAGGGAAAAAAAAAGCATGTCTTCTGTTGCCTCCAACAAGCTAGGTACAGAGAAGAAAGCATTGGCCCCAGTATTTTTCCAAATTCTGGCAGGGTTGTAGTCTTTTTTTGGTGGTGGTGGGGGGACAGGAAGTACCTGTCATTTAAATCCCTATGTTTCAGTTTTTAATCCCTGGGCCATATCAGGGGAAGCACAGCGCAGCAGGAACAAGCACCGGCTCCAAACTCAGTAGGCTTGTTTCAATCTTCAGTCTTCATCTATGGCAGTGCTTCTCAGCCTTCCGAATGCTGTGACCCTTTGACACAGTTCTTCATGTTACGGTCACCTCCGACCATAAAACTGTGCTACTGCTATGACTCATAATGTAAATATCTGATATGCAAGATATCTGATATGTGACCCCCAAAGGAGTGGAGACCCACAGGTTGAGAACTGCTAATCTATGCCATCACGTGAGCTGAATATTTGCAAGGCAGAACTGGTGATCATGGGATAGTTGGTGATGCTCAGATGTCAATCAGCCAGATAACACATGTGAAGGGTTAGAGCACTAACTATCTAGACATCAACACTGGTTAATAGATGAAGGTCAAAGTTAGCAATTGAAACTATTAGCGCGGGGGTCTGAGTGGGCTCTCTTCCCTTCTGGACTCCCCATCTTGAGAACCAGTAGCAAAACAGCCTTCATAAGAAAGGAGTGGAGAGAGGTCCCAAAAGGGGTCCTGAAGATAGTTTGGTAACCTTCTGTGAAAAGATCATAGCTGAAATGTTGGAGCCTGGCCCATAGACCAGGCTTAAGTCTTTATTTCTCCAATGATTAACTGATTCTGTGACCTTGGACAAGAGCACAGGGCCTCAGAATGCCCATGGAGGTCAAAGTGTGCCTCTGAAGTTTGCTAACTGAGGAGCTAAAGGCAAGTAGAAATGTTTACCTGTGTAGCCAATGGCCAAGGCTGGCTGGGCCCACTGGCTGCCTAGAGGAATGGCCCACACAAATCCATTTAGGGAAGGCTTGTGTCAGGTGCCACCCACACCCTAATAGCTTACAGCGATGGCCTCTGGCTTTGCTGATCTGCTCCGGGCTCAGATGGGCAGGGAGGGGGAGTGTCTGACTCGTGATAGACAAGTACTATACAGACTGGTTTAGCCTCCTTTGCACAATTGCTTTCAAATAAGATGCTGCTAGGTGAATTCTTCAGACAAAACTAAAGGGAGATGGAGAGGACTGGGTACTGAGCTGATAGGCTTCACTGAAAACCAAGAACCTGGCAGAACACGTGATCTGTCTTTCACATTGCTGGGAAAGAGAAAAATGTCCATAGTCTGGGCTCACTTTGCCTGCACACTCAATTCACAGCTCTCGCTGCATCCAACCCCACCTCTCAGAGGCAGGCATCTGACAGAGGTTCTGGAGCACTTTCCTGGGCCCCAGACAGAGGATCTGGCAAAGAGCATAAAGCACCCATATCGGCGTCCAGACTGTGTGTCCCCAGGGGCTGAGAATCTGTCATAAATGATTTAATCTAAATAGGAAGGCCAAAGAGATATTTGCATACTATTGTTAGTGCAGCATGGTGCCTTGATTTAACAGAATGACCTTTTGTTCTTCTCCCTGTATGGTTCTGCATGCCTGGAAGGACCTTCTGAATCAGCACACTGTACATTCAGCTGTCAAGAGAGACCCAACCACCACTGGCCCTTTCCACAAAGCCTTCTCTGGTCCCTCCTCCAACATACCCAGTGCCAACCCCAATCAGATGAAATAGGATGAAATTCATCCAGTATTGTGATGCTTGGGCATCATTTCTGTTGCCCCATGTCCTTTTCTGTAAAATGGGCATAATGGGGTATACATCTCATAAAGTTGAGATGGGGATTTAGACCAGTGTGTGACATACAAACCAAGCTCAGTTGTATTGTCTACAGACATGACTGGCTGTGACATATGCGATCTCCTCATCTCTTAGCCGCTGAGGCAGGCACATGGCCTTAGAACCCAATGATACTCAGGAAAAAAAAAAAAAAAGAAGAGTGTTTGGTAAATGAGTGCAGGAGAGATGGGAGCCAGCAACAAGAGCAATCACTGAGCCAGATGGCATACTGGTCCCAATCCCTCTACCTGTCTGGGCCACCTAATACTACTAAGTGACCATTGTTCAAAGCCAGCCAAACTCCATTTCCACATTGGCTTCAGGCAGCCTCAGCTTCAAGCAGTAGCCAGAGCTGAGATGCACAGGCATACAGCACCAAAGAAGGAACTTCATCAAAGCTGCCCCAGGGGGCTCTGTTCCTTAGGGGACTGGTACGGATGGATGGATGGATGGAACCCATGCTCCTGGCAACAAGGCCTGGTGTATCTGCCATCTCAGTCCCGCTTTGGGCATCCATTAATGAGCACAAGCTTTTCCGTTGTCTCTTGAGTTTCTCAGCGCGGACCTGCATCATGGATGTCAGACTACGAATTTCTTATCATGTTTATATCTAATAAGTGAATCGCCCTGTTTTTTTTTTTTTTTTAAGTCAGCTTTTAAAAATACTGTGTTTGAACATCTGTCAAGGGCTGGGGATTAGCTGAATAGGCGCTGCATGCCAGGATATTATATTCTCTCTTATCTTTTATACTGTAATTATCTTGATCCTCAAACAACTCAACACCAGTTACAACCACTTTCACAGACTTGTTGTTGCTGCAAATTCAAAAAATTATTTTATTTGAATCTAAATTAAACTGATATGTAACAAGGTTTTTTTTTTCATGTGAAGTCTCAGAAAAAAAAAAACAGTATCTGCAGATGATTAAAAAACAGTAAAACATGGACAATTTCAAAGTTTATTTCAAAAATAAACTCATGAAAATTCATCTAATTATGTAGCAGTGTACCAAAAATAATCTTTTCCAAACCTAAACTCGTTCAACAAAACACACAGTCAGCTCAGCCAAATGAGAGGAAACCTGTGTTTATGCCACTGCTGCCCACCCTCTCCCCTGGCTGCCGGAGTGGGCACCAGAGCTTGGCAGCGTTCAGAGGCCCGTTGGTGACTTCTGTGTCCTGATGCTTTGCTTTTGTCCTTTCTGATGAGAGGATCGCTGGCCACAGAGATGGACTCCGTGGCCATTCCCGAGAGTGGCCCTGCTGAGGACCGAACCCAGGGCCTTGTGCTGCTAGGTAAGCGCTCTACCACTGAGCTAAATCCCCAACCCCAAGTGCCCTCTTCTTAAATTGCCATGTTCTACAGTGCCGGCTCAGCCCCAACCCATCTTTAAGAAGGCACTCCTGAGAGTCACAGCCGTCTTGTTCTCAAAAAAGTTCTTGCCATTCTGTGTTGCCGCTCCCAGCTGAAATGGAAGAAACTGAAGACACAGCAAAAATTCAAGAACCATCATGAAATATTATCATTCTATTGGCCAATACCTCCCGGAGGAGAAGGGAGTGTGTTTATTTTATTCGTATTGATGGTCCCAGGACCTCCTGTAATCGTTTCTCTCACTGTGTTTGACTTAGAGGAAAGACTATTAATGTGTGGGAAGCAGAATGATAACAGGGGCTTCCTTCCTGTGAGGTGGAAGTTGCTTACACTTTCTTTGTGAAGAAAAAACTAACTGGTGAGAGCAGATGAGTGAACAAGCCCAGCGGGCACGTGTCATCAAGGAGGCTAATTAGCTGCAAATTGGCCACCTATCAATACTATCTGTTGGAATTGTCCCTCTCTAGGCAGCAGACGTTGGCTTCTGGTCTCAGCTCCGCAATTTTGTAGCTGTGTGAATCTCTCTGAATTTCTTTCAGAGACGAACCATAATGATCTGATGCTGCTCTTCTCCCAATCCTGTTGTGAAGATTCCCGAAGTCCAGAAAGCTCCATCATAGACTGTGTGAAATGTCATGACCGCCCTTGCCTCTGACAATGAGAGCTGAGAAGCAAAGTGGCCTCAGCACAGGAGACAGTAAGGAGAGGCCAAGTCGTGAAGGAAGAAGGCTCCATGGTGCACGAACGGGTTCCTGAAATCGGCGATTTCTATCAGTCTCTAAGTTCCTAGAGGCCCAGAGTATCCTGGGAAGTCTCACTCCTGTCACTTGCCTCCAGGAATGAGGAAGAGTCGCAGTGAATAGTCTAAAATCAAGGCCATTGTTTTCATGGCAGGGTATGAATTGGGGTGGACTTTAAATATAGTTAAAACCCTAAAACTCAGCTCTCTCCCACCCCACCCCAAATCCACTGAAGTCACCCGGAAGACTTCTCTCTGACTTGGGGTGAGGGTGGGAGTGAGGACGGAGCTGGGCTGCAGGAAGGGGATGATGGACTCCGTGCCTCCTCGACACCAAAGGCAGAGTTTTCCATTTCAGAAGTAGAGGACCTGGGGTTGTCTAGCAGCAGACTGGTCCCACCTCCCTCAAATTCTTTGACACCTGCTTTCCAATGTCTCTCTCGCTAGTGACAGTCTCCCTATCTCAGCATTCCTTTATTAACCCATAAAACAGCTTTCATCCCTTTTCATCCCTGTCTGGACCAAGCTGGTCTCTAGACCATCAGGCCTTATTCTTTTTTTCTGTCTCTCTTGCTTTGGCAAAGCTGAATCTCCCTGTTCCTCTGTTTACGGATATCCTTTTATACACCTTCCAGAATTGGTGTGTGTGTATGTGTGTGTGTGTGTGTGTGTGTGTGTGTGTGTGTGTGTGTGTATCTAGTGGTGTTAGAGTGATCAGCAGAGGGAGGGACAAGAAAGAGCAATGTGGCAGGGGGGGGGAAGAAATATCACATTTGCTCTCACATGTGGGATGGAGAATTAACACGCACAGCAAGACAACATCAAAGCAGACGAGGAATGAGTCACGGGGGAGGAGGAAAACCACTGGAGGGGACAAGATGGGAGTGAGTGTGAACAGATCACAGTGATTGTATAATGCCAATATTATGATGAAACCCATTGATCCATACACTAACTAAACGTGATTAAAAAATAAACAGCAGCAAATATAAAATAAAACAGAATGCTTAGCATACTATCCGACACATGGTGATTAAAAGAATTGACAGACAACCAATTAAAGCTTAAAAAAAGACATCTTTGCATCTAGCAAGGGGATAGTTCACAGAACTAATGATGAGGGGAGCAGGAAGTAATGCACACACATGCAATAACACAAAATAAGAATAGAAAAAAATCCAATTACATTAATCACCTGTCAAAAAGCACTCTGATGCCCACCATCCATTCCCAATGGGGTCCACTCCAGGGACTCTAGTGTGAACTAGTATTCACACTTATGGTGAAGATTCTATAAGGATAAATGAAATGATGGTTGTGAATTAGAGGAGCTAGAATGTTGTGGGTCCATAGTCAAGTTTTCATGGACTATCTTTAGTCCCTTTAGTAGCCATGTATTATCCGGCTCTGTATCATACCTAACCTTCTTTTAACTGACAGGTAAAAGCATTGTAATATATTCTCAGGAGATGGGTAGCTTCCACCAACCCAAAAACTAAGAATGCACCAGATAGTATGTGAAGCCTACAGTAGAGGCTTCACACTTTGCTATAGCTGCCTACCTGCTGCCCATATAATGTATTGCTAAAAGGCCTTAACTTATGACTTTCCTTTATTCTATGACTATAAAACTCCAGGTAATTGCTGCCATGTCAGAACCTGTCTTTCAGGGCAACCCAAATCCATGTTCCTAGGCCATGGTATTTGGCTCAGAATAAATGTGTTCTTACTCTCTTTGAGGTGAGAACTGTGTTTTGAATCAGCACTTGACTGGCCAGCTCTCTCTTGGGCCCACTCCATGGCCACCATCCATCTACCCTCCTCTGCCTCTTGTGGAGTTGATAGACCAGTTCCCCAAGAGTCCTGCTCTCTCTCAGCCTTCCTTCTGCCATGTCTCTGCATGGGTCACTCCCTCTTCCTGTAGCAGTGGGTGAGTTGGCCAGAACAAGCCCAAGGTCAGTTCTACAAAGACCCTTCCTGGTCCAGTCCTCCTGGGCTAAGATTCCTTCTCAGATCATCTTCTCAGCACTATCCCCTGGCTGAATTCTAACATCCACCCACTACATCTTCATGGAAAATACAGCCAACACGACAGTTAATAAGAAACATATCAGGGGGACTTGCAATGAGTTTTCTCAAGGCTTTTCTTCATGAATACTTACTGTCAATCACTGAACTAAACATTTTACATACCTCATCTCAACCACACTATACAGATGAGGGAAGGGAGGTCCAGGGAGTTGACCCCTTCACTTGAAGTCCCATGGCAAAAGTGTCACCATGGGTGCCACAATGAAATAGACTCCATCTGGAAACAGACAAGAGGCCTCTCTCCATACACACCCCCAATCTTACTCAGATATCACAGACAGCTAACATCATATTTCACATTGATGGAACTGTGTGTTATCTCACAGGATCTCGGATAAAGCGGAGGGATGAGCAAGTTCAATGCTGTTCTCTCACAGATGCAGAAAGGGAGGCCCTGAGGAGTTGTCCAACTTACACAAGGTAATGCAGGAGAATGGAAGTGTTGGGCTCCTTGTTACAGCATCACCTGTAAAGTGAGATTTAAAAAGAAAAT
Source organism: Peromyscus leucopus (assembly GCF_004664715.2). NCBI lineage: Eukaryota > Metazoa > Chordata > Mammalia > Rodentia > Cricetidae > Peromyscus > Peromyscus leucopus. Next base: position 89,568,523 of record NC_051063.1, on the reverse strand, counting down.
AAACAAATAAAAAACACCAACAAAACATTAAATGCACGAGATAAGCTTGTTTCATTCTAACCTTACGGCTTTGCAGTCTGTCCCAAACATCAGCTCTAGTCATTCAATTTCCTTTTATCTATTTATTGCTTCTGCAAATATTTCCTGGTGTACTAGTGAAGTATGCCACATTCAGGGAAGAAGGGAATTTATAATGAATAAGTCTGACAGAAACAAACAAACAGACAAATAAAAAAGTAACAGAAAAATAAAAAGAATAATTGAAAAGAAGAAAGATGTGGGATAGAATAAGGGAATAAGAAGGCAATTAGTCATGTTAATATTATATGAGTCCAAAATTTAAATACTATAAGATAAAAGATGTTTGAAAAAAAGAAAAAAGGAAAGAGAAAACGGAGAGAGAGAGACTAGTTGAACCCTTGCCTTGGGCCCCACACTGTTCTGAGTGAGTATTTTACACGTGTGTGTGTGTGTGTGTGTGTGTGTGTGTGTGTGTGTGTGTGTGTGTAGACTATTTTTCTATGTCTCATCGAACACTTCACAGTTTGTAGTTACACATTTAAGTTCTGCATGCACTCACTCAGTGTCTAATTTTTTGAGGACTGCGTGTTCTGTGAGAACAGGTTCTGCTCCCTAACCACTGTTCCCCAGGACGTGGCACATAGGAGACATGGAAACTGCCCAAGGTCAGAGTTCTGGGCCATGGCAAGGCCAGTGGCAAGCCTGGCCTATTGTCACCTAGAAGACCAACTTGGGAGCCCTGGGAGTAGCTGGGAAGTGAAGGAGAAGCCTCTAGGGACAGCAGTGACAAAGGAAGTCTCTGTCTTTCTTCCCAAGCTGCTCCACACGGTTTTAAGGTCTTCAGTGTCTCAGGCAGGAAGTAGGAGAGAATCACCAAGTAGAGCAGCTGTTGGGGCCAGTCATGGGATTAGACCCGCAAGAGCCCCTGGACTGAGTTCTCTCCACAACAGAGCTGTGCAACAGATGCATCAGCTCATCCCTTCAGCTGCCTGGCTCCTCATCTGGAGGATGGGAACAATGGTCCTGCCCAACCTCTCCCAGCGGATTCCACTGACTCAGCAACAGTTCTTTATGCACAACAGAACAACAGAATGAGTCCTGTGATGCTTAAGTTTGTGCAGAGGATGTTTAGCGGGGCATCAAAACCAAAAGAACTGTTAGAGCGGGACTAAGCTTAGGATGAGGATGTTGGAGAGGCCCAAGAGAGGAAAGCTAAGATGAACTCACTGCTGGTAATGGCAGGGGATGGTTTCTGGTTTAAGAAAAGTAGATCATAACATTCATTCATCATTCATTCATTCATTCATTCAGTTATTGTGGAGCATCTCCTATGTGCCATGTCCTGGAAAACAGTGGTTAGGGAGCAGAACCCGTTCTCACAGAACATGCAGTCCTCAAAAAATTAGACACTGAGCGAGCACACGCAGAACTTAAATGTGTAACTACAAACTGTTAGGTGTTCGATGAGACAAAGAGAAATAATCTGTAAGACAGGAAAACAGAACTGGGTAGTGTGTGTGTGGGGGGGTGGTCCTTGAGTCCTTACTTCCCCATTCCTCCTTCCCTTCACTCACCTCCTGCCATTCAAAGTCCTGACATCTCTGTTCCAGCTGATTGCTGGTGTTGGGAATGAATGGGACCCTCAGAAGTATACACACAGTGTCCATTACCCTCGGGCATCAGGTACCTTCACAGTCATCCTTCCTACAGCCTTCTCTGACGGCCCTCTGAGCCTTGGGACTGCTCCATTTACAGACTGTGAAAATGTTCAGGACAGGATAACTGTTTGTCCAAGATGCTGCTGCTAGGAGGGCTGCACGGAGCTCAGAACTCTTCAGCACATCAAAGGCTGCTTCTTTCTGTCTGCCGCACTTGTAGTAAACTCCAAAGGCCCTACCTCATCTCCTGCTAATGTCTCTTCCTCACCAGGCCCAGTCCACTTGGGCTTTCCCAGGTTTCCCTGGTGGGACAAGATCTTCCCTGTGTCCCGGTCTACACACTGGCTCTGGCCGTTGTCTGGGACCCTTCTTTGCCCTCTTCGCTCCTTAAATTCCTTATCTCCTTTTCCCTTTCTTTTTTTTTTTTTCTTGTCTCTTTTTCTTCCCATGCCTTGTCTCGTCTCATTTGGTCTTTTCCACTTCTTTTTTTTTTTTAATATTTGTTTAGTTATTCCATTGGTTAGTTTTTAAGATTGATTGTATATAATACAATGAGTTTCATTATGACATCTTATACATGTAGACAATGCATTTGATTGTCTTTACTCCCCATTACCTATCTTGTCTCCTCACTCTTAACTTACTTCTCAACTAGCCCTTATCTACCTTCGTGCATTTGTGTGTGTGTGTGTGTGTGTGTGTGTGTGTGTGTGTGTGTGTGTGTAAACTAATGAGTTTATTAGGGTTGCTTACAGGAGCATGGGTAGGTAGCTATTTTACAGGAGCATGGGCACTTAACAGTGACTATACCAATGAAGAAACTGCCTCTCCCTCCTCCAGCAACTGATAGTCTTTGAGACAAGGTCTTGCCCTGTAGCCCAGGTCAGCCGTGAACTCCAGATTCTCCTGCCTCAGCCTCCAGAGTGCTGGAGTTAAGAGAATATAGCACTGCCTGGTCCAATTTGTATTTCCTTCATCTTTTAATTTTATGATCAACTTTATTGAACTGTTCTTTGCATGCAATACAACCCACCCCCTTTGGGAATGCAGATCAATGAACTTTGACCTATATGTGTGCACACTCACGGCAGCCTCTGATAAGCACCCTCAAGGTCATTTCTGCTACTCTTCATGTCCTGTCTCCTCCATATACCCCAGGCAACCACTATTTGCCTTCTTTCATCCTTCAAGTTTGCATTCCACCATCCGCTACCCAGACATCGCTCTCCCAGACCCCTCTGCTGCCTCCACCTGCAGAAGCTCTCCGCCCTACTCATGCACACTTCTTCCAGAGACCTTGGATATTCTCTTTCATACTCACTTCATTTGTACATCTATTTGTTTGGTTTGTTTTTGAGACAGAATCTTGCTATTCCTAATGTGGCCTTGAACTCCTTCTGTAGACCAGGCTGCCCTCCAACTTGCTGCAATCCTCCTGCCTCTGTCTCCCAAGTGCTGAGATTATAGGTGTGTAGCACCATGCCTGACGTACTTGTTCTGTCTTCTCCAAACCCTATAAGCTCTGTGAGTGAAAGGCCTCAGTCTTCACTTACTCTCTTGGAACCCCAGGGCATAGTGGGCACACATTTATTGGATGAAAGGGTAAGTGGTATTGCTTCCATTATTCTAGTACTTGGGGAGCCTAAAATCAAGTGAAAATCTTGTGACAGTATGCAAATAATCTGAGCCTTTTTAAATCCCCTTACTATGCACTTATAATGCACCTACTGAATGCTAGGCTTGTTCTAGTCCCTTTATGTGTAGTCATTCATTTAATCTCATGACCATCCTGTATGGAAAGCATGATTATTGTGGATTTAAAGGTGAGGAATATTATTTATAAAGGGGTTAGATAACCCCTGGCCAGCCTGTGCAGACAGGACTAGGGCCCAAATAACACATACAATAGTAAACAGGAGCGATATTAGGAAAAGATGGGAGAAAAAAGCTGAAGGCATGCCCTGCTCAGGGAGGTCAGATGTCCAGCATAGGTGAAGGTCTAACACTCAGGAAATCAGAAATAGGAATATTTACTGTAAACTCGATTTCTGACCCATTCTGAGAAGCCACCAGAAGGTCGTTTAATCCCAGGGGAAAGGTTTTCAGATCTCATAAGAGTCCCCCAAATAAGTCAGAGCACCAGGAGTTCAAGAGGTCTGGTTGAGTTGTTTCCACACAATGTACCGGAACACTCTGGAAACTGAGGTTTCAAGTCAGTGGACAGGGCGCACCCCAGGGATGCTAAGCGTCCCCCAAGGCCGCTTCCAGGAGGCTTGCAGTTCCTAGCTATGGACAGTAGGTGGCAGTAGGTCGTGAGAAATGTGGGTTCTCTGATGTCCCGGCTGTTGAGACCTAGCCTGCAGAAAAACGTGGCTGGGCTTGGGCTGCGCCAGGGAGTGCTCCCCACACCCGGGGGTGGGGTGGGGCGTGGGCCGCACTGCCCAGGTCAGTGAGGACCTTGATGGGCGGGGGCTCTTTGGGCTCCTGGCATCCCTGCAGCTTTGTAGTCATGGGGAGTTCCCAAGGAGGGCCCAACCCAGCCTGCTTCCTCTATCAGACCTGGTGCCAGGCATGGATTCCCCAGTCTAGTCAGACAACCTGTTTTTGTTGTTATTTGGAGATGGGGGGGGGGAGCTAAAATTTATTTTTTATTTTCTAAGCTAAAGAATAAACTCCTGCTCAGAGTGGTTAAGGGATTTGGCTGCATCCATACAGCTCATGCCTGGTTGCACAGAGGTGAGGTGTGCTTTTTTTCCCCATGGTACCAGCGCCTGGTGGGGTTCGTTGATAGAGAGAGATACCTGTTCTAGCCAGACCTCTGGTCTGCACTTACTGCAAAGATCTGCGCGGCTGCAATGACCTTAGCAGCAGCCAACTTTGCACCATTTCCATTCAGTGTGTCCTGGGTGGGCTGAGAAGCTGTGAATTCTCTCCCTGTTCCCTCAGGACCTGGCCTCTTGGCCCTACCAGGACCTGGGCATTAGCCTGCCTAGGCCTGGTCTAGTACCACCTGCACCAACTCTGCCAGCCTCCCTTTCACGCAGCTCCACACTGAGCACCACCCCTCACACTGTCTCCCGCTTGCGGCTGGCAAGCTCTGGCAATCGCCCTAAGAGAAGTGGAGAGTGAACACCTAGTCTCTGGGTGAAAATTTGTTAAAGGGTACAGTCAGGAGGCCAGTGCCTGGCCTCGAACCCAGCACTTCAGGGCCTCCTCCACCCCCACCTTTCAGTAGCCACAGGGGTGCTACTCCCCACGAGGTGGGGAGCAGGCCAGCCAAGGAAGCACACAGACAGCCCCAGTGCCTCTTCCTCTCTCACTCAGTGGGCAAATTAATTCACGCTATCTTTACATTATGTATAATGCTGCATGATTTTATTTTGCTTCATTCCCGAAATCTTTTACAGTAATTAGTAGCCGAGTAAAATATAAAAATTAATGCAATATAACACTTTAATGGTAATAATACACCATCCTGTCTAATTAATAAAATCTGTTGTTTCCAAGCACGATTATTTATTTGACAAATTGATGGCACACATCCTGTTCATACCCCCTTTCCTGGCTCCCATCCTTTCAGTTTATTGAATAAAATTGTATCAGGAAAATAAACAGATTGTCTTCTGACCTGACAAGCAAGTGAGAAAAAACCCCTCACTCATACAGCCCTAATTGTTCTCAACAGTATTCGCTAACGTGCATCGAGAGCGCTTGGAAATGAAGCCCGATTTCCTGTCTCCTGTGTTTTTCATTTCATTTAAATCTTTATAACTGTGTCTTCTTATTTTAGGGAGTGGGGAACCTATCTCTTCAGTCTCCCTGGGGCCAGGGGGTGCTTGTTTGTGTGGGGCCAGTTTGTGTGCTGGGTGCTGTCATTCTGAGATGGCTCCCTCTCTGCAGAGAGATCAGAGCCAGGCTCCGGGCTGTTCTGAGCAGGGGAATGCCGAGAACGCTGAAATCACCTCCAGGGCAGCAGAAGAGGACCAGATGGGGAGCAGGGGGCAGTCACATTGGAGGACTGACATTAGGGATGGACAAAAGCGGAAGGGGAGGAGGGCTTAGGGGCAGGATACTGAAGCTTGGTCATGTCTGGGAGGAGAGTGGTGTGGGGAACAATGTCCAGCCTGAGTGTGTGCCACTGGGACGGAGCGCCGGTCTAATTACAGACCCTCTCCGTGCATGCTCTCTCATGTAAGACAGGACGTTTATATGCTAAGTGTGAAAACACGAAAGCGTTAAGCTATAAATAGAACCTCAGAGACAGAGACACACACAGAGGAAGAGAAGGCAGAAAGAGGAAGTAAAAGAGAGATTCACCACTTGCAGGTTAATTTCCAGCATTTTTCTCTGAAAGAAAAATGATGTGATGTGATCGTGTTCAGGAAGAGCCCCATCGCCAGCTTTTAAGCTACATTTACTGCAAGAGAAAAGTCCTTCAAGTGCACACAGGTGAGGAATCACCCTCTCTTGCAAAGTGGCTTCTATGCAGAGAGAGGTACACACACTTACACAGAGACATACAGAGTGCAGATGGGTGTGAGCTCCACATGCAAGCATGCCCTGTAGAGTCCAGACCACTGAATCAACACAGTCTCGTCTCATCTCTGGATGCCTGGGACATTTTACTGGGCTACCACAGTAACAGCATCTTTTCTCTGAGGTGAGTGCAGGACTCTGGCTATAGTAGCCCTTCCTTGTCAGTTCCTCCCTACCCACCTCCTCACCGTCACCACTATTTTATGCCAATGCATTATTTTAATAATTGTTATAACAATGATTAAAAGTTTAAGTAAGATTTATCCATGAAGAGGTCACTGAAACCTTCTGGCCAACACCCAGGTACACAGAAGGTGATCAATAAATGTCACATGAATCATTACCTTCTACAATATGCTGCCTACAAATTATTTCACAGTACAAGTTACTACACTGTCATATGAAGAGGGCACAATCTCCATCTAAGTGGAAACAGTGGGGTGTTCAATGAGAAATGGTATTTGCTGAACTATTTGGAGGTTCCAAAACTGTTTAGCTTAAAGGCATGTCATTGAAATCTTAACAATAACTCAAAGAGAAAGGCGCAATTGTTACCATCCATGGGATAGATACTGTGTGATTTCAGAAAGTCTATGTTAATTGGCTTTAAATTATATAGAGCATATAGAATGACTGGGGTTTGAACCCACATCTTTCTGGACTGGGGCGCCTCAAAGCCATGCTGCAGTCCTAGCTATGGTTAGCACCTTGAGGAAGGATCCCTGCCACTCCGCCTCAACTGTAGAAAACTGAAGTTCTACTGTTGGGTTTATACGGCTGCACGTGGCACCACGCACAGGTTAGGAGGGTTATGCAGTCTAGCTTGCTCCTTTCATCTGCTGTCTGTCACTCACCTGGCTGGCATCTGACTGACAGCTCTATTGGCTGGGTCTGCACCGAGGGAATGAGTGACAGCTGGGCTTCCACGGGCCATTTGACTGTTCGCAGAACAAGGAAACAGCAACTACTGGGAAAGAGAAAGCCAGCTAAGACATGAGCAGTCTGTACAGTGCCTGGTCCATGGCTGACATGAACAGATAGAAGGGAGGGAGAAAGAGCCAGGGGAATGTTGTCCTGGGTCTAAGGGACCCATCCTACCTAGCCCTGACACAGAGAAGACAGGAATGTTCCAGGGGACAGTGAATGTCCTGTGGGCCTGCTCAGTGTCATTGATCAATATGTTTTATGATGGATCTAATTAAGCTCCCTAACGAGGGATCAGGAGATAACAATTTATACTGGAGCCATCAGTCATTAAAATGCTATTTCAGGAGATGACATCGTTCCAGCCTTAATTAGTAGAGCTCGCGTGACTGGAATCCCTTGGGAGTAGAGATGCCCCTTGTCATTTGCTCATCACCTCCATAGCAAGGGGTCTCAAAAGGGCTCTGAGAGCCACATGATTTCTTCAGCATCATGTTGCTTACTATGCTGAGATTGCTGAACAGGTTAGGCAGAGGTCGGGACAGCAGTTTACAAAGGCCCGGGTCCAGAATCAAGCTCAGGGCTATAGTCGGTTCCTGCAGGGAACTAGGCAGGGAACCCTGGGAAGAGACTGCGCCTCTTAGGGTCTTAATTTTCTCTTCCACAAAGAGACCTTCCCAGTCTGCAGGGATGGCTCAGTGAGTGACACACTTACCACAAAAGTATGAAGGCCCTAGTTCGAATCCCCAGAATTCATCTCATGGCCTTAAATAAAGCCCTGCAGGACAATGCGTGTCTATGTTCCTGATACCTCTCAGCATGAACCTGCCTTGTAGGTGCCAGACGTGGAATTTCTCTTCGTGTTATTCACTTAATTAAGTGAAACACTTAATTAAGAAAGTTTAAAAGCCCCAAATGCAGAGAGAGACAAGGGGGATCCTCAGCAGTTCTAGGGTCAGCCAATACAGCATAGACAGCTATAAACAACAAAGATGTCTTCCTCAAATGAGGTAGGAGCTGAATACCAGCACCTGAGGCTCCTCTGGCCTCCACATGTGCCACAGCATGTGCGCACCCACAAACACATGAATGCGCATACAAGCATACATGTACATAAACATATACAGTACACACTAATGAATAAAGTAAAGAGAGGGCTTTCCTACCTTGTTGGCCACGTAGGAAAAAAAAAGGAGATTTGGCATCAAGGTTTTCCAGGCTCAGATCTCTTTCCTATAGCCATAGGCTGTGTTACCTTGGGAGAGTTGCACTGTGTCTCTGAACCTTCGCTCCTTCATGCAAAAAGTGAATCAATAATAGTGTGTACTCCTGTAGAGTTATTGGAAGCATTTTAAGAGCTTGGTGGGCAGCCTAATTTGTAAGGGTCCTTGGAACACAGAGATGAAGAGACATGTTCTGAAGGAGTCTGAGGCATATATATCAGAGAATTATCTGTGTCCAGGACACAGTACAAGCCTACAGAGGACCTGAGTGAGTTGTAGACACCATGAAGGCCACAGCCATGAGGGAGGAAGGAGAACATTTGATGTAGGCCTTGAGTCGGAGACCTTACTGAGTTGGAAACACATCCTACAACAAGGCAGTGCATACACAGGGCCTGGGGTTGGAGAAAGTGTCCAGAAAAGAGCAGAGATATGGGGTGGCTAAAGGACACACTTGGTATCAAAGGGATGGCAAGCCAAAAGGGCAAGCAGAAGGCATGTTACTAAAGTCCTTAAACATCATGAAGAAGCATTGGAATTTGTGAGGGTCTCTGAAACTTCACAAAGGGTGAATTTAATGAGATCTGATTCCAAAGCCTAGACCTCAGGGAAAGAAGAGGAAGAAGAGGAAGGAGAGAAGAAGGAAAAGGAGGATAGGGAGAAAGGAGGTAGAAATGAAGAGAAAAAAGAGAGAAGGAGGTAGAGGGGAGGAAGAGGAGGAGAGGAAGAAAGGAGGAGGACCAGGTAGGAGAGGAAAGGGGCAGTCTCAGGCACTTTTGCCATGACAGTGATTTGGGGGCTGCAGAGCAGATCCCATCTGCCCAAGACCAGGAAGCCCGGGGTACCAATGTGTCAAGTGTCACAGTCCTGCTGAGGACACACAAGGTTGGGGAACACTCAAGTGGTACCCGCTTTCCTCTGGAGATGGAGATTAGTGGGGAGGAAAGAAAAATCTGTGGTTTGAATCCTGGTCAGCTGGTTCTAACCCAGAGCTTCTATGGCAGCATGCTCTCTAAACCAATATCGCCACTTCTAGGACTGCCCCCCACCCCATCACTACTTTAAGGAACAGATAATCTAATCTCAACCTCTCCCCCAGAGGAGAACACTGAAAATAAGAATTCTACAGAAGCCTTTTGTCCATGCACACTGTCACGGGTTGAATAGGAAATGCCCTCCCTATGCTCTGGTTTTGAACACTTGGTCCCCAGATTGCAGCAGCAGTTAGCAGTTTGTGTAACCTTGAGGTAGTGGCGTCTAGCTGGGTTGTTGTAGGGAAAGCTGGCCTTGAGGGTGATAGCCTAGCCCCACTTCCTATGGAGTTCTGTTCCCTCCTGGTTTCTGGGGATGTGAGCAGGGAGCCTCAGGGTCAAACTGCCACCAGTTTCCATGAAGCTCTCCCACACTCTTCTGACCATGACATACTGTACCAAATCATGAGCCAAATCATGAGCCAAAATACATGATTCCTCCCTAAATTGTTTTCTTCAAGTATTTTATCACAGTAATGAGGAACAGAAGACAGACACTGTGCACCCCAAAACTCTGATAGAAAACATGGATGTAATTTTTATCTGACAGCAATAGTGCTGGGCAGCCTGCTTGCCCGGGACTCTGGGGAGATTTCATGGTCACGTTCTAGCTGCCACTGCAGAGGCCATTTGTCTTGTCTACTCGTGACTCCACCAGAAGATGCAGTCACTCCTGGCTCTGCGACTTTGAGGTAGGTGTTGGGGGCAGTTTCTTGTTGTGTAATGAAGTCATTTCTTACAGTGTCTAAGTCAAGTGCTATTCAGGGGGAAAACCATAGAAATGTAGTTAGAGATAGTTGAAGAAAGAATTCACTCCTAAGCACGAAGCTGTTCGAGTAGATGTGCTTGTAACTGGGCTTTACAGTGCTCCTGACAGCCTCTACTTACACTGCTTAGAAGTTGCAATTAGTACCAAAGGCTGGGATGAAGAAACAGCCCATCACAGGCATATTTATAAAACAACTTCCATCAGCCGAAGGAAAAACGGACAGAACTCTATTACAAGCTTTTTATATTTGAAGAGCAATTTCTAATAATATCTCTAGCAGCCATTTCCGAAATTGACTTAGTGTGCATGATCTGGGATTAATGTTTTCTGCAAAATCACATGCTCGTTTGAACATAAACATTTTGCACTTCCGTTCCACCTCCTGGTTCAGAAGAATGCACCTCCAACGTAGAAAATGATCTATCAAAATTAATTGTGAATGCCCTAATCCAATCAAGTCCACCTCATTAGGCAAACATTTAAATTATTAAGTTAAATAGTGGGATATTTCAATATAATCTTGTTAGGCTATTTTTATGGCATTACAAATGCTGTCTACATATGGGCGCAGCTTCCGAGGCTCCCCTTTGTTAAAATGTTCCTAACCTCTGTGGCTGGATTTCACTGGTTTATCATCTTGCTACGAACGAACCCCATACAGACTTTCTTCCCTCTCCCAGGCGTTACTAATGGAGCACCTAGCATGTGCCAAGGGAGATAGAGGAACTGAGTTTCTGAGCGGTTGAATGCTTTTGGACAAATCACACAGCAGATCTGTGGCAGCACATATGTAGAACCCTGGCTTCCTGCATCTGTCTGCAAGCCTCTGCTCTCCCCCTGCCCTTCCCTTCTCTTCTTTGCCCATTTCCTTCTCTGATTTGGATGTAAATGTACAAATAAAACAGATCAGGCAGGCACCTTCTATGTTTTTTAAAGATTTGTTTTATTTGTATTTGTGTGTGTGTACCATGTGTATGAGTGCTCAAAGAAGCCAGAAAAGGGCGTCAGCTCCCCTTGGAGCTGGAGAGACTGACAGTTTCGAGCTGCCTGATGTGTGGACTGAAAACTGAACTTGGACCCTCTGAAAGAGCAGAGTGTGTTCTGAATTGCTGAGCCATCCCTCCAGCCCTCTTGTTTTAAATAATAACTATTGTGCAAAAATTATTCTCTTATCTCCTCTGTTGATGTAAGAGCTTTCTCCCAACCTGGTCGTGCTTCGCAGAGCTTTAAATAGCTCATCCTTTCCAAATTCTTCCAGTCAGCAAACTGCTACTTATCATTTGATATTTCCTTGAAGTCAGCCCAACAGAGGCATGTTGAAGAAATAAGATCTTGATTCCTCAGACTCAAGCCCCCAAATTAGTCTCCAGGTTCTGTCTATGAGAAGGAGGAAGAGCAAAGGAGGAAACTAATAGGAATTAAGGCAGGCTGGAGGGCCAGCCCTGACTAAAGTTCAGATGATACTGCCAGGATCTTCATGGGAAGCTTGAGAATAAATGCTATCCTTACCTGCTCCAAATCCATCACTTCACTTCAATGTACTCAACTGTCCATTTCAATCTCACAGTGGTTCCAGAGGAAGGTTAAGGACCTTCTTTACCCACCTTACTTCTAGCTACAACAGGAACTGAGGGACATGCAGTGCCCTTGTGTTCGGGTTCAAGTGCAGGCAGTGTCCTCTTTTTTTTTTTCCTTAATAAAGAAGCTTGGCTGAATCAATGCTTCAAACATCACCAAGCTATTCTCGAAGGAGCCTGAACCCACAGAGTGTCTTGATTCCCAGCTGATTCTCTCTCTGGCTCCAAAGCTATGCTGTGACCTTCCTGGGCTGTAAGTACAACTGCCTTCAAGGGCTCTGTCTCCCATTTAGATAGGAATGCAGATGGATAGATAGATAAACACACACACACACACACACACACACACACACACACACACACTAAAATTATGATGACGGTAATGCAAAGAGGGGTATATTAATATCTTAAATTACAACATTTTCTTTGACCTAAAATGATTTTCCCCAGATTTTTCAAAGAACATAGGCGTGTGTGTGTGTGTGTGTGTGTGTGTGTGTGTGTGTGTGTGTACTTTGTGGATCCTGGCACTTAGATGACTGGGAAGCCCAAGAAATAAGCGCTACTGCCGATGTTTCTAGCTGACAGATGGGTGCTGAGAGACACCAACATCTCAGAGATGACTAGGTTCTCTGGGCCTGGGCAGGAAGAACAGCAGACTCTCTGGGCCTCTCACATCCTATTTCCTGACTGGAGACAGGCAAGTTGAAAAGCATTTGGTGGAAGCAATTGTCATCTTTGTTAATCCCTATGGAATAGGCTCTTCAAGGTCCTTCCTGGAGAGGGGATGACCTTTGCTTTCTGCCCTCACAATCAAGATTCGATGTCCTTGCCATCATTACACTGGTCTCATGTGTCACCATGACCCATGTCCGTAGACACATGACACACGACATATAGATCTGGTAAAAGATCTTCCAAAAGGAAAGCAAACATGGAGGCTATCATGGAGCTATGACACAAAAATAAATATAGGAGATTATGGAGCCTTGGGACACAACCAAGTCAAACCTCAGCCTTGGCTTTTCTCAGACTGCTAACCCAACTTTCCCTACACTTAGCTTTTCTCATGGCAGTTTAAATGTGGGAAGAAAGGTGAAGAAGAAGAAGAAGAAGAAGAAGAAGAAGAAGAAGAAGAAGAGCAGGAACATGCGCCCCTAGAGGAGCTGGGTGAGTCTACTTGTGTGCTTTCCCCTTTAATTCATGGAACAAACACTGCTGAGCAATGGCTGTCATCATGCTTGTAGTAATGTTCAAAGATACGTGTGAGATTCTCTGTTCCATCTCTTGTGATTGGGAATCGATCTACCTCAAGACCCAGCCATACCACTCTTGGGCATATACCCAAGGAATGCTCAATCATACCACAAAGACACATGCTCAGCTATGTTCATAGCAGCACTATTCGTAATAGCCAGAACCTGGAAACAACCTAGATGCCCGTCAACTGAGAAATGAATTAAGAAAATGTGGTACATATACACAATGGAGTACTACTCAGCAGAGAAAAACAATGACAGCATGAAATTTGCAGGCAAATGGATGGAACTAGAAAATATCATCCTGAATGTGGTAACCCAAACCCAGAAGGACAAACATGGTATGTACTCACTCATAAGTGGATACTAGATATAAAACGAAGAACAATCAGACTGCAACCCACAGAACCAGGGAGGCTATATAGCAGGGGGGACCCTAGGATGACTGTGGCTTATAATAAGTTATGGTTTTACTCAATTACTGGGCAAGCCTCAGTGAAACATTTCACTATTAGGATAAGAATTTGTACTGTATCAAGCTGATTATAGTAATAAATAAATAAATAAATAAAATGAAAAAAAAGATATGTGTGAAAGCTGTTGACTTCACTGCATGGGATGGTAGTAAGAGAAACCTGGGAGCAAAAGAGATTAGCCAACCCCTCCTCCCTCAGGATCTGCATGCAAAATTCCTGAAGCCCTTTGATGCATGTGTAGGCACACACAGCATGGTATCTAGCTATATCAAGCAGGCAATCTTGGGATCCCTCCACCAAGCTATCTCAAATTCTATTTCCTGCACACATCTCTCCATCTTCTTGCCTCTGACTTAATGTGCTTTCCAGCTTTGCCTAGTCCTCCTGGCATTTTATTTGAACTCTCTTGTGGACTGATTTCACTCTCCCCTGGGCCAGGAACATTTCATATCACCCTCAGCACCAGTCTTCACACCCTTGAGCCCAGAGACCCATGCCTCTCTTTGATGATGCCCTTCCATGCCTGCCCATCTCAGCTCTCCAGGGAACCCAAAACTAATACATTATATTGGGTCTTTCATAAACCAGACAGTGCTTTTTCTAGGCTTTTTTTTTTTTTTTTTTTTTTTTTACTAGATCTACAATTTCTACAATTTCCTCTCTAGACATGCAATTGCTTCAGTTCTTCACAAACTTACTGTACAAAAAAGAAAGAGACCCAGGGGCCAACACACAGACACTCCCATGGGAGCAGCCAGCCACTTGTATCCATTCTGTGCAAACACCTTAAGCCCCAACTACCCCTGTGGAGAGCAAGCCAACACTCCCCAGGAAACCCCACACACTCAGGCATTCACACTTCAGGAAAAAATAAAGATTCTGAACAGGAGGGGAAAAAAGTCATGGGCCTCAGCCATCACACACAGTGAGAGGCACTAATTATTCTGTGTAGCCTGAGTTTTTCTTAGTAGGCAAACTCTTTTGAATATTAACAAATATTTATTTAGGAATTAATAATTGACATCTATTAAAGCATAATTTATGGAGAGTGAATTCCTCTTGGTTTGGGTTCCCACTGCTCTGCTACATCTGGCTTATCCACAGCCACTGTTTCTTTTGTTGAAAGCAAGATGCACAGTGTTGGGGTGCATTATCAAGGGGGCAGGGTGCACTATGGTGATCACATAGACGAAGGCTGGGAGAGAGGGTGGTGGGAAAAGATGCAGATGGAGACTTGCAGTTGCTTCCAAGCCCCCACTCTTGTCTATTTGGCTTGGGGAGCCCCTCCTGCACCCCCACTGAGCATCTCTGCAAAACTTAGCATCAGACATCTTCCTCTCCACCATCGGGTTGGACAGACCTGTTTTTCAGGAAGGAAACTCTTTTGCATCTGGGCTGGAACACTAAGAGGGGGTCGCTGGGTAAAGAGGCCAGGTCACCTCTGGAGGTCCTATACAGAGGTGTGACTGGGCCTCTGGGACTGCTGGTACCAGTGCGGGCAATCTCTCACGCCCTCTGTTTCCCAGCTCTGTGCAGTTTTTCTTTCCTTTGTTTCGGTGTCTTCCACTTAGCTCTGGTCCCCGTGGCAAGAGCACAGCCTCCTCACAGCTCCTGAGCTTCTCTGACACAACCGGAGAAGACAGCTCTGTGTCTATGTCTGTTTACTCTTTGTCTGCACTTACCTTCATCCGGGCATCCTGCTTCGTGCAGAGATGCTTATGAGGCCCCAGCCACGGGCAGCAGTGCAGACATTTGGTAAACCCCTGCACCTCTTCACACAGGCATCAATTAACTCGGTATGTACTGAGGTCCCACTGTGTGCCAGGCAAGTTCTGAAGGCAGAGAGGTGTGCCCACTGGGCACTCTCTCCATAGGATCAGGCTCTTCCGAGGGAAGACAGCAGTGTCAGTAGACTTGGTGCGTGATGACACCAAGACAGCTCTGAGGTCCTGTAGAACTGTAGGTTGTTGCTATGATAGTGGACATTTTCAGGGAAAATTAAACAAGTTTAAAAAGGAAGAAAGTGGGGGGGGGGACGACACAGAAGGAGGAAATGCAAAGTTAAGTCCACAGAAATCAAAATAGGACAGACATTGATTTTGGACCAATAAAATGATTAATTTAGTACATGGGTCCTGGAAAACTAAAAAGACAGTGGTGAACTCGCTGTCTTTGGGGAAATATCCAAGTCAAAGCTAGAAAGCCCCTTGTCTAGGCCGACATGGTCTAGGCAAGAAGCAGAAAGGCAAGCTGGCTGAAAAGGTCCTCTGACTTTGTATAATTCTGGGGGTCAATTTTCAGAGCCCAATCCAGAGGACACGGTGCCATACTCCTGGCCGTTAAGCAGAGCAGTGGCTCGTCATCTTTCCTAGTCTCTTAAGACGAGAGCGTACACCTCATCTTAACGTTAAATAAAAAGCAGCATGTCATCTCCTCTGGAATGCAAAACTGTGAATTTGAGTGAAATATGCAGTTTTCATTATGTTAAAAGATCTACTCATTACAATCAGGGTAAGAGGATGTGAAAAGACAAATTGATCCCCACTTTAAATGTATTAATCAGCTCGCAACTCTTGTCACCAGTCAAAACAGAGCCACCAGACATTTATTCTGTCTCAGTTGTGTTTTAGAGCCCATCCTGGGAGGTCACAGAATCAGTGAGCCACCCTGTGCCGTGTATGGGAAAACAGCCACCGCATACGGCAGAGTCCTCGCCTGCTTACAAGTGGGCTAAGCAGACACAAATAAATGTTTGCTCATTGCAAGCCTCTGCGCATCCTTACTGATCACATACTTTGTTCCAGACATTGGCCGAAAGTGGTCCTTGCTCTCCGCAGAGTTTAACCAGGGGGCAGATGAGCAAGCAAGCCCTGCCAGTAACGTGGAGCTGGGGATAAATCAGTGGTCTGTGTGCAATGCTGTAGCACTAAGTGACAGACTGGAGGCTGTGGTTCCAGGCGAGTGCGCAGGCGGGAAGGACGGCCTGTGTAAGTGCAGCCTAAGTTTTAGGTCTAGGAAGAAACAGACTTGGTGAGAAGAGAGCCAGCCATCCTCAGAGTCAGCTGTGTCAGGAGGGGACAAGTGTCACTACTGTGTCCAGGAAGGCTGTGTCTTCTAGCAGTGTAGAACTCCAGGTTGATGTCCACATCAGCTAAGACACGCTCAGCCCAAGGAAAGTGAGGAAGTGCCCTTGGAGGGCCTTCCTTCTTAGCGGGAGAGAGCTCAGGGTTCTGAAGCAGCCTGCGTGAGCGGCGCAAGCAGAGGATGGATGGTTGATTCATACAGTAGGCTCAGGCTCCTTGGAAGTGAACTTCCAGAGGTAGGATAGGCTGGGAGGAGGTGCTGATGGCTGGACTAGGTGAAACCCAAACAGGAGTCCTACAATTGAGAACCCAGTGGATGGTCTTCATTTTCTGAGGGTGCATTAATGATTTAAGGACTTAGGTATCGTGGGGGAGAAAACTATTCATCAAGCTTGGGACACAAAGTAGAAGCTTGGTCAAAATCAGTCCTTGTCAAGAATGAGCCTCATTGTTCAAGACCAGCCCCTTCAACCTCCTGGTCTAAGGTGGGGGGAAGGGGAGGGCAGGCAGGGTTAACTTGGTGAGAACTTGCTCCTCTCCCTTCCCATCATGCTCATTCTCAGGAAGACACCTGGAATGGTTAGTCTTCATCATCTGCAGAACTGGACTAGTACCTGCACAGACATACCTCTTCTGGGAATGTCTGTGCAGGTGTTTCTGGAAAAGGTTAAATGAGCAGATTGGCCCACCCTCAATGGGAGTGACACCGGTCAGCCAACAAGCCAGCTGAGCACGAGCGTTCACCTCTCTCTGCTTCCTGTCTCTGGATAAATGGCCAGCTGTCTCGGGCTCCCACTGCCACACCTCCCCCCCCCCCATGGTGGACTGTCCCCTCAACCTGTGGTCCCAGACAAACCCTTCCTTCAGTTGCTCTAGCCAGGCCTTTTGTCACAGCAGTAAGAAAAATGACAAACACAATGTTTATCAGTGCCGGGCATAGATCCATGTCAAGCCTAGCTGAACTCAAGTGCTGAAGAGTCAGTCAGGTATCATTGGGAAGGCAGAGGGAACCATCTAGAAACGGATAATAGTCCACAAGATTTCTTTTGATGCCTTTGCTCCAAGCCTCATGGAGAACACGGAGTAGCTACCTGCAGTCAAAGAAGACCAAGTCACCACTGGTGTGATCTGCTTTTCCTCTGGGCAGCCCTGGGGTCAGGCAATCAATGCATTAAGTTGAACTTTACAAGTGACAGGATTTTTTTTTTTTTAACTCCAATTATCTGCTGTTGACAATTCCATTATGGGGAGAGAGAGGAGTGTAAACTGGATCTAGGATTCTCTGGAGCAGAGCACTTATCTGATTTTATGAGCCCATGAGAGACCATAATGTATGTTTTATGAGCCCATTCTCATTTTTAATCTGCTGTGACAAGATCAGTGTGCTAGAAGGACAGAGAAACTCACTGGCAAAACCAGCCCAGAAGAAAGGCAAAGATACTAACTGGAAGAGCCTTGGCTCTTTCAGGGATTACCCTTAGTGGGGGTGATCCCTGGATATGACCTCCTTGGGATCCTTCCCTAATCAGAGCTCAACCTTGCTCATCCTTTCAGACACCACTTGATATGACTCCAGAAAGGTTACCATTGAAAGGGGATACAGACTTCAGACAGTGACACAGTCAAGTCACCTTAACCCCTCTGTCAGGTTATAACAGCGATGGCATTTCCCAGTAAGAGGCTGGTACACAGACTAGGAGATCACAGTTTTCATGGTCATAGAAACAGTTTGAGGCACAGATATTAGATGCCAGATCTTATAGTCAAAGGTCGACTTAGTTGGACCAGGTTCCTTACTCCATCCATCATCCCTGACATGGCTGTCTCCAGTCACCTTCTACTGGGATCTTCCAGTCCTTTCTCAACTCAATCCTCCCATCAGGAGAGAGCAAGAGCACTGCTGAGTAGAAAGAGGCAAGCAATCCTTCCTGAACTTCCGACATGTTCCTCTTCTGCTTCCTGGCCTCCTTTGCAGCTAGGTCAAGCAGAAGCCGGTCGGAGAGTAGAGGCAACCTCTGTTGCTTCTAGCCAAAGTATCAGAATTAGAAGGAGGAAATAAGCCTGGTCTCAAGAGACTATTGCAAAGGTTCTCCTGACTCCCTGACGCACCATGATTTTATTAAGTCACTGAAGCTTGGGGACAATTTGTTCTCGATGATTAGTCTGTTCCCTTGGAAGTGACAGAAAACAGCCTTGTTTACAGACCTCACTTATTTAAAATCCCTTATTATGTTCTTTTGATTCCCTCCATATATTCTTTTTCTCATCCTCTCTCCTTTTCCCTCCCCTCTCCTCCCCACTCCCCTCTTCTCCCCCTCCCCCATCTCTCTTCTCCATTCTCATTGTATGCCCTGAAGGGTCAGCTGGCAGTGGCTGCTTCTGGTTGAGGTCTGGGATAAATGAGGAAGGAGGTGGGACTTTATTTACTGTTGCTCCTTAGACACACACAGGTCTGGCCATCCTGGGGGAACAGCAGAGAGGAACTTGTCAAACCTCTGATCTCATAGAGAAAGAGGAGAATGGAGTGGCCTGCCCAGTGGCACAGGGTGACTTGGTGACAGTCTGCCTGGAAATGCTGGGTCCAGCTGTGCATTAAGAACTCTCTGAAGGTCCTGGGAAGATGGGTCAACAAAAAAAGGGCATGGAGAGAACCAACTCCACAAGGTTGTCCTCTGACTCCCACATGCACACTGTGGCACAAATCACCCACTACAGAGCTCCTTCAATGTACCAAGTGCTGTACTGCGTACTTTCCAGAATTAACTCCACATACCACCATGGATGTTGGTGCAGTTTTGGGAGGTCTAGCAGGTGCCCACCTACCCCGTAATACTTTATCTTATACCTACCTGTCCTGGTTCTAGAGCCTCTGGATCTATGTTTTCAGAGACTCCCCTGAGAATCCAGGCTGCTGTCTGGACTTGGCAGACTCCACCCTTTCTTCTGGACATGACTGTCACTGGTTTTATTGAATTCGGTTACTGCAAGGTGACTGAATATGTATGAAGTACTGATTTCCAGGGCTGAAGAGATGGCTCAGTGGGTAAACACTTGCCATGCAAGCATAAGAGCCTGAGTTCAGTCTCCAGAACGTGTACAGAACGAGGCCAGGCACATGCTTGCTCGTCAGCCCGGCTCTGAAGGGTGGAGACAGGCAGATGCGTGGGCCTCACTGGCCAGGCAGCCTAACCTACTGTGTCATTTCCAAGCCAGTGAATGAAACCCTATTTGAAAGATGCAAGTGAGTGAAACTCTACCTTAAAGAAACAACAACAAACAAACAAAAACCCCACCAGGTAGATGGTATCTGGTGGGATGATTCTCAAGACTGACTCCTGTTCTCTACACCATACACCTGAACACATGAACACCTGCACACATACTACTGCTACTACTACTACTATTACTACTACTACTATACACACACACACACACACACACACACACACACACACACACACACATACACACACACCACACCAGTGTGCACGTGGAGATCACAGGACAACTTTGTGGAGTTGGTTCTCTCCATGCCCTTCTCCCACTGACCCATCTTCCCAGGCCCTTCAGAGAGTTCTTAAGACACAGCTGGACCCAGCATTTCCAGGCAGACTGTCACCAAGTCACCATGTACCATGGGGCAGGCCACTCCGTTCTCCACAGCATCAGAGGTTTGACAAGTTCCTCTCTGCCATTTCTCCAGGACAGCCAGACCCGTGTGTGTCTAGGGAGCAACAGTAAACTTAAAAAAGTAAACAAATGTCCTCCTCATTTACCACAAGAAACAACGGGAAGCAGCCTCTGCCGGGTTTAGGTACACAGCGAGAGGGATGAGGGGATGAGGGGGGTGGGGAGAGAATATGAACACAGAGGGAACTGAGGGAAAGGGTGAGAATGGAAAGGTAAAAAAAAAAAAAGAAGAAAGAAAGAAAGTGGGCACCAGAAGTCTCCATGGACTTCTGGTGAAAAGAAAGCACCTCAGAGTTTACTAATTGTCTTGGTGGCCCGTTGAAGTTAACCAGTGGACACAGGCTTTTTTACTCCAAACAGAGGGGGTGGCAAGTATAATGAAAAGGAAGATTTAAAAGCCACAAACACACAGAGCAGAGATTGCAGATACGGAACAATAAAAGTCCTGGTCAAATTGCCAATCCGAGTGTCTGTATTAGGCTGTGTTTTTTGTAGTCTCTGCATGTTGAGTGATGGAGAGGCCTGATTGTGACTGGGAAGTCATACAACAATGAGGCCGATGCTTTGTTCCCACTTTTCAAAGGCGCTCCCTTTCTTCCCCTCCCGGTGATAAGGGCCAGGAAATGGTTAGTGACATGCTCGTGGGAACCTCTGGAGAAGAATGCGCCGGGTATCAATGGTGCAGCCACAGGCCCAGGAGCAGAGCCGGGGGTGGGGGGGCTGAAGGTTCCCAGCGTGGGCTGCAGTGGCGAGATAGCATTGAGGAGGCCGCTGGAGCCCTGAGCCCCTAGTCTGGGGACCGGGCCCCTTTATTCAGCCAGAATGGGTGGAAGGCCAGACAATGTAGTGCTATATTTGGTTTGACAACAAAGGCCTCAAGAAAGATTTGATAGTGTGGGGATGGCCCGGTAGGCGGTACAAGAATCCTGCACAATATAGGCTTTGCAAAGGTATTTAGCAAGGTCTTTTATGCCAGGAGCGTGCCAGGGTATGGATATGTCCTGATCTCTAATGTGCTTTTTTTTTTTTTTTGTCCAGGTCAGGTTCTGTTTGCTAAAGTGAGGTCCCTAGGCAGAGCTCACAAGTGCCAGGGTACTCTGGTCGCCCCATCGCTCAGCTAAGGCTGGTACTCTTCTTCCATTCTGCCCAGGCTCCTTCAAGCCCAGAACCCTAAACAAGAACAAGCAAGATCGGGGCCTTTGCAGAGTCACACAAGTACACTAACTAGAAAGAAGCAGCTGCAGTTGCAAGTATATTCTGAGCATGCAATTATGAAGTTTATTGAAGTGATTCACACACCTGGAAGCTGGGTAATCCCACAATGGCCATTTATTGTGGGCCGGGGAGCCAGAGAAACCAGCAGATGCTAACCCCAAGATGCTGGAAGCCTTGGAACAAGAGGGCTCAGTGGTGCAGCCCCATTCCAAGGCTGAGGGCCTGGAGCAGCCTGGACAGCCTCTGGCTCAGACCATTTCCAGTGGCTGACAAGGTAGAATTTGATGCCCATGGTAATGGCAGCAGAAGAAAAATGCTTGAGAAGTTGCCCTACAACTCACAGGCTGGCCTCATCTCTTCTCCTTGTCATCAATGAAAGTTTCCCACCTAAAGGATGTGCAGCCCTCGTTCAGGGTAGATCTTCCACTCAATCCCAGTTGAGCCTGGAAATGCCCTCACAGACCCACCCAGAAATGAGTTTTACCAACTTTCTAGATATTTACCAATCCAGCTAAGTTGAAAATCAAGATTAATCTTCATTTCTAACCAGAGAGAAAGCACCAAAAAGGGCCCAGGCCTGCTCAAGAAGGCCAGCAAGGGTCTTGAAAAGCAAGCTTCAGGCCATGGGATAGCTAAGGAAAGGATGTAAACTGAAGACAGTAACCTCAGAAATGCAGGGTACAGGGCAGTGCAGTCCCGGGCTGCCCAGCTGAATTAGGGGAGTGTTTTGGACCACAGATGTGGAAATGGGGGCAAGCATTTGATAAGAACCCTGACAGATGGAGGCCAGGCATGGAGTGTCAGTGGCTATCTTAAACCTCCATTCTGTTTACTCATTGTTTGTTTGAGCCTGGTAAACCTTACAGGGTTGCTTTTATACCAGTTCAAGTAAATGAATGTGACAACAGGCAGACTGGGGCTGGGGCAAGAGACAATGTAATCCCCTCAGCAGTACTGGACCATGAGACAAGAGCCCCTGTCATGGCTAGAGAAGCGCAGAAGAATGAAACTCAGTGTGAGGGGAGACCCCTAGTCTGGGAGTGCTCCCTTCCCACAGATAGCCTTCCTAACCCTAGTCTGGGAGTGCTCCCTTCCCACAGATAGCCTTCCTAACCCCTAGTCTGGGAGTGCTCCCTTCCCACAGATAGCCTTCCTAACCAGAATCAACTCCATGGGGCAGAGCCTGGGGCAATGACTTCCCTCAGAGAAGCTTTCCCCAGTACTGTTCTAATCATCAGCACCATAGAAGGTTCTGGAGCATCCCTGGAGATTTCCAACCTTGTTAAATTCTACCTATCCTACCCACCCATCCAGCCATATGACAGACTCACGTCACTCCAAAATATCAAAGATTACCCCAGTCCTCTCAGAGTGTTGGGTGCCTAAGGCCTTGATTCCCTAGACCAGTATGAGAGACAGGAGAGTGAATATAGTAACCAATACAAAGTAAGAAAGGTGGTTTTTAGTACCTCATGGGAGGGAACATCAAATCCTGCCCAAGAAAACATGTCTTCATAGTGAAACCAGTATTTAACAAATAAGTGAGTTTGGTCTATTTTATGCCTGGAACTGTGTCCTCTCTTCCAAATTTTTACATTGTAATTTCAATCTCCCACCCTCAAAATTCTGATCAGATTTGGAAATATGTGCCACGAAGAAGTAATGAAGTTAAAATGAAGTCATTATGGTAGAACTTAATCCGATATGGCTGGCGTCCTTATACAAGAAGAAAGTTTGCACATAGGCTAGTACTAAGAGCAGACAATGTGAACCACAGGGGGAGATGGATACTGGTCATCTACCAGCCCAGAAGACGGCTTGGAATACATATTTCCCTTATGGTCCCTATCAGAAGCCAATCTACGGTCACCCTGGTATTTTATTTTATGTGTGTAAGTGTTGTCTGCATGTATGCAAGTGCATACACATGCATGCAGTACCTTCAGGTCCAGAAGAAGGCATCAGATTCCTTGAACTGGAGTTACAGATGGTTGTGAGCTTCCATGCAGGTGCTAGGAATTAATCTGGGGTCCAATGGAAGAACAGCAACAGCAGCCAGAGGTTTATTTTATTGACAGGGTTTCTCTGTGTAGCCCTGGCTGTCCTGGAACTCACCCTATAGACCAGGCTGGCCTTGAACTCACAGACATCCACCCATCTCTGCCTCCTGAGTGCTGAGATTAAAGGCGTGCACCTCCCCTCTACCCAGCTGCATGAGTCTTTCCCCCAGATCCTACTGTCACCTTGATCTTGAACTCTGAGGACAGGTATTTCTGTTGCTTATGCTGACCAGTCTATGGTACACTGCCGTGGCAGCCCTAGCTCACTGATCATTTTATCGCTCCAAACACTTACATTCTCTGAGGGAAAGAGCTCTAGACATAGGCTTGGCACATGGAGGTGCCTAGGAAGTGCTGAACTGAATGAAAAACAGCTCGTTTTTACTTGCAATTACATCAACCTCAAGCAATGCATGCAAACTACACCGAAAGCAGCCCTGTTCCTAACTGGTACCCAGCTTCTATCTCAGCTTTCATTGCCTTGTGTTAGCTACTCTAGTTGTTGTGACCAAATGTCTGATAAGAAGCAACCAGGAGAAGAAGGGTTCATCTGGGCTCAAGGTTCAGAGGAACACAGTCCATCATGCTGGGGCAGGCATGGAAATGGCAGCCAGAGGTGACTGGTCACATTGTATTCTCAGTCAGAAAACAGGAGGAAATGAATGCTGGTGTTTAGCTCACCTTCTCCTTTGCTCCTTATCATTCAGCCTGAGACTCTAGCCCATGGGATAGTGTTGCCTTCAGGGTGGGTTTTCCCTCTTTAGCTAAACATCTCCGGAAACATCACACACGTGCCCAGACGTGTGTCTCCTAGGTGCTTCTAAATCTAATCAAGTTAATAATGAATATAAATTACTGTACCTGTATACAGTTAGTTAGTAGGCTAGTATTAAGTAATTATGAAGAAGAAGTACCTGTCTGGTTATTTCTCAGCCTTCCACCCTCAACAGCCACCTCTACCTTAGCAATGCTTCTGGAACTGTCCATGACCTTGACTATGGTCCAAACCTATTATGCTGTACGGAAAATACCATCGAGCCTTGCAAAGAAAGCAGATATTAGTAGACTACTCTAAATTCCTCACTAATGTAAGCACTCCCCCCCCATATAATTATGGTTTTGTCTTTAAAAATCCTGTACCCCTGAACTTGGACACCAAGAGACTTTCCAGAGGCACGCATGAGCCTACTCTTGGTCTGGCCATTGATAAAGGACTCAAAACTTTTAATTGGCTTAGTCAGTGTGGTTGTCAGTAACTATCTTGTGGATCGTTTCAACGTCTCCATCAGACAGAGGCTGGTGCTTCAAGACAAGTTCCACACACAATGGGCTGAAGTTGACGACTTTAAAGTGCCTGCCTTTAGTATACCCTGCTGAAGGGCTGAGATAGGACACATGAGCCAGAAGAATAGAAGAGGTACCAGTTAGCGGGGTATTAGGACAGATATCCAAAATTCCCTTCTGTTGACCCTTGGGAGTATTCCTGGTCCTGGGATGAACCTAGGGCTGATACAAACTAGTGGATCCCCAGGAAACTATGAGGAGTTTCAGCTTCGAATTGGCAAGCATCCAGCTACCGGTAGTGATAAATGATCAGAAGATGGAGAGCAAGTGTGTGTGCTAATGAGGGCTGGGGAATCAGCCAAGAAGCCACACAACAGCATCTGCCACGGGATGACTGTGCTGGAGGCAAGCAGTGTGGGTGAAATCCACACACAGTCACATACACATGTGCACACACACAAGTACATGTGTGCTGTTGACATGGAAGGCATACTGTTCTATGCTGTGGTACCTGCACACAACACACAGGGCAAGAGCCACAGGCATGAAATACATATAAAGCCTGGCATGTTCAGCATGTTCACGAGCACACAAACGCATGGATGTTTCTGCGACTCTGTCCACTAGAAAACCTTTCATTCTAGGGCATGGAAGTTATGTCAGACTAAAGTGATGTCAGACTAGTTACAGTGTATGAAAGTCACCTTTCGTCAGGGTCTATATCCTCCTCATTATTTTAGAACGTCCTCCCAGGGCCCAGAAGAAATAGATGATTTTACCCTTCAGGTGAGGGCTTCTTCATCTTCTCCTACAGGCCTTTGATAAAAGCAGATGAGAAAGACTCTCAGTTACTTTGGAAGCCACAAAGCACCTCTTGTTAGATTACCACCACTATTATTAATTTTTAGGGACAAAACTGACAATATAAAGCATATCAAAAAGAAAAATAGCAGGCTAGCAATCAGAAAATTAAATCCTTCCAGGTACATATGGCTAGCTTCCTCTCAGATTTCTTTGTAATGGCTGTGATAAGGTGTGTTCTGAGGCTCCAAACAGGCTCTAAAAAAAAAAAATGAGTGCCACGTTTGATTAGTAATGCCTAAGTCAGGATCAAAAGAAGGGTATGTATTAATCAGGCTTGTCCAAAGAAATAGAACTGACAGAATACATAAAATATTAAATATATATTAATACATATATTAAAGGGTGTTTTATTAGATTATAGGGTATAGTCTGTCTCACACTGGGAAGGCTAAGGACTGGCAGCTGTTCAGTCCATGAGGCTGGATGTCTCAGCAGTCACTGTTTGGCATTGAAGGACGGAGGATGCTAGTTTCAGTCTACACTGGAAGTGTGAAGAAGCTGCTTCTACTGTTAGTGAAGGGATCCTGCAACAACAGATAGATGAACTCGCCAGCAAGAGTGGGGCATGCAGGCAAAGCTGCCTTCTTCCACGGTCCCTTTATCCAGCCTGCCACCAGAAGGTGCGAACCACACTTGAGGTGGGTCTTCCTCCTTCAAATCATCTGATCAAGAAAACTCCTCCCAGTACTCAGGAGGCAGAACTAGGCGGATCTCTGTGAGTTCGAGGCCAGCCTGGTCTACAGAGCGAGATCCGGGACAGGCTCCAAAACTACACAGAGAAACCCTGTCTCGAAACAAACAAAAAAGAAAATCTCTCACAGCAATGCACAGCAGCTTATGTTCTAGTTGGTTCTAGATGCAGTCAAGCTGACAGCTAAACTTAACCTGTATCTTCACAGTCAGCTTTAAGTGTGCGCTGTGAGGATCCTCATTCAGCATCTGGAGGTCTGGTGGCATGAGTGTGGACAGGGACCACGCATGCACCTCTTTCCTCTCTCTCAGCTCTCCTCCAAACCTAAGAAACCTGTGGATTGCTGTAAGACACTCTGTGACCTGTGTGAGTTCCACTGAGACTCAGTTTATCAACTGTTTTTGAAGGGAAGATGTCCTTCCTTAAGGAACCCCAAAGCCATGCAGTAAAGCCTCAGCCTGTGCTCACGAAAAGAGCTACAGGGCTGCCCGGACTGTGTTCTGCTCTCTCTGGAGCATCCTCTGCAACTCTGTGGAACAACGCACTTACCTTTCAGTTTCCAGGGTAGCCCCAGATGCTGAAGAGCATCTGAATCCTCTAAGGCCTGGCTATGACTCAAATGGACACAAGGGTGAGGACTGAGTAGGACGGAGGCCCATCACCCTTATAACACTACTCAAAGGAAAATAGGGAATCTAATGAAGGAAGGGAGGCCCGTCCTTAATTTCTGCCTCCTTATATCTCAGCCCTTATTCATTAGGTCAGACAAATTTTCAAGAGTAGCTGAATTTTTCTAACATGCCAGACATTAGATATTACACCTCAGGTTACTTATGCCATATAATATGCTGCACTTAGTGTCTATTAAATAAATAATATCTGCATTTTTAAAGTCAAAGAGAGGTCAAACTGGAGCAAAGGAAAAGTTGATCAGGAGTCAGGACCCCACCTTAGACTGGTTTTCCCATGCTATCTGGCACTGCTGTCAATGACAGACCATTCTGCTTCATCACTCCTTACTGCAAAACATACACATCCCCTCCATGGCCATTTCCAACTGAGGGGGATCCTCCCTGGAGTGGTAGAACTGACCTTTAAAAGAGTAGAACTATTTTGAGAGCTGTACTGCAGGAGAGACCACCACACACCCAGCCAGGGCTCCAAACAGCACCACAATGTGTCTGAAAGAACTGGCTGTGACAAGAGAACCCAGAAAATACTATTTGGAATGTATTCCTTACCCCCAAACATATTGATAACTTGCCAACCTACAGCTCATTTTCTATAGTCTTAAACAAGACCCAGAGACTCATAACATGATACTTGAAAAGTGCAAATCCAAACCTGTTCAGTGCATAGAAAACTAAAATGTAATGATCAAAATGCTGAGAATGAGACTGAGTGTGCTAATGGGAAACCTATTATCAGGACACCCACCCTGAAAGTCTCAGAAAATATCACCAAAGAGGAGGCAGAAAGAGCATAAGAGCCAGAGAACTGGGGAGGGGTGCTGTGAGATGCTGTCTTCTGGACATGACATGCCTGCTAGAGTCATGGTGTCACAGCAGCTGGAGTCACCCACAGAAGATCTACGTAAGCTCAAGCCAATTAAAGTCCCACAAACATGGGGTAGGTGATCTCTGGGCCCCATCTTTTACTGAGGAGCCATTGGGAGTTGATAGTTGCTAAGGGAAGAAGAATCGTACTTTTTGGGGGCTATGGTCACTGGTAGGATTCCAGTGCCCTAGTGAATGGCCTCATACCTATTCACACACAGGCAGCACTAACTGGTTATCAAAATTATAAAAAGAAAAAGACATGAATTTGGGAGGGGGATATGTTGGAGGGTATATGGGGAGACTTAGAAGAGGTAAGTACAAGATAGATATGATCAATATTAATTGTACACCTATATGAAATTCTCAAGAATGATTTTTTTTTTTATTTTTTAAGACAGGGTTTCTCTGCATATCCCTGGCTGTCCTGGAACTCACTCTGTAGACCAGACTGACATCGAACTCAGAGATCCACTTGCCTCTGCCTCACAAGTGCATGTACCACCACTGCTCAGCAAGAATAAAATTGTCATTGTAAAAGGTAAATATATATATATATAATATATATATATTTACCTTTTATATATGTATTTTATATATATATTAATCTAAACTCAGAGGAGAATAGATATTCTGTAGATAATATCTCACATAAATGACACAGATTTTTGGAATCATCAAAATTATAAGAAGTAAGACTAAATATACTTGACACAAGCAGAGCGATGGGAACTTTCAGAAAGAGAAGACATAAAGGACTAGTGGAAATTTCGGGAGCTGAAAATGCACCATCTGAAGTTAAATGGGGCTGACTCAATAGCATAAAGTAGAAAGAAAATTAGCAACGTGAAGGTGATTCAATAAAAACTATGTGTTCCATCCCCACCAAGGTGGACTCTCGGCATGCGTTCCGTCCTCCACCCTCTGGCTCTTTTCCACCTCCTTTAGGTTTGGGAGTCATGGTCCCAGGGTGACTAGGAAGAGACTGGCACAACTTTGGGATAACACACCATGATGGGTTGCCTCCCTAGATTGTAAAGCATGCTCGCCCATGCCCACCCATGCTGCAGAAGTACAGAGCATCTTTGAGGGTCAGTGTCTAACACTAGACTAGCTCCTTTCCTGCCAGCATATTCTGCTATCCTGATTCTGGTCTTTGGCTTTCAGGATCCTTTCCCCACCTCCCTTTTTCTCTTTGGCTTTCATCCTGACTTTTAGACTTAATAGCTAAGCATTATCTTCTCTGATTTGACCTCAAATCCTCTCTAAAGACATTGGTTTACACTTACATTGAATTTCCACTCCTGGATGCATGCACAGGGTACATTAATCCAACAGTCCCTGGTCCAGTTAATTAGCACCTCAGGGTGTGTGTGTGTGTGTGTGTGTGTGTGTGTGTGTGTGTGTGTGTGTGTGTTTATGTGTGTATATGTTTATGCATGCACACATGTAATTATATATGTTGGAGGTGAGACAGGAAGACATCAAATGGCCCAAGTCTGAATCTTACCTTCTTAGTTATACACCACTCTGTTCCTCTTTCTTCCTCTGTGGTTTGTATGTCTCTAACATAATATTTTAAAATCACTCATGCAATATGTCCTTCTGTGGTTACAAATTGTGTTCACAAAATATTTCCATGTGCTCTTCACTCTCTTCCTCGCCATCTTCACCTTTGAGTAACATAGTAAAGTTGAGTTTCTTGGCCCTTTTGTGAAATGGTAGGGTCATAAGATGAATTCTGTCTCTTGTATACAAGTAAGCAATCCCTTAGAACTTTCTTCTCTCCTGCAACAAAGGACATTAATTTCACCATTAACCATCTATGTTACTGCAACTCTCTTTTAGCACTGTTTGCATGAATACAGATGTGTACATAGTTCTGTGTTTCTCTTGCTGCACCAAACAAATGATTAACCTTCCATTCTTAGCACTCAAGGGGTAAAGTGGGGGTGTGGCTTTAAAGTCTCAAGACAGTTGTGGTAGAGTCTCTTGACCTAAGGAAATCCCAAAGGAGTGCTTTGATCTTAGTGTCATCCACAGACTTGGGAAATATGCCCTAGGCATTTTAAACAGGCAAGTCCTATTATCAATGTAACTTCCCCAAAGTAGGCTAAAGCAAAAACAGAAATGGAGATGGTTCCTTTGGCCAAGGATGAGAGACAGGAAAGGGTGGGTTGGATCATCCTTCCCCACAGTCTGAACGATGGTTGGTCTATGGGGACCACAGAAGACCTCCAATTAATTATTACTGGAGTACATAAAATGATAAACAAAATTCCTTATAATAAATTTTTCAAATGAGATCACATGTTTTATTTACAGTACTGGCCCATTTTGGGCTTTAAAATCTAGAAACAAAAACAAACTTTTTTTTTTTCAAACAGATGGGGAACGTCCTCTATAGCTTTTCTTTCTCTGTTTCTGGGGAGTACTTGCTCTCTGTGCTGGAGAGGGCAAGCCAGTCTCAGTGAGCTGAAAGAGTAAGTTCCTCATTTGCTGTTGAAAGGATTTAAGCTGTACGGATATCTTTACTCAGGGATGGGGGAAACCAATTCTTGCTGAGGGTCGGATGGTTTATTTCTGAATTCAGCATGGTTCTTCGCTAGAAATCAAAACATATGTAAAGGGTAAACTTCTGTAAGTGAAGAAGCTTCCAGGGCTGGAGAGATGGCTTGGTGGTTAACAGCATACAATACACTGTTCTTGCAGAAGACTGGAGTTTGGTACCCAGCATCCACCTTAGGCAGCAGACAATGGCCTCTAACTCTAGCTGAAGGAGATCTAACACCCTCTTCTGGACTCCATGGACTCTACACTCACATGTAAATAACCATACACATATTCACATAATTTAAAATAATAGTGATAATAAAGACACTTCTTTCAGACAGTTTTCAGGAATCCAGTTTTATAAAGTGTCTTCTTGCCTTTTGTCTACCCGTAGCCTCATAAGGTAGTTGATGAGCCTTGGTGAAGGGGTACTACATGGAAACACCCCTGTTCTTACAGTCTGGAATTTGCTGGACTAGGTGATACCAGTTACTAAACTGTCCATATTATATATTTACCGACAAATCTGTGAGTGCAGATCCACAAGAATGATGGAATGAGGCATTAAGAAATCAGATAGGTACCCATTTAGGGAAAAATGCCGCAGCTAAGGTTGTTGTTTTCCAGTGAGTGTTATCAGTGTAAAGTAATATTTTGACCTGTGTCCTTGTAGATGCTGCATAAAATCACTATAAATTAAAAAGACATAAATGTCTTGAAAAAACAAAACAAAACAAAAAGCCTACCCCCCAAAAAACAGAAATGTGTTCTGTTATAAATATGGAGGGAAAATAGACAAAACTAATTTTTTTTTTATGAAATGAAAACATTTCAGGGCGCTGCAGCCTCCAGAGTCTCTAGTAGAAAATCCCTTCCTTTAACCAAACTGCAACCCACAGCTCCAGAGAAACTAGCTAACAAGGAGGACCCTAAGAGGTACCCATGGGTTGCCCTGGTAAGGGTTGAAATAGATGAGATCTCCTGAGTAAACTAGTGGTGAGAGGGGAAATAGAGGATAGGGGAAGGGGGATGAGAACATAAGGGAATGGGATGGTGGAGCTGGAACAGGGACGGAGTGGGAGAACAATGAAAGAGATATCTTGATAGAGGGAGATATCATGGGGATAGGGAGAAACTTGGTGCTAGGGAAGTTCCCAGGAATCTACAAGGAGGACCCCAGCCTAGACTACTAGCAATAGTGGAGAGGGTACCTGAGCTGGTCTACCCCTATAATTAGATTGGTGAATAACCTAACTGTACTGTCATCATAGAGCCTTCATCCAGTAACTGATAGAAGCAGATACAGATAACCAAGCACCAGGCCAAGCTCCAGGAGTCCAGTTGAAGAGAGGGAAGAGGGATTCCTTGATGCAAGGAGCATCAAGATCATGATGGGAAAACTTGCAGAGACAACCGAACCAAGCTAGTGGGAACTCATGAACTTTAGACCAGCAGCTGTGGAGTCTCCATGGGACTGGATTAGATGCTCTGCATAAACCAGACAGTTGTGTAGCTTGGTCTGTTTAAGGGGCCCCTAGCAGTGGGATCAGGATCTGTCCCTGGTGCATGAGCTGGCTTTTTGGAGCCCACTACCTATGCTGGGACACTTTGCACAGCCTTGATGCCTTGATGCGGTGAAGAGGGGTGGACAGCACTTGGACCTGCCTTAACTGAATGTACCCATGGAAGGCCTTGCCTTTTTGGAGGAGGGGATGGGGGTGGACTGGAGGGGAAGGCTGGGGGGAGCAGGAGGAGGGAGGGGTAAGGGGAAGAATCTGTGGTTGGTGTATAAAATGAATAAAAAAAATTCTTAATAAAGGAAAGAAAATCCCATCCTTGTATCTCCCAGGTTCTGGCAACTACTAGGACTCATTGGTTTGTGGTTGCATTGTGAAAATCTCTGCTGTCATCTTCTCATGGCCTCCTAGTCTTCAATCTGCCTCTCTTTCCCCTCGGCCTTCTTTTGTAAAGTTGTCTGTGGTGGTGTGTAGGTCTACCTGCATAATCCAGGACTATCTCACCATTCTCAAGTCCCCAGCTAGTTGCATCTACAAGGGCATTTTTCCCTTTTAAGATAACATTTACTGTTTTTAGAAATAGGAGGTTGATATCCCTGAAGACTGTTATTGAGTCTACTGTATTCCCAGTAGTTATAAAAACAGCCTCAGAGTCAAGTGTGTCCCAACTATGCAGTCCTTGCTTTTCATCCACACCATCTTGAGTTCTTCTGGGTTCAAGGTATTGCTCACCAGAGAAACAGCATTTATTTCTACCAGGGGAAACAAAACATGCTCCATTAAACCTGAAATAGTGTCACCAGCTCATTTGAAGATCCCCATGCAAGCAGAGCTACAGGCAATGAGTGAGTGGTGAGATCAGGGATAAATATGCCTAGACTCCAGAAGACTCCCTGTGCTTGCCGTCTGGCTCTTCCACACTTAGCAGAGAAGGTGAGTGGATAGATAAAGCATTGAAGGTCCAGTGTAAGCAAGGGTACTGAAACTTCAGATTAATCAGGATGACAGTCTAAGTCACAATAATAGGCAAGTGTCTCAAGAGTGGCTAAATGTTTATGAAGGGACACTGGAAAATGTGGTAGAAGAGAGAGGTGAAAAAAATCACCAGAAGGTGATGAGAGTTTATTCAGCCAGGTCCCTTGAGGTAAATGGTAAAAATTTTAAAGACCACTTACAGGTCCCTTCTGCACCATATTCAGCCTCTCCACCCAGCCAAATCTAGCCTGATGACTCTCCCTGACCCTCCCCATTCATGTTTTCTCCCAACACTACAGAGCTAGCCTTGGTCCTACATTCAGTAACCAGTCCTACTCTGGACACCCTGTTTACCCTAAACCAGTCTCTAGTCTTCTGCCAGTACCCTCCCTACATATCTCTGTAGAAGTAGCCATCATTAGATAAGAAACACAGAGCCAATGAAAAGATGAAAGCCCAAGAGGTTAGAGCTAAGAGCCTTACCCTTCACTGTTGCAGCTATCCTCTTCAGCCAAGAGACCTAATTCCTATGTGTTTGTCTTTATATAGACTTTCTGTTCTGCCTTCTCATTGGTTGTAAACCCAACCACATGACCTCCTCGTCACTGCCCGTCTGTACAGACCTTCAGGTCTTCTATGGTTGGTATTGACATTAAAGGTGTGTGTCTCCATGCTAGCCAGCTATCCTTGAACACACAGAGATCCACCTAGCTCTACCTCCCAAGAGCTGGGATTAAAGGCGTGCGCCACCACCGCCTGGCTCTGCTATGGCTTGCTATTAGCTCTGACCCCCAGGCAACTTGATTTATTAACATACAAATAAAATCACATTTCAGTTCAAATAAAATACCACCATATATCTCCAAGAACACAGGCCCCTCCCGTGCCACATCTAACCTATCCCTCTGCCACATCTACCCTCATACTCAGGCTGGGACCAGGAAACACATCCTGTACACCATTCTAGTCCACTCTACCTACCTGACTTCATTCCATTCAAGCCATTTCCAACCCCCAGGTCCCACCTGCCTGCACATCCTTTCTTCTGCCCCAATCTGCTCTGTCCACATCAGGCACAGAACTAAGTCCACATGCCCAGATGTCATTGCAAAAACACCAACAATATGAAACATCAAGTTGGTATGTACTCTCCAGAACCTACCAGTTCTATAGAAAAGCTGCCAGTGAGAATCACCCAGATGAATTTTAGGACACAGGATTTAAATGAACAATCATAAGCTTCATCAAAGAATTCAAGGAGTTTAAAGAAGACACAAAGAAATTGCTAGAATGGAACTTAGGGAGAAAAAACTTACTAAGAATAAATGCCCAATTGATATCCAAGCAAACACAAACATAAGGCTGATGGAAATAACAAAGAGAATCCAGGACTAGAGAGAAAAATTAAATGAGGAGGTAAAAACATAAAATAGGCCTTGAGTTGAAATGAAGATAGAATTGAAAAACCCAATAACTCAACTAGAAAACTCAAAGGAAAACCTTAGCAGTAAAATAAGTCAAGCAGAAAAGAGATTATCAGGATGTAAAGAGGATGCCGTCTCTTTGTTTCTAGCCTGTGGGTCAAGATGTGATCGTCCAGTTTTCTACTCCTGCTGCCACAACTTCCCCACTATTAAGGACGTCTAGACTCTGGAACCATAAACCAATCTCCATGTAGATGCAGTAGTTACTTTCCTATTGCTGAGATCAAATATTGTGACCAAAAACAACTTAAGTAAGAATTTATTTTGGCTTACTATTCCAGAGGGTTACAGAGACCAGAAGTGAGGCAACAGCAACGCTAAAAACCCTCAAAGCCCTCATAATATACTTCCTCCAGCAAGGCTCCATGTCCCAAAAGTTCTATAACTTCCCCCAAGAGTGCCACAGACTAACAACCAGGTGTTCACATACAGGAGCCGATGGGGGGCATTTCTCATTCAAACCATCACATTCCACTCCCTATCCCTGGTAGGCTGTGGCCATCTCATGATACAAAACTCATTTAGCCGAACATCAAAGGTCCCCAAAGTCTTTACTAGTCTCAGTGCTGTTCAAAATTCCAGAGTCTATAATCCTAGCACTTGGGAAACAGAGATCAGCCTGGGCTACATATTGAATTCTGGGCTATCTTAAGCTATGAAGTGAGACTTTGTCTCATATAAAGAATAGCATAGGATAGGATAGGATAGGACAGGACAGGACAGGACAGGATAGGACAGGACAGGATAGGATAGGGTAGGATAGCGTAGGATAGGATAGGATAGGATAGGATAGGATAGGATAGCATAGGATAAAATAGCATAGGATAGCATAGGATAGCATAGGATAGGAAGGAACATAGCATAGGATAGCATAGATAGATAGATAGGATAGGATAGCATAGATAGATAGGATAGATAGCATAGCATAGCATAGGATAGCATAGGATAGGATAGGATAGGATAGGATAGGATAGCATAGGATAGGATAGGATAGGATAGCATAGGATAGGATAGGATAGCATAGGATAGGATAGGATAGAAGATAGCATAGGATAATAAAGGAAGATAGCATAGAAAGGATAGAAAAAAATAGAAGATAGGAAGGAAGGATAAAGCATAGGATAGGATAGGATAGGATAGGATAGCAAGAAAAAAGGATAGCATAGGATAGCATAGATAGCATAGATAGGATAGGATAGGATAGGATAGAAGCATAGGAAGGATAGAAGATAGAAAAAAAAAGCATAGAAAAAAGGATAGATAGATAGATAGGATAGGAAGGATAGATAATAAAAAGATAGGATAAAATAGAAGGATAGGATAGGATAGCATAGGATAGGATAGATAGGATAGCATAGGATAGGATAGGATAGCATAGGATAGCATAGGATAGCATAGATAGCATAGCATAGGATAGGATAGGATAGCATAGGATAGGATAGGATAGCATAGGATAGCATAGGATAGGATAGGATAGGATAGCATAGGAAGAAGGATAGGATAGGAAGATAATAAAAAGAAGGATAGAAAAAAAAAAGAACAAGGATAGAAAAAAAAAAAAGCATAGCAAGCATAGCATAGCATAGCATAGCATAGGATAGCATAGCATAGCATAGGATAGCATAGGATAGCATAGGATAGGACAGGATAGGACAGGACAGGACAGGACAGGACAGGATAGGATAGGAAGAATAGAATAGAATAGAATAGAATAGAATAGAATAGAATAGAATAGAATAGAATAGAATAGAATAGAATAGAATAGAATAGAATAGAAACAGCATGGTGACCTAATTTCTTGGTATATATGAGTTTATTTACTCCCTGTAGTCACCCTAAGAGATAAGTTACAAAAAGTGATAGGGTACAGGTTTAGAGCTGGTCCTGAACTCAGGACACAGGACTTCAGGCACAACATGATTTCCACCCTCCAATCATGCAGCCTACCTGCAGTATAGACAGTGTTGGTAAGGTTAGTGAGGACTTGATATATCAGGTGACTAATTTGCTGTACCTAATTTGGTCTATTAACATGGTGACAGATGAGAAAATGCTGAGATTGAGGGTCACATGGTACTGAGGCCACCCAAGTTGGATCAACTATGAAGCGGCCAATTATAATCCATTCATTCTGTGGCTGTGTACATAATGACATTGCTCTGTTGTCTCTGTCACTGATCTGTGATATCAGCTAAATTGATAAGAAGGTGGTTGCTAGAGAAAATTTTCTCAGAACCAACTTTTGCATTCCTGAGATGTGAGTTTCACCAGGCCAAACCTCCAGATGGAGATTTTCCAACAAGGCCAAGAAGCAGGGTACAGTATGGCTGGCTCTGTCCTCTACTTTCCTGCTTCTGAGGCTGACCCTTGTCAGACAATGGGCATCAAAGCTTGCAGGGATGGGCAGGGACAGCTTGAAGGCTCCTCATTGGCCAGGCCCCTTCAAAGACACCCTTGCCAGTCTGCTCCACTGAGTCTGGGTAGATCAAAGGACGCTGCACAGAAGTTGAGTTTCTAGACAGCCCCAGTTCTGATCATCAATTGTCACTTTGGCAGTGACAGCAGAGAGTCCAACATGACAAGACTGCCACTGCCAAGCCTCCCAGGACAGACATCAGAGCAGCAGCTCCAAAGGGTAGGAAGCCACTGAAGGCCCCTCTGGGCCTTGACCCCTGGGGGGAGGGGAGGGAAGAACTAGAGAGGCCTGGAAGGAAGATGTCTGGAGCAAGATCACTAGGGTAAAGTTGCTGCAGGCAAGAACCCAGTCCCTGGCACTGACATTCCTGCCTCTGAGCCAGAACTGATTGCTCACATCGCTGGGAAGCACAGTTGGCAAGCTCACACACATTTATTCTCTCACACATGCATGTGGTTACAAACCCAAATACACATACCTGGCCAGATGCATGTGATTCTGACCATACCCCCTCACACAAATTCTCGTGCAGACACACTAGCCATACACAGTTTTTGTTTACAGCACATATGCACATAACATGGCACATGCCTAGGGATACAAACACATAAAACACCTAGGTACACATACCTGATCGTTTGCTAATCATAAGGTCTTAGATTCAGAGTCCATTAGGGGTATTGAAGCCGATAGTTCTTTCAGGTAAGAGATTTATGCAAAGAATTCTGAATGCCACAGACAGGTAGCAGGGAGGGGCTTCTGCAGAAAGGTAAAAGACATGAGGTTTTGGAGATGGGGCAATGACCCTTGCCACATAGTTAATAAGTAGTCCACAGTATGTGCTTATAGTCAGGTTACCTGTAACTTCTGCATAACTTCTGCATAAGTATTTAGCATACAGGATGTGTCACCTATAGCCCTGATTGCTGTTTGGGGTGCTTGGTGAACTTCCTGTGTGGATGTGAGAACACTATGCATATACCCTCTAAGGGCTTCTGGCATCTTCTAGGCTTGGCTTCCAGCATTCTCCTCTCTGAAGGGAAGATCATGATTCAACAATAGTTTCCAAGTGCAGAAATTGCCTATAATCTACATCTGATGCCAGCTATTCACCAAGTTCTCTATAGAAAAATCTAAACATGACGTCCAGAACCATATCAAACAGGATTTATGTCAGCTCTTGGAAGGGACTTTCTGCCAACAGCAGCTATAAAAATATCAGCATGTTAGATTCCTGTTCATTGAGGGATAGCTGGTTTCCAGAAATTTCATAACCAATAGAGATATAATTTTTACCTTAGAAAATAGTTACATGTTCTGAATCAATAGGGTCTTTTCCTTTTTAAAGCATAATGGCCTATCTGTAAATCAGAGGAATTGATTATAATTTGGGAAGCTGAAAACACTTTAAAAGGCGATTAATATTAGAATTCCATTCAGTTTAAGATTTAACTGATGAAATTAACTAAAGAACCTTTCATAGTTGAGTTTGGGTATTATTCAAGCACCTCCTGGCTCATGATCAAAGTCACATGACTTAAAAAGCTAGCAAAGAGTCCTTTAAAACAAGTTCAGGGTCCCTTGCTTGAGACCCATTCCTGGAAAGACTGAAGTCAGCACTTGCAGAGGATAGAGGCACGTGCTGTCAAGTGCGTCAGAACCTGGGCTGCTGGGAGTGTGGCAGCTGCTTGTTTAGGTGGGAGCCCTCCGCGTGGTGATGTTTCCTCCCTGGGGCAGATATCTATAATGTCTGGCCACTGTGAATGTACAAAGGTCTGGCTCTCTTGGCCCCATTTGACAGTGACACAGGGTTGTCCCAAGCCCAGATTCCTGCAGGATCAGCTGCGGCTTCTTCAATGACTACAGCAGAGTATGACTGAAAGTCCCCAGTGATCTCCTATACCTACATTTTCTCAGCCCCTTGCTGACTTGGTCTATCGTAGCAGCATCTCTCATTAATGTGATCTCATCTGACATTGCAGTGTTTTATTGATAATAATACAACATCAGCAAATGTATTAATGGCATATCCCAAATCTCCTGGTCTCTCTTCATCTCCATGGCTACCATTCAGTACGAGCCACATCTCATCTGGCCTATCTCCATCAGTTTCCAACCTGGTAAGCAGATTTGGCTCTGGATCTCCATGTTCTATGCTCCACACAGTAATGAGGATAAGTTTGCCAAAACATAATTTAGCCATGACATTTCTTTGCTCAGAACCTTTTGGTATCTTCCCGTGTTATTAAGAAAAAAATCCCCAATTCTGTGCCTGCTGGCCTCTGTCTTATGTGGCCTGACATCTCCTTGCTCTTGATGTCATATCTTGTCTCTTCCTCCCTCATTCATCCCACGCCCTATGCCACTGCCTTTCCTGTTGTTCCTTGAACACGAAAGGCATGCTCTGGGTGCAGGTTGAACTGGCAGCCTCCATTCTTGGATACTTGGGGATTATTCTTAAATCTTATTTGGTTCTTTTCCAAACCCTGCGTCACCTGAGAGGTCACCCCCAGCCATTATCTAAAATATCACAATCTCCCACCTGTCACTAGCAGCCTTTTATTGCCCACACTTCGTAGCCATGATCACCACCTATGATAGCATATACTAAGTTACTCTCTGTATCTACTCAGTGTGGACACATGCACTTCTGACTGTTAGTGATACAACTCCACTATGAGCTTCTAGCAAAACACAAGTTACAGACAAATACAAAGAGGAGCATGGTAGATAAGCATTGCCTTACATGTGGAAGTTCTAATCTGGAGAAGAAATTAAAATTTAACAGAGTGGGGAGACTTTGGCAAAGTCCAAGAGAATGTTACCAGAGTAGATATGTGTATGTGCGTGTGCGTGTGTGTGTTGAGGGGTATAGTCCCCCATAGTCTCAGGCACTTAAAAACTTGGTCCCCAGGTGATCCTGTTTGGGAAGATTTAGGGGGTGAGGTCTTGACGGAAGAAGTATATCACTGTGGGTGGGCTTTGAGATTAAAAGCCTCTCATCATTTCCAGTTTGAAATTTCCAAATTCAAAATGTAAGCTCACTCAGATTTCTGCTTCCACCACCATACCTGCTGCTTGCTGCCATGATGCCCTCACCATCATGAACCCTAAACCCAAAGAAATCCTTCCTTCTGTAAGTTGCCATGATTGTGATATTTAACCACAATAATAGGAAGGTAACTAATACAAAAGTATGTCTCCAAAATAGATCCACATCCTGCCCTCATCCCGGGCTGAGGTCAAGAGCTGACACAGTGTGAGAGTGCTCCAAATTAGTTATGAGCTCTGGGAAGGCAGATGGGTGCTTATGTGCCCTCCTCCCCATCTTCTGCTTCAGCCAATAATAACAGTAATTCTCCTGTAATCCACCATGAAAGGAACAGGAAGATTAGTTGTAATGGCTTGAGACATCCAGCCATAAGAATTAATTCAGAGTCGCTGCATTTTTCACCGAGTCCGGAAGGTTTCCAAAGTGTAGAATCTGCTAGGTGTATGCTCAACCTTTTGACTTTGTGACACAACACCGTCGTCCACAAAGTTTCGACTCAAGAACCATGCGTTGAGTTATCCCAGAAAAAAAAAAAAATCCCCAAAGAATCTCCAAATGTTTGAAGTAAGTTTACAGTTTTATGCTGGCCAAATTCATCATTCTCCTTGCTCAGGTGCCACAGGTTGAACACACTTTAGCATTTGAAAAGTACAGAAGCCATAAGCTGGCCTGTGGAAACAGATAACTGAGGCTGGTGGGACTCTAGCTGTCAGTGCAGGAGTAGATCACAGCCACTCCCTCCTTTCCCAGGCCATCTACCCCATCTCATAGCCTGATGCCATGTCGCCCTCCTTACAGAGAGCTCCGATGCTACCATTTGGGGGCAGGGGAGGAAAAGAGGAAGACCCCCCTTGTTATGCTCTGCTAAATGTACCCCCATAAGTTCATGTTTTGAATGCTGGAACTTGTGGCCCTGTTTGGAGAGCTGTGAAGTCTTTAGAAGGCGGGGCCTAGCTGGTGATAGACGCAGGTCACTGCGATCTGGCATTTGGAAGTTATAGACACACCTGTATTTCTGTTTCCAATCTAGTTTTCCCTGCTCCTGGTCTGTGCCTTGTGAATAGCCATGGCCACCACAGACAGAGTGGTCTCTGCCAGCATGCTTGCCCAGCCAGGATGAATGAAAATCCCTCTATAAGCCAAGATAAATCTTTCCTCTGTTCAGCTGTTTCTGTCGGGCATGTTGTCATAGCCAGAGAAGTCACGCACTCTGAATCAAGACTGTGTTTCTTTCAATAATGGGCTGCTTAAGTTTATAAAAAATAAACTGGTGGGCTGGGAGATTACACTAGCTCCCTAAAACTACTGCAATGGCATGCTGACTGACCAACTTGTCTCAACATGCAGATACTTCAGTCTACCCAGGGGAGTACAGGGAACTTGCTAGGAAATGGACATGACAATTGGTAAGAACCCAGGTTTTCAAATGGGCAGAGGTGAATTCACATCCTGCCTCTGCCATATGCCAACTATGTGACTTCATTGTGAACTCGTGAGTATCAGTCTCCTCATTCCATTGTGAGATGGAATATCCCCATGATTACCTTAATAAGTGCCACTGGGACCCAATGGGATAACACAGGCCCTGGCCCAGGTTAGAAATTCAGTTAGTATTGGCTGGTGCTTCTTGCCTCTTCCTTGGCTTCACAGATATGGTTCTCTCCTCTCAAATTGGAACCAGAAACCTCCTCCTTCTATCAGTATATTCTCTAGGCCTAAGTTGAGGTGTCTTCTGTTGTGCCCTTCACAGAGGAGGTTTAAAGGGTTCACAAGGACCTGTTTCAGTTCCCCAAGCTCAGCCCAACTGTAGCATTCATCATATATTAGCCAATGACTCATGCCCATGTTCTTTAAAGCCAAAGAATCAGGGCTTTATCACTGGGTTCCCTTACAACCTTGCATCCCCTGAACCCTGAGAGGACTCAAGGAATAAATGGAGGCTCTTCTTGAGGGTTGGTAAGGTGTTGGAGCCCTGGCTGAGGAAGACTTGCAGTTCTTCCATGGTTCTGTGAGTGTTCTCCACCTTGATTGCTAAACTCTCAGCATCCTGGCACCCCAGCAGGCTGGGGGACAGGGTTTCCAGGTCATCTTTCATCTTTGCTCATAGTGTTTATCCTTTTGATCCTTGAGCAGATCAAACAAAGCTCACTAATCAATGGCTTCCTCCTTCCAAAACAGATCATCAAACAGTCTGATTCTCTCCCGGTTTCCATTCTGCCCTCTCTTGTTTTCAGATATAGCAGGTTGCTCTGAGGTCCAGCCTGTGGCCCACCTAGCACTGTCACCCAAGTGCTACAGGTGTGATTATCTGTTTAATTTCTTTAATTCTCATTAGTATAGGGATAGTTCAGGACTTACTCGTGGATACATGATGACTATTTGCCTATGATCTTGGTAAGTGGATCCAGATCCATACGATCATTCTCTCAGATTAATCTGGGAAGCACATAGAGGGGGAAGGACAAATAGGGTCACCTAGCAAAGATGAATTGTTCTGAGTCCCTTTCAGTTTTTTTAATGCAGTGTTATTTCTTGTACTGTCCACTTCACAAGGCTTGAAGTGAGGATCTGGCAATTTAATAGATGTCAGACATCAGGAGAAAGTGTAACTTGTAAGTGCATACAAGCATTCCTTCACCTACAGTGAGGATTATGTGGATATTCTAGTTACTTTTCTGTTGCTGTGATAAAAATCATGATCCAAATCAATTGAGGGGAGGAAAAGGTTTGTCTTATCTTAGGCTTCCAGGTCACTGTCCGTCACTAAAGGAAGTTAGGACAGGGACTCAAGCAGGAGAGAGTCAGAAACCACTGGGGAGAGCTCCTTACAAGATCTCTGCTGGCACTGCCAATGATGCCAGTTTTCTTACACAACTCAGGACTACTTGCCCAGGGAATGATGCCACCCATATGGGCTGGACCCTCGCACCTCAATCAACAATCAAAACACTTCCCCACAGACAAGGCTACAGGCCAATCCGATCTGAGAAATTCCTCAATTGAGACTCTCGCTTCTCTGGAAACTCTTGATTTTGTCTTGGTGACAGTAAAAATTAATCATGACAGTATGGATAAACCCATTGTTTACCAAGTATTACAGATTAGCAATATGGTACTCTGCTGGGTTGGTTATTTCCCTCCTTGATCACGGGGCTGACAGGGAATTATAATTAAATCAAACTATACATTTTTAACATGGGGGTACATTAAATTATAAAAATGGAAGTGCAATTTCTACTGATCGTATATTAATTACCCTTGTCCCCTCTTGAAGTTAAAAAAAAATTATAAGTAGAACCACTCTAGTTTGAACACATAAGTCCTTATCATCTTTCCACACTGTGACATGGAAGAGCTAGGGTGATTGTACTTCCTGTTTTTTTTTTTTTTTCCAGGACCACGGCAATTTCTAGGGTACAACCCTGGCCTTACAGTAAAGTCGCAATTGAGAGTCTTTGTCATTGGCTGAATTGTATATCTCTCTAAAACTCGTCTGTTGAGGTCCTAAGTCCCAGTCCCACAAAATATGGCTATATTTGGAGATGGAACTTTTAAAGAGTAAGACTAAATTGTCATTGGAGTAGACCCTAACTAATTCTGACAGATGTCTTCATAAGAAGAAAGATTTCGGATATGAAATGGCAATGAGCACACATAGGGAAAGGACCAGGTGTGGCTTCAGTGAGAAACAGTCCCACACAAGCCACAGGGGCTGCGGCAGACACCCACTCTGCCCACGCCTGCATCTCGGACCTGTGGTCTCCACAATAATAAGAATTTCATTTCTGTTGTTTGAGGCACTCAGTCACTGGTATATTGCTCTGGCAGCCTCGGTAGATTAATATAGTGCCCTTGAAAAAGAGGAGCAACAGTAAAAGCTAATGGTTATAGGGCAGTAAACTGACATACATTAGCACTTGTTAGTCTTCACAGTAAGTCTGTGTAGGGCTACATCATTTATCCTCGCTTTACAAAGAAATGCCCGAGGCAAAGCAAGGCAAATCAGTCTGCTCCGAAGTCATAGCTAGTAAGTGGCAGAGAGGTGGCTTCATTCTGCGTGCTCTGGAGAGCAAAGCCTAAGGCTGGAGTTAAAGGACTGACGTTCAGGAAGAACAAACCAGGGCCTTGAGGAACCCCCTACGGGGTGCTGAGGATGAGTTAACGTGGAAGATGAGGCAGGGGAGATTTAAGGCTGTGAATCTAGCTGGCCCCAGAAGGTAAACCTCCCCTGATTGCAGCAGCTTGCCTCGTGGCTAAGCCACAGTGCTGGAGTTTTAGGTATCATTTGTAAGGAGAAACCACTTCTTAGTTATTAAAGGGAAGACAGTGGGCGCTTAGGAATGTGGCTCCTGCCAGCTCTCTTTCTCACTGACTTGGCACCACACCATGGGAAGTAAATTCCCTGCACTCCTGGGTTTC
Source organism: Peromyscus leucopus (assembly GCF_004664715.2). NCBI lineage: Eukaryota > Metazoa > Chordata > Mammalia > Rodentia > Cricetidae > Peromyscus > Peromyscus leucopus. The sequence goes on along the minus strand of NC_051063.1, from coordinate 89,524,190 downwards.
ACCAGCCCAGGCCCACCTCTAACATGTTTTAGGCTAAAAAAGCAAGAATAGGACTGTAGACATTCTTGCACAGCAGGCTCTTTACTAACTGAATCATGTACACATCCTGATTCTTGATTTTGTTTTTAGCTTAAAACATGTTAGAGGTGGACCTGGGCTGATGCGAATTCAGATCTTCAGCACATACATAAAGGCCTGACACAGTAGTGTGTGTCAGTAGCAGCATTAGCACTGGGTTGGGAAGGGGACTAAGGACAAGCAGATTCTAAAGCTCATTGGCCAGACAGCCCAGCCAAATCAGTGAAGTTCCAGATTCAGTGAGAGACCCTGTTCCAAAGACAAATGGGGCAAAGATTAGAAGAAGATACCCAACATCGAACAGATCACACACACCCATTCACATGTATAAACAAACACTTACATAACACACACACAAACACACACACACACACACATACACACACACACACACACACACAGAGAGAGAGAGAGAGAGAGAGAGAGAGAGAGAGAGAGAGAGAAGAGACCCCAAGAGGACAAGAGCTATGAGTGAAATATATAGTTCAAATTTTTTTATGTTGAAACCCAAAACTCTAATGTGACAATATTTGGTTAGGTTGGGAGTGGGTGTCTTTGGAATCATTAGATCATGAAGGTGGAGGAACGCTTTCTGTGAGGACATAGCAAGAAAGTAACCATTTGCAAGCTAGCAAGAGTCTTCGCCAGAAACTTCATCAAGCAGAAGGTTGAGCAATATGTTTCTTATTGTGTTTGTATTACTCAGTACAAAGTGACTTGTTATAGCAGCCGGAATGGACTGGGCAAACTAATCCAGAGACCTGCACACCACGTGTCTATCTATGAGTGACTCACAAGAAAAACGAGCTAATGAAGGGCTGTTTCTACCACTTCTCTATCAAGCATACACTGTGTAAAACTCAAGAAGCCGCCACATCAGAATGTGGAATTTTCAGGACTCTGCTATGGGGGTTGGATGAAGTCGGTACAGGGGACACTCCTAGTTTTCAGCCTAAAAACTCTGCTTCTTTTATTCCCACCCTGTTTGGACTCCATATCATGAACAGCCTACAAGTTCACATGTGGGAAACAAGTTCCATTTCCAATCTCACAGTCACCCCTGGGTCACATTTCAGGCTTGGGATAACTCAATGATTGAAGGCTATTTTAGGAGTAGAGGCCAGAGGCCCCCAAAGCAGTCTGGAGATTATATTTTCTCTGGGAATTGTGGTATCACATGCCCATAGCATGATCTACAAAGAGAAAATGAGGATGATAGTTCATACATTATGCTAGTGCCCCTCATTTTCCTCACTGTAAAGGAACCTTATGGGTACTCCATATGACAGGTGGGACCCAGACAGAGATCCATACTTCTCCTTTCTGAGACAGCAGAATAGATTATATCTCATACCTATGGCACAGCATTCTACCACAATCTAGAGAGCTCCATGCGAGAGAGAGAAAATCAATACACTAGGCCATCTGAGAAGGCAGGAATTTCAAGCCAAGCACAACAGGTTTTGAAATTGTGCTATCTGGTTCTTTAGTCTATCTTGTTTGTACTTTACAGTGCTTAGGAGACAGATCCAAAGTAGGGACAGCCAGGAACATTTGAATGAACAGAGGCAGCTAACTGGAAACACACACTTGGGTTACCCATGAAAGGCACCTCTCAACAATTAGAAGTCAGCGATCCTCTTGCCTGTAATATTGCATACTCAGTTCTTTGAGCTGGACCTTGCCTTCTTCTGAAGCTAGTAAAGAAAGGCTCCAGGCACTTTAAAGAAAGATAGTCACTCACAGAGGAATGCCTTCCCATGTAAGTCACACTCATAGACTACCTTTGGATCACACTATAGACTAAGAGGCTTGGAAAGGGAGTGGCTAGTTTGAGGTGACTGAAGTCAGGATTTGAATTGCAACACTGTCTTACTCCAGGGCCACCCATAGTGACATTAAATGATACTTACTCATCTGCAAAGGCATGTATTGGGAGCATTTCTGAACCATCCATTGATTAGCTACCAGGAGAGAGATGTGGGCCAAACGAACTAGAGTTGCTACAGACCAAGGGGGAATGGACAGGTAAAGTGTGGGAATACAAGTGGGTGTACCAAGAATCAAAGCTTTTAGAAAATGCAGGAGCACCCAGAGGAGAATTGCCAAGAGTTCTTAACCTGAACCTTTAAAGGTGAACAGGAAGTAGCAGGCAACAGAGGGATACCGTCTCCAAAGAAGAAAGATGCAAATCAGATCAGGCATGGCTGATCCCAGAGCAGCCTGGAGCCCCCTGGACTTGGAGCAGCCTGGAGTTTTGAATGGGGAATTGTCAAGCTTACCAAAGCCTAGCTGGTGATGAGCAAGGCCTCTGAATGACTTTAAGCCAGGAAATGACAAGATCATAGACAGGTTACAGGGTCATTTATGCATGGCCCTATTTGTCCTGAAAACGTCTCTGTCCTTGCTCCTCTTAACCCTGTCTGTGAATTCCTGCTGAATTCTGTACTCATTTCCAGCCTCTGCCTTGGGTGGTGTCTGACATTCACTTGCTAAATGAGTGAGAGAACAGATAAAAATAAATGAGTGAATGAATGAATGAGTGAGTGAGTGAATGATTAAACCATTGCTACATGGTTGCCTCCTATTGTTTTAGATACATTTTATGTACTGTGCTGTTTCTGATTTAGCAGAGCACTGAATGTGGGCTCTGCACACAGGCCCTGAGGCTGTGAGTCTGTGTGTGTGTGTGTGTGTGTGTGTGTGTGTATTTTTACATCAGCCAAACCAAATAAACACATGGCAGAACCCCAGGCCTGGGGCTCCTCCACTTGGCACATCCAGCTGGCACGTGGCAGCCCTCCTCAGGCACCCTTAGCACCTCCCTCTGAGTTGGAGGTTTGGCTGGGGATTTGAGAGCCCCCCCTCCCTCAAACTCAGGCAGTAGCAGCAGGACTCGGGTCCTTGCAGAGCTGTTCCCTTTAATTAGAGGGAATTTGAAACGGCTTCTGTCTGGAAACTCTTTGGTGCATTGGAGGGCAGCCCCGAAGACAAGAAGCACCAGTGGACAGGGCTGTGACCACACTCCCTGCCAGGCCAGGCCAGGCATCTGACCCCTTACAGCTTCTTGCCCCACCTTTATTTACCCTGTCCAGCTACACCTGCTGCCCACTTCTGGTGATCCACTCTAGGGGACCCTGAGGCTCTAGGGAACCTTAGAATTTTCTTCCACTCAGCACCCTCAGTCTTCACCTCCACAGGTCAAATGATGCATTTTTCCTGGATTCCTCCAAAGAGCCAGGGACAGACCTCATTTCCCAGTCAGAAACAGGGCTAAAGCTAGACACCTTCTTATACTAAGATTTTCACTTGATGTTTCGATTATACAGGGCTCCAGAAGGCCATTTCCATGCGAGTAGACAGTGTGAGCACATTGTCCCCATATCTTACACACCCCGCTTTCTCCCACTCCCATGAGTCCCCTCCGCTTTTCAGTCTGTTCTGTAGCTACTTTCATGTCATCAAGACATATATGATATTGTGTATCCCTGACATGTAGGACCCACAAATGAGAGGAAACGTGTGTTTCCCTTTCTTAGATTGACTAATTCATTTAATAGAGTATCTCCAGAGGGAGAACTAGCTCAGCACTTAGGGTACTTCCGGCTCTTCTAGAGGACCTCAGTTCAGTTCCCAGCACCCATATTGAGTGGCTCACAACTGCCTGTAATACCAGCACCTTGGGATCCAGGGGGCTCTAACGCTCTCTTCAAGTCTCAGTAGTCAACTGCACGAATGTGGCATATATACACACAGAAACATGCACACACAAAATAAAATTAAAAAATTAAACTTCCAGACTGCCTCCAGTTGTGCGCATCCATTTCCTGGTAAATGACATAACTTCCCTCTTTACAGATAGAAAAAAATCCCATTGTGTACGCAGGCCATGTTTTCTTTATCGTTCCTCTGTATTTGGATGCCTGCCTTGGATCTATGACTTCACTATTGGGACTGAAGCTGTAACAAACACTGATGAGCAAGTGTCTCTGTGATGTGCTGACCTGTATCCTTTGGGTAAATACCCAGGAAGGTATAGCTGGTCACACAGTGGGTTTACTTTTAGTTTTATGAGGAATGTTCATTCGGATTTCCAGAGTGGCTGGACTAGTTTACATTCTTCCCGGCACTGTATCAGAATTCCCTTTGGGCCTCATCATTCTCTGCTACCAACAGCCAGACCCAGCAGGCACGGTCTGTTGTCTCACCTCCCTGAGTTACTGAGCCAAACCCTCCTTCAGTCTCCCCTGCTACCATCCTAACCCTCCTCCTCCTCCCCTCTGTCCGGACTTGTGCACCTGCCCCCTTCCGGTCTCCTTATGGCCACTGCCACTCTCTTCTGTCTCGAATCCCTTCTTCTGTCCAGCCTCCACATCAGTCTTCCTCAATTACTGATGTGAGCCGGCATTTCCTTACCCAAACTACACAAAACCCTTTCAGGGGTTCCCACAGAAGACAGCGTTGTTCCTCAATCATCATAGTTACACAGTGATTCCGGTCCCACATTGTAGGTGGTTCCAAAGAACGAAAACTGTATTTAGAGCCTCTTTGCAGCCAGGTGTGGCTATTCAGCACAGTTCTGATCACTAGTGTTCACCTAGGCTGGCGTAGACAACTTGAAGCAATAGCCTTAAGGATAAATGCTATCCCTTTGTAGCTCTTTCCTGCACGGTGGAATATACACATGATGACTAGACCCAGAGTAACAGTCCTGGGCAAAGGATCACAGTGCTCGGCTTTCCTTCCAAAATCTCACAGAGAAGGAAGAAACTTCTGTTCATTAACCAGATACCTGCTGTGTGAGGGGTTCTCTGATGCCCAAGCCAGTCCCAGTTGTAATGAATTAGCACCTACAGTGGAGGCCCGAGGGTCTCATACACACATGGCACCAGGAGCCCCATAAGCAGGATCATGTGTGATGCCTACAGGGTGCTGGAGACCAGAGATGGGTTTGCTTATTTATTCATGTTTGTTGATTGAGTCATTCAGCTTTCCATTCAACAGCTATTTCCAAAATCCATTATCTACCAGGCACTCTCAGGCACTGAGAGGGCCAGGGCAGATTGGATTTGGTTCATTCTCAGAGGGGATACAGGTCTGTCTAGGGAAGACATTTTAAATAGATAAATGAAGAATCCTAGAGACTGTAGAAGCTGGTGCTCAAATAGCAGTATCAGTAGGATTTGGAGAGGTGGATTCGTGGTTAAGAACACTGCACTTGCTGCTTTTCCAGAGGACGCAGGTCCAATTCCCAACATCCACATGGCAATTTACCACCATCTGTAACTCCAATTTTAGGGGAGCCAATGTTCTCTTCTGGCCTCTCGGAGCACCAGGCATATAAACATACATGCAGAAAAGCACCTGTATATACAAAACAATAAAATAAATTTAAAACAAAAAAAGAGAGTGTGCTTGCTGTTCTTCCAGAGGACCCAGGTTTGGTTCCCAGTACCCACATGACATCTCACATCATCAGTAACTCTAATTCCAGGGGATCTGATGCCCTCTGCCGGATTTCACAGGCACTGCACACATGTGGTACACAGACACACATGAAGGCCTAATACTCAGACACACAATACAAAGAAGATAAGATATTTATAAAATAGAGACTGAAAAGGGAGTGAAGTCAAGCCTATGAACCTGACACACTTCCGAGAGACAGACTCATGCCTCCCCCTCATCCAGAGGCTGAGTGAGGAAGAGAATTTCTGGACCAGAAAAGGTTGGGAGTACTTGGTTTGCTACTGCTACAATCACTTCCCCTCCAGAACTGGAAAAGAAGTGGGTGGAACAGAGACTAAGTGATTACCCCACACTGGCTTTGTTCCGACTACAATATCCCAGGCCTAGCTTCTCCAGCCTTTTTCTCAGCGCATATGCAGAATTAAATGGTACTGCAGAATGAGGTGGCATAGTTCCTTTCCTTTCCAAGAGTAGCCTTTAACCATACTGACGGAAAGGAAGATAGCCTAAAGACACTACATCAAAGAGAGTAAGGTAGAGAGTGATAGATGAGGATGCAGATGCCTTCCCCCAGTCTCTGTGCACACACAGGCACATGCATACGTACACATATGCACACACATTTAAATTATAATGATTTTATAAAAGTGACTTACTCACTTGAATCTTATGTCAACATTTAAAGAGAACTCTCACAGTAGGAACTGCACAAATGAAAGTCCCAGGTGACAGCATTTCCTTCATTGTATAGTCCTTGCTATGTAGTCTCTGTTCTTGTGAGAACAAACAGGGTCTCAAGTATCTTCGACTATCCCCAGACTCAGTATGTAGCAGAGGAAGACCTTGAACTTCTGACCCTTACAGTACATGTATTACAGGCATGCACTAATATATGGGATGTTGGGAATAGAACCCAAGGCTCGGTGCATGCTAGGCAAGCACTCTGCCAACTAGGCTACACACCCATTTCTCCATTTAACCTTGAGATTCAACCCTGCTTCAACACCTCCCCCTCCTGCCCCCGGAGTCCATTGGACTCTGATGGTAATCAAGTCATCTCTTTCCTGTTGGTCTCCCCAGTGAGTGCAGGTCCCTTCAATTGGTCCCCTCTATCCTCCAAAGCAGCAGAGAAACCCCCTGTTCTGTCTGGTCTCTTTCATCTCACCTAATCCCACATGTTCTACACTGTCCCTAAAGATACCCACAGGGAACACATACCTGACATATTACCCCTGCAGGGAGCACGTTGCTCCTGGGAAAACAATCTTCAAAGAATGCTTTCAGAGAATAGACAAGAAGAAGGCGGGGCCCCACTTGTCAGCCACTGAGGACCTTAGAAATAACTCCTCCAGCTGCTTGGTTCTAAAAAGGGAAAGCTGAGACCCAGAAAACTTGAGTACTTTGCCTGAAAGCACGCACGTTTTTTGCAAAATTCTCCAGCATTTTGGTACTTCACAATTCATTTCTCCGCGTGCGTCTTGGAAAGATGTTTCTGAACAGGTGGAAGAGTCAGCGCTACAAACCCAAGCAAGTGCACAACATCCTCTTGGTGAATGGACTGTTTAGGGATCAGAGCATTTGGGGAGCTCCATGTCTGAGTATGTCACGAGGGCAGAACATTGAGAACCAAGGCTCCAGAGCCTAGCAGGTGGGAAGCCAGATGGAACATTAATATGTTTTTCCACTTTGACCCTTTGTCTTTCTTGTTGGCAGGAGCCTGAGTCCTCTAGCGGGGAGGAGAGGGACACCTTGATTGACTGAAGAAGAAAGTGAGTGTGAGAGCCTGTCTTTAGTAACAGGTTAGGCAGCCTTTTGTCGAAGCCCATTGGTGGCTTACTAGATGCCACTAACCGTATGTGCACCCTCTGCCCCTCTCAGGTCTCACCTAATGGGAGGATTGGTCAGTCCAGTCATTTTACAGCTTCACCTCGGTGGCTCTGACCACCCTGTTTTGTCTGTTTGGACACAGAAACCCAGTATTCACAGTGAAGCCCAGCCTCAGTAACTGGGTCTGGAGTCAGGGTCTACCCCACTCATTTGCCTTCCTGAAGGCAGCTGACCCTCGTGTCCCCAAGAAGCCCTGAGAATTCAGCTTTAAACATTAGGATCAGATGAGAGGACTTCCTGCTCCTGTCAGGAGTCTAGATCTCTCTTAAAGAACCTGTTGTTTATACAGTGCAATCCACCATCTTGGTAACATCACTTCTCTCTGTAATTGTAACATCAGCATTGTGAATTGGGGTGCTGGTCCAGGGTTTCCAGTCTAAAGGAGAGATGCATGACTGGAAGCCAGAAATGGCACAAGATTCATCTAATATGCAGAACAGATTCTGCCTACCTTCTTCAGGTCTTGGTGGGTTTTTATTTGTTTGTTTGTATGCTTAGGTTTTTATTTGTTTGGTTTGGTTTGGTTTGGTTTGGTTTGGTTTTTTTTTGCCTGTGTGGAGTAGGTGCCTTCCAGCGGAACACTCTGGTCTTCACTTAAGGCCTCTTGCCAAGGATCTGTTTTCTGGAGACAAGACCTGGGACCAGATGTGATAGCAGGTACCGAGCTGAAGAAAAGATTATATTTTAATGTTAAAAGAGAGAGCTGCAGGGCAGGTATTCACCCTAAAGTTCCATGGGAAGATGTCACTCTTGTCACTAAAGTTTTTAGGACACACGCCTGAGCACTGACATCTCTAATAATTGAGGCTCATTCCCCCTCCCCCTTTCCTGAGTACGCTATTTGCAGAAACAGACAATAGTGAAAACGCAGAGAAAGGAGATGCTTTTCAATGTGGCCTCATGGAGAAGAGGAACAAATAAGGAGGTCCAGTGTCTTAGCTAGGGTTACTATCGCCGTGATGACACCATGGCCAAAGCAGCTTGGGGAGGAAAGGGTTTATTTGACTTGTGTTTCCACATCATTATTCATCATTGATGGAAGTCAGGATAGGAACTCGAACCTTGAGGCAGGAGCTGATGCAGAGGCCATGGAGGGGTGTTGCTTACTGATTTGCTCAATGTGGCTTGCTCAGCCTGTTTTCTTATAAAGCCCAGGACCATCAGCCCAGGGACAGCACCACCCGCAATGGGCTGGGCCCTCCCCCATCAATCAGTAACTAAGAAAATGCCCTAAGCCAGATCATATGGAAGCATTTTCTCACTTGAAGTTCTCTCCTTTCAGATAGCTCTAGCTTGTGTCAAGTTGACATAAAACTAGCCAGCATATCTGGTGGCCCCAAGTCTGTCTTCAGGGTACCAATGTGAGGTTAAGGTTTAAGTGGCAGGCAAGAGGTAAATATTAACTATGAAGTCCTGGCCAAAGTGTGATCCTGCTTGTCACTGTTTAGACTCTTGATGTGCCCTTCAAGGTGGTCTGACAAGGCATCCCCAGAAGACAAACTTCTCTTGATGTACCAGGCTTTAGCCTTTCCTTCCTTGGCATGAGATTCCTGGGAAAGTTTAATTCTTCGGGGCTTGTTTCAATAGCTTCATGGCCAGAGGGACACAAAAATCTCTTCAGAATATTTTGTGCCTGCCAGGATGGTTATACTTTCATTTTACCACAAGCACATCTACCAGAGAAGGACATTCTACTGAAATGGACAAGTGGTTGGTGAGTCTCTTTCCACCCAGTGACAGACCAGAGTGCATGAAAACTTGTAGCCTCTGCTCAGGCCATATCGTTAGCAGCCCCCTTTCACAGATACAGACAGTCACCCTACTGTGACATTATCTGTGAGTTTACTTCAAAGCCACACATGATGAACCCTAACTCCATCCCAACCTCCTGTGTGGCAGACAGACAGAGAGCCTGGCCTCTGGCTCTTACTGTGAAACCCCCCTCATCCTCAAAAAGTATAAGAACAGTTTTCTACTTCTTCCAGGTGGCCTCTGATGTCTCTTCAGAGACCCTGCTCTTATGTCTGAATTTGGCACTGGGGTCTGAACTCTCTTTGGAACCCCTGCCATGCTATGTCCTCTTGGTGTGTCTTTCGATGACATTAATAACTCTTCTTATACACTCATTATTCCCCAGGAATCCACCCCAATTTCTTCTTGAACCCCTCTTCCTGTCTAAAGCCTATCAGAGTCACTGGAAGTATGTATCAAAGGACACTGTGGAATGTCTTAATGAAGCAAGAATCTTGCCCTCGAGGGTCTATTGACCCACATAAGCTGATAGGGATCCTGCTCCCTAAATTCCTCCTCACTAGAATATTGCCAGAATCTAGAACCCAAAGTACCCAGGAAGACTCCTTTTTCCAGTGCCTTCTTTGTCCCTTTGTCCCTGTTCTTTGTGGTCCACTGACCTGGTGGTGGATTGCGTTTGAGGGCTGAAACTCTGCAGTGTACACGGGTCTTCATCTGCAGTTGCTGTTCTTTGTGGCCCACTGACCTGGTGGTGGATTGTGTTTGAGGCTGAAACTCTGCAGTGTACGCGGCTCTTCCATCTGCAGTTGCTCAATGTTGCTGACTTCATCAGCTGTGCTTACACGACTTGAGTATCTCCACAATGCTGTCATTTCTTCTGTCCTTGTTTGCCACCAACCAAGCATGGGAAAATGCAACTGTCGTCAATGGGAGGAACCATTGCTTTCTTCAGTGATATGTCTGCTGATAACCCTGGTTTGAGGAAGGACCCTGTAAAATGAAATAATACAAAAAGCAGATTTTTAGGAAATAACATTTTACTATACTTAGAAACATGCATATGTTTCTTATTGATAGTTGCCTGAAATAAGCACCATTAGTTGTTTTAGATTTGTTTATTATTTTATTTTATATGTATGAGTATTTTGTTCTCATGTATGTCTGTGAATATTGTGCATGCCCAGTGTCTTCAGAAGTCAGAAGGCAGCACCAGATTCCTTGTCATTGGAGTTATGAATGATTAAAAGGTGCCAAGTGAGTGCTGGGAATTGAATCCTGGTCCTCTGCAAGAACAGCAAGGGCTCTTAACCACTGAGCCATCTCTCCAACCCAATAAGCCTTATTACTGACAGTCTTCGGCTCTCATCCTCAGTGGCTCCTTAACTGTAGCAACTAGGGCCACCTACTCTCTGCCACTATGGGTTCCCTTGCTTAGCATTTCATGCCAACCTGGATAGCTGGACTTCAATCATTGCCCTACCACTGACCCTTAAATGGAATTGCCCATGAAAACAAAGAAATGCACATTTCCTATTAAATTTAACCACATATAAAGAACAAGACATATACACAAGTAGTCCTGGTCAAGGTGTGTTCCCTCACATCATTGTTTCAGCTGTCCTTTAAGGCAACTTGATAGGGAACATGCCATTCATTCACTCTACAGGTGTTTGAGCATTTTCTTTGAGTTGAAGGTGTACTCAAAGACAGGGCTACAAAGACAAGTAAACCATGGTTCTTGTGGTCCCTACCCTTCAAAACAACTCTGTAAGCAAAGTTATTGTGGCTTGAATGAAAATGGCCCCCATAAACTCACAAGGAGTGACACATATTAGGAGGTGTGACTTTGTTGGAGGAAGTGTGTCACTGGGGGTGGGCTTTGAGGTTTCAGAAGTTCAAGCCCTGCCCAGTAGTTCGCTCTTTTTTCTTCCTGCTGCCTGCCAATCCAGATGTAGAACTCTTCCCTCCTCCAGCACCATGTCTGCCTATGTGCCTCCATGCTTCCTGCCATGATGATAATAGACTAAACTTCTGAACTGTAAGCCAGCCCAATTAAATGTTTCCTTTATAAGAGTTTCCATGGTCATGGTGTCTCTTCACAGCAATAAAACCCCCAACTAACTCAAAAGTGGTGCATGGTAACTACATCCAGCTATAAATACTTGGTTCTCTTACACATGGCAAATGTTTCTGGATAGGTCTGTGGAAATGAACCTTCCCCAGGGCTGGAGAGGTGGCTTAAAGGTCAACAGCACTTGATACTATTGCAGAGAATCTGGTTTGGTTGCATCCCCTAAGCTCTTTAATCCAAAGCCATTGTGAGTTTGTGTCTCTTTGGGTAGCTGTTGGCTGTTCATGAGGTCTGTTCTCTATTAGAAGAGGCTGTTTCTTCCATCTTTGTGGGTATAAGGAAAAGGATAAGAGAATGTCAGTTGAATTAAATCTCTCTGTAAGTGGCCTGTTCCTCAGTAGACAGGAAAAGAAGCCTGAGTGACCCACAGCTGTGCTGGGGCTGCTCCCACCTGCAGGCCTGGCCCTGCCCCAGCTCTGGAACAAGGCCGGAAGTCTTTAAGCACCTTTGGAACCCGATCCAATGAGGCTTACAGTCATTTGCCTTGCTTGCCTTCCTCATAAGTGAGTCATTTCCCCAGTTCTGAGTTCAGAATTCCATGGCTTCCCCAGCTCGTCTCTCTCTGTTGGTCTGGCCTAGAAATCCGTTTGTATTATCAACCAGGCTTCTGTGTCCCCCCAGCCTTCTGTCACCTCCACCTCATGTTTGGAGCTGAGCCTTTCTGTAAAGTGCTTCCCAGAACAAAACTGGAATGCTTAATCCCAATCTCTGGTGACTTCTCCAGCCACCATTCTTGAAAAGTGGCTTGGGGGAGGGCATCATATTCTTGCCAGCCCTTCTCCAGACACTGAAGTTCTTCTGTCCCCAGCTGATCTCTGACTAGACAAGGAAGGGCACAGTCCCCCATTAAGATTTAGAGACTGCAGCACTACTAGGCACTCAGCTCCTTGAAGGTCGAGACTACATTCCAGAAGGCAGACGGCCCTGTCTCATGTATACCACCGAAAGAATAGCAGATGAACAGAACGAAAAGATATGTGCCCAACCTTACAGCTCAGCTGTCCTAGGATGAGGCAACAGAATGACCTGGCCTTAGACTATTCACTCTTGAAGATCATATCCTTCTCTTAAATTCTTCCCTTTCTGATAGCAGCTTCTATAGCAGAGCCTGATGTCTCAGCTGGGGTTTCTATTGCTGTGAAAAGACATCATGACCATGGTAACTCTTCTAAAGGAAAGCATTTAATTGGGGGCTACCTTACAGCTCAGAGGTTTAGTTCATTGTCATCATGGCTAGAAGCATGGTGGCATGCAGGCAGATGTGGTGCTGGAGAGGTAGCTGGGAGATCTACATCTGGATTGGCAGGCAGCAGGAAGAACAAGTGATACTAGGCCGGGCTTGAGCATCTGAAACTGCAAAGCTCAGCTCCAGTGGCATACTTCCTCCAATAAGGCCACACCTACTCCAGCAAGGTCACGCCCCTAATAGTGCCACTCCCTATGAGCCTGTGGGGGCCATTTTCATTCAGACCACCCCACCTAGAGAGCCACATCTCAGTCCAGCTCCTCTGAGCATCTTCATTTGCCCCCAAATCTCAGCCCCGCACTACTGTCCTTTCTTCCCTACTTCGACCAGTCTCTTCCAGCACCATATTCTATGGACTGGTCTGTCCCCATAGAGGGGCATGTCTGTGATGGTTAGTCTTCATGATTTGACACAAATTAGTCATCTGGGAAGAGGGGACTTTGACTGAGGAATAGCCTCCATCCATTGGCCTGTGGTCATGTCTATCAGGCATTTCCTTGATTTAATGACTGGTGCCATGCCTGGGTAGGTGACCTTGGGATGTATAAGAAAGGTTGTATAAGTAAGCTGTGCAAGTCATGAGGAGCAAGCCCATGAGAAGCTTTCCTCTACAGTTCCTGCCTGTGCTTTTGCTTGAATTTCTGCCCTGACACTCCCAATGATGTACTAGAAGTGAAAGATGAAATAACCCTTTCCTTCCCCTAAGTTGCTTTCAGTCATGGTGTTTATCACAACGTAGATGGCAAACTAGGACAGTGTCCTACCGTATGAGTTCTAGAGTCCAACTCTCCAAGCCCTTCATTCATCAGAGCCTCTGTGCATGTACTTGAACCATTTATATGTACCGCCTCCAGGGCCAGCCTTGAGCCTCAGTGTCTAGGATGATAGAAAGAGCTTCACAAACAGCCCTTCTACCTAATTCCATAGGAGAATCCTGTATTCAGGCCCTGCCTCTGAGCTGTCCCCACACACCCCCGCCCCCCCCAACATATTTCTTGCTGAGAGGTGGGGACCTAAGACCACTTTGATGGAACTTAGCACTCCCCATGGTTCTCTAATGCTATAATGAAAAGCCCTGCATCATGGCTAAGAAGGGGTAGGAAAGGAAGAAGGCCCCCAAACACTGAACCTCTCTTACTGTACTAGTCTCTGTTCTCACAGAATTCTGTTCCAGAGAAGGAAGGGCTGTCACCATCATGGCTAAATCCAGCAGGAGCAGGAGGAAAAGTCGGTCAGAGAGAATGGAGACCTGGAATGGGGCTAGCAAGGGTTTCTGAGGGAAAGCTGGAAACAGACAGCACAGGCTGCAGTTCTTCTTTACTCAAGAAATAGTGTTGGGTCTAAAGAAATGCTCAGTTGCTTAAGTGAGTTCAATCCCCAGAACCATGTTAAAAAAAAAAAAGAAAGAAAGAAAAGAAAAGGGGAAAAAAGCCAGGCATGGTAGCATCTGCTTGTAATATCAGTGCAAGGAATGATCTCCGGCATTCACAGTCAGTCAGTCTAGCCTGCTGGTGTTCTAGGCCAGTGAGAGGTTCTGTCTGAAAAAATAAAATAAGTGGCCGGGTGGTGGTGACGCACGCCATTAATCCCAGTACTTGAGAGGCAGAGCCAGGCGGATCTCTGTGAGTTCGAGGCCAGCCTGGTCTACAGAGAGATCCAGGACAGGCACCAAAACAACACAGAGAAACCCTGTCTCAAAAAAATAAAATTAATTAAATAAATAAATAAGTAAATAAAGTAAGTGCACAGTGTGTGTGGAATGATATCCCAGTCTGTCCTTTGTCCTTTACAAGTATACACGCATATGTACATGTGAACCCACACACCAGAGCACCCCCACACTGTCTCTGTGTCTGTCTCTCTGTCTCTGTGTGTGTGTGTGTGCGTGTGCGTGTGCATGTGCATGTGCGTGTGTGTGTGTGTGTGTGTGTCTGTCTGTCTGTCTGTCTGAGAAGCCATACACTCCAATAGAGCAAACATTCACATCCCTTTGGTAGAGCCACTCTATTACAGAATATCTCAGGTACCAGAGATCTTGCATTTCCATCCGCAGCACCTTTGTGTACTACGCTCTTCATGAGTTGAACCGAGGCCTCTCTCTGTCATAACGGTTAGACAGTCTCTTAGCTCTTCCTTCTGTATTTCCATGATGCCTCCACACAGCTTGTGGGGAGCTCAAGTCACCCTCAGGAAGGCTAATCATCCTCCAGTTTATAACCCTCTGCTGAAGCAACCAAAATCCCATTTCTCTTTAAATGTCCCTGTGGGGCTAAGTAGAGTGTCTGATAAGAAGATTCAGTTGTGAGTTCAGAAGCCTGTTTCAAGACATTAAAGCACATCAATGTCTTCAAGTCATTTACTTGCGCTCTGTCCTAAAGAGAAACATCTCCCAGCCTCACTTCATCAGATCCCTCCAGCTTTGAACCCTTGACAACTGAGGGTAGCCCCCACCCTGTAACCTCCCTCCCAAACTCCATGCCTGCACACACTTATCATCTCTAACACCCTTTGCCGTGGGGGCTGGCTTTTTTTTTTTACATGCAAATTTCACATAAAATCCTTCAAATGAAAACAGGTACTTTTCATTTTGCTCCCATAAACAGACACTTTCTAAATATTTAGACATCTGTATATAATGCCCTTAAACTGTTTGTTCTGAAGCATAAATAGGTATCTACATGTTTGAGTTACTGTCTGATGTGTTTCTCATTTAAGGAGAAAACATAAAAAATAATTGGAATAACCACAGCCAGGAACAATGCTTACCCAGCATGTCAGTGTCTTTTATTATGTCTGAAAGGAAAAGCTCAGGAAAGGAACCACAACACGTGCTGATTAACCCTTTTCAGTTTGCAAGCAGCTTTGAACAAGGGCACCAGCTACATGCTCCATTTCAGAGTCCAATGTGCTTGGGGCAGTTGACTGGCTTCCATTCCACATCCTCACTTTGTTATTGAAGGGGATAGATTCTTCTTCTATTTCCAATGTGAGAAAAGTACGTCCCTTCGTTCAGTCCACTATTTTCCTCCCAAAGTGAAGAAGAGTTGAGGAACAAGGACAGAAGCCCTGTAGACTCGCCCCTCTGACTATCAATTCTTATAGCCTCCACTAGGCAGGCTTGTATTTTCCCAACCATTTTACAGGGGTCAAGAAGTCTAGTTCGGGAGAAAAAGAAGATTTAGGACCCAGAATAGAGAGATCAAAGCCATTTTCTCTACCATTGGGTTTATACTAAATTTCTCTTTTTTTAATCACTCTGACTGTAGTGGGCTTTTGTTTGTTTATTTTAATATACATGTATATGCATGTCTTTCCTCTGTCTGTGCGTACTTCATGGATGTGGAGGTCAGAGGTTGATATCAGGTACCCACCTCCATCACTCTACTCTTACTCTTTGGAAACCGGTTCCTCTCACTGCACCAATAGCTCATCATTTGGCTGGACTGGTAGGTCAATGAGATACAGAGATCCACTTCTGTATCTGTGTACGTCTGTGTCTTCCCTTCCAGCTCTGGATGACAGGCGTAAACTGCAGCTCCAGGCTTTTATGTGCTCCTGGGGATCTGAACTTAGGTCACCATGCCTGCTCAGCAAGCATTTTACAGACATAGCCTTCTGCCCAGCCACTTTGTAGCTGTCTTAAATGGCTGGATTTTAGTATTATACAGTGGGATACGTTTTACATCTAAATTTTCACTATCAAACAGGATACCCCTGACTCCTTGAAGCTCCTTCAGCGAGCGGGTGAAATGTTAAGTTTTACTCCATCCCCACGGGGAAGCCTGCACGGGTTATTATTCATGACTTGCTTCTGGGAAATCGAATTCATCTCTCCCTGTAGCTTCCATCTTTCAACAGTCAAAGAGTTATCAACCCCTGCCTAGACCTCCCAGCTGTGGGGAATTCTCTACCGTAGGAGTCAATCTCTTCCACTCTTTCACTACTAGCTCTGGCTAGTAGAACTATTTTGCTATTGTTGTTATGTTTGGGGTTTTTTTTTGTTTGTTTGTTTTTTTGCTTTGTTTAAACAAGGTCTCATGTACCCAAGGCTAGCCTTGATCTCACTGGGTAGCTAAGGATATCTTGAGCTCCTGATACCCCTGCCTTCATCCCAAGTGCTGGCATTACAGGTGTGTACCACTATACCTGGTTTATGCAGTGATAGGGAACCAATACAGGGATTTGTGCATGCTTGACAAGTACACTAGCCACTGAGCTATATTCCTGTAACAGCACTATTCTTTGTGATAGGGTGAGATTCCCGGTAACATCTGCCCATTGGCCCCACTCATTCGCTGTTTGACTTACAAAGTGGATAATGAAACACCAGTTTTCTAAGGTACTCTACTGTGTGCTAAAATGGAAAAAAAAAGTAAGGAAGGCACCATTTCTGCAGAGTCAGTGAGAAAAATAAGATAAAACCCAGTAATTTTGGCTTCACATGATGGACACTGTGACAAAGACAGTAAGGACCCAGCACACAGACCCATTTTCTTATAAGAGGAGGCTAGCTCCTGAGCCCTGGAGAACAAAAGTACCACAAAATCTCGCTTCCTTAGGGTAGTCTTGGATTATCTTTGGAAGTAGGGAGCAGCAGAGACCATTTCCACAATGCAGTGTAGGTTCAGGACCTACACTGTGGAGGTCTGTGGAGATCCCAGGATCCATGCACACCCACATATTCAGAGTAGAGGAGTGGGTTTCCCTAGCCTATGGCTGAGCAGCTCCAGGGTGGGTAGGGATGGGCAAACTCATACACTCTTCCTCCTCTTTCTTCTCCTCTTCCTCCTTCTTCCCCTTTCTCAGTGAAGCAGCCAGAGGACCCTTCTTGGATGTTAGATCATTCCACTGCTCATTATAGAACCCTCTAGAAGCTGAAGCGAACCCAGAAGAAAAACCAAGTGCTCTGAGGCCAGGAAGGCTGGTATAAGCCTGCCTTCCTGATCTGTCTTCATCTGTCTTCTTCTACTATTATAATATAAAACTAGATTGGTAAATTACACAGAAAGGGGTTTATATTGGTTTATGATTCTAGAGTTCTAAATTTGATAGGCTTTGGTCTCAGAGTCCCAAGGTGTCATAGGACATCACATTGTAACAGTCAGAGAGCTCATATTCATCACATGGTAACAATCAGGGAGCACATATATGTGCCCATCCATATTCTCTCTCTCTCTCTCTCTCTCTCTCTCTCTCTCTCTCTCTCTCTCTCTCTCTCTCTCTCTCTCATGTTCAGTCTCCCAAACTTTAAAATCTAACAACTAATTCAAACTAAAACCAGAAACAAACAAATAAAATATTGTACAGGCCGACTAGGAATATCTTCATCCCAGTAATTGCCATGGGCTACCACTGAAGACCTTGGATAGTCATTATCAGGCCACACAACACCTCTGTAAAAACTTTAAAAAGTGTCACCTCTAACAAATGCACCCCCTGGATACACGGTTCAAAGAGCAAGGAAAGCCTGCGGCTCAGTGCTCCCAACTTCTTTCATCTGCAGCTTTGTATAACACACAAACTACGCAACCATTTCTCTCCATGCCTCTGAGTCATGTTGATACCAACCACCTCCAGTCCCTATCACTGGCCCTAATGCACACAGGGCCATGGACTCTCTGGTTTTGTTGTCAATCATGTAATTATTTAGACAGTGGCTGTCTTTCCAACTGGGTGATATGTTGGAGGAGGGTGCAACTGTCCTCACTGATGAGCAGTTAGGCACACAGAAAGTGTCTGATGTAATAACCAGTTAAAACAGCACTGCTATGTTTTGGCTCCTTCTCTCAAATTTGAGATGGTCCCAAACCTGAAGCCATTTTATTCCATGGTTTGGGCTCCCTGACCATCTTGACACTAACATGCTCTCTTCTCCATCCTGTTATACCCAGGTTCTGGGCCCCTTGTCATCCCAGTTAGCACCTTTGGGATTCAGTTTAGCTCATCAGTGGTATTTGAAAAATGTTTTGACTCTTCAGTGTGCAGCACTGACTAGCAGAGGAATGGAAACTTGGCCTTATGCTATCAGGTATGTGGAAGCTGATACTTTCCGCAAGGCAGAAAACAGAACTTTGGTTAGAACATTTGTCCCATTTCATCAGAAATGAGGACTCCTGGAGATGAGATCACTGGTCTAACCAAAGTCGCATTGCATAAGCGGAGGGACTGGGACTCAAACTTCGATTGTTCTGCCTCCCTGAAGCCATGGTCTTTCCATCATGGCCCGTCTCTGTGTTCCATCGAATTAGATTTACATGCCAAGTCAGGGACCATCCTGGGTCCAGACATCTCAAGCATGAGTGAGCTGGGACTGTGGAGGCAGGAGAGGTCAGAGGCAGGAGTTAGATCCACTGAGAGCCCAGCCCCAGCCACTCCACTGAAAAACCAAGCACCAGCCTCACAGAGGAGAAAATGGCTGCGGCTGGGGACTGCTGAAAGGATGTTTATCAGGACAACCCGGAGGAGATTAAATCCTGCTACTCAGGACGCCCCTGAGGCTGCACTGCTGTTTACTGCCAGAGCAGCGAAAAGCCAAATAGAAACTTGTTTTTCCTCTTTTCCTGGTAATAGCTTTTGGCATTCATCTCAGGACAAAGAGAAAAGGTTACAGACCTGGGCCAACTGCCATCTCACTCCATCCTCTAAATAAAAGAAACATAACTCCCCAAATGAGGCAGTGGAAGGCTGAACTTCTTAACTTTTAAATCTCAGAGACTTTGGGGGTCACCAATAACTAGATGGATTATTTGAGTTTGGTGTGATCTTCAGAATCTATAGTGTTGTAAGGGACACTTCAAGGCAGCTAGAAAAGATGAACAAGGCCAGTTATCTGTGAACAACATCCTCAAACCTCAGCTGGAAAAAAAATCAAACTAATATTTGCAGAACCAAAGAACACATCACCTGTTGACTCTAGTCTTATTTTTATCTTTGAAATGTACAATTAAGACAGGCATATTAGAAAGAATTAGGGGGAAATTTTACAGAAGCAGATTTTTAAAATCACATGGATAGGGTTTGCCTCTGGCTCATCATCTGGTCCAGATGCTCTGTGTTTGTTTGTACTTCTGCCTCATCTTGTCGAGCTGCTATGTGCGTGCAACTGGATTATAATCACCCTAATGACTATCCGACTCAGTGCTTCCGGTGAACACCATGTCAGAAACTTCGAAAATATGATCTCAGGCCTGGAAAGGTGACTCGGTGGTTTAGAGCACTTGTTCTTACAAAGGACCTGGTTCAGTTCCAGGCACTCATATGGTGGCTCACAACCATCTGTAATGGTAGTTGCAGGGGATTCAATGGCCTCTTCTGACTTTTGAGGGCATTAGGCATGCACCTGGTACACCTATATATATGCAGCCAAAACATGCAGCACATAGAGTGAAATAATCTAAACAAAAGAGAAGGAAAATACTACAGCTCCTGCCACCATAGGGAACTGTCTAATGTAGTTTTAATTGTTCGTTGGCTGTGGCATTTAAGCTGCTTTTTATTAAGGTATAAGATAGCTATTATTAATTAATATATTGCTACTAAATTAATTATTATTTAAATGTAGTTGTTCTTAAATTCAAAGATATTGAATGCAAGAGGCCTTATTTTGTAGGGAACTGCAAATTATACAGTATACTGATTAAATAAGAATTAACTACTTGATTCTTAACATTAGCAGAGAATGTTAGAATTAGCTAACTCAAATTCTAATTATGAGGTTCTCCTCTAAGTCTATGGTGAGCATACTCAGTTGTGGGAAAGGCTCTGTGCAGAGAAGCGGCTGGCCAGGTCCACCTTAGTGACCAAGACACATTCCTGTCAGCCACTTCCCCACAGAATGAGAAAAAAGGAGGTTCTTCCTTTCCTAGAAGAGTATCACTCTTCTCCTAGTCTAAGAGAGCAATTATGAAGTCACTTAATTTGTATCTAATCATTTAATAAATATTTATTGAGGGCTTCCCACATGTCAAACACTTCCTGAGGCAGTGGATTGGAGTGAAGAACCCCACATACACCTCAGCCTCCAGGGATCTTTCAGGATTCCAATGTAGGCATGTTTTGGAAAACAAAAGACATGTATGTGGAGATCTTACACAGACTCCAAGGAAAGAGGAAGGACCCCAGAGCTGAGATGAGGCAGTGGGGTCAGTCACTCAAAAGTCTATGGAAGATACGTTAAGCAGGAGACAGTATCCACAGGGCTGAGGAGTCAGAGAGGCAATGCAAGGGCGACCCCAGCCTGGCCCTCTCTTGTGCACTTCGTACTAAGGCTTCATATGGGTGACACACTGCCCTTCTGACTAAGGAAGCATAGGATGTCCTAAAACTAAGGAATCACAGATATCACATCCCTGTGGACTATCTAGAGATGCCCTGCAGCCCTGTTTCCCAGAGTGTGTGCCGAGGAACACTGCTTCCTTGAGTCGTAAAGGCTCATACTGGGATAAAAAGACTTCTCTGTCAAAATACATCCCAGATACACAAGGTTAAATAAAGATGAGTACATGTCTTTGTAGCTAGAGTTTTCCTGCCTTGCCCACAGTCAGGACAAATCTTTGTCACCCGCCAGTCCCACAGCCGCTCAGACCCAACCAAGTAAACACAGAGACTTATATTGCTTACAAACTGTATGGCCGTGGCAGGCTTCTTGCTAACTATTCTTATGTCTTAAATTAACCCGTTTTTATAAATCTACACCTTGCCATGTGGCTGGTGGCTTACCGGCATCTTTACATGCTGCTTGTCCTGGCGGTGGCTGCAGTGTCTCCCCTCCTTCTTCCTGTTTCCCCAATTCTCTCTCTCTTTGTCCCGCCTATACTTCCTGCCTGGTCACTGGCCATCAGTGTTTTATTTATATAAAACGATATCCATAGCATGTCTTCACCGGGTGCTGTTTAGTGTGCTTCCCAGGCACGACATCATGGTCATTCTCTAGGTGACTTGGTACATGGCAAGGTTTCTAAGCGCTGTGCCACAAAAGCGTTCCCTGAGAGATACCTAATAACACTAAGCTTCAATGGGAACCATTTTCTTCGGGAAGTTCAGACCAGTCCTGATTTTGTTGCTAATGGAGACACTGAGGCTGGGGAGGGGAAAAGAACATGGAGAAGAAGAAGAGCAACCAGATCTGACCCTTGGATCTGTTCAAGTGTGATTTGGTGTCTCGCAGCCCTGTTACCCTTTGAATGTAAAGTCTCCCTCCCCTACAGGTTCATGTGTTTGAACTTGTCCCTGATGGGTGTCACTATTTTAAGAGATTGGGGACCCTTCAGGAGGTAGGGCCCTGCTGAAAGAGGTAGATCTTCCAGAGGTGATCCTTGAAGGTGAAAGCTTGGGCTTCAGTTCACTCCAACTCTCTGCTTCCTGGTCTCTCCATACATCTGGTAGCTGGTCAGAGTGATTAGGAAACTTATTAATATAGTCACCAAGCTAATGTCACCATAAGTTATTTTTCAGCCTGTCCTGGAACCTACAGTATGTGACCTGTTAAGCCCACAACTGCCCTGAAAAGAGGTGGTCTGGTGGCAATGTTTCCACCTGGCTTTAGGTCTATGCCTTGTTATGGGCACCTTTTTCCAAGTCCTGCCTATCCTTGCTGGAAGGTTCTGTATTCCATCTTACCCTTCTTTGATGGGCATGCTCTTCTGATACTTCTATCACTAGTCCTTGTGATGAATGGGCCCTGGATTCAGGAGAGGCCAAGTAAAAATGAGCATAACAACTGCCCCACCTCAGCCCTGTAGCCAGTTTAGAAATGTCCATCTGTCCTCTACGCAAAGTTTTCCAAAAATGTGGCACTCACGGACTCAGCCCCTCTGGGTCTGGATAGCTTCCCAGAAATAGTTATCCAGGCCCTATCCAGAAGCCCAGCAAGAGCCCATATCCAGAATCCACAGTCTTTGGGCTTTAGGGCCGGTAGCTGCTGGGCAAAAGCAGTTAGCTTCAGAGGCTACCTATCCCAGCCTCTTCTCTTTCCCTCCAGCTACACTATAGGGGTGACTGGAACCTACCCTGGGGGCTCAGTGCTGGCAGCCAACAGCCATCATGTTTGACTTGAACAGCAAAGAGTTTCAAGATGATTTGTCTAAAGAGAAGCAGCTATGGATTTGCCTTTGATTGCTCTTAATTCTCATGATGAGAAAATCTATAAAAAGCACCAGGAGGAAGAGGGATTTTTATTGTCTTTCTTTCTCTCTTTAATGACAACAGGGAGACATAATGAGGAGAGAAGAGGGCTTTCTTGTGGGTGCCGGGGTCTATCTCCCACAAGGAGGGCCTGGCTTGCTCCCAGCTCCCAAAGAAGGAGCGCGTGAGAAAATGAGCCATCAGGAACAATAAAACTTCCAGGGACGAACATGTGTCTTTGCAGGGAAAACAGGAGCAGCTGAGGGAACAGAGGGATCTTGATGAGATCAAGATTTGTGTGTGGCTCCAGCCGCAGACCTCAGGACAGGCAAGGCAGGCGACTGCTTCAGAGGTGGAATCTCTGGGAGGAAACACGCGAAGCTAGCTCACAGACATGCTCGACTTGCACTGTGGCTTATTCTTAACTTTCAAACTGTGAGAAGTGTGGGACATTCCAGCAGGGCAAGGGGAGGGCAAAGAGGCAAGTGTGAGCTCTGCCCCTCCATTTGTCAGTCCGTCAGAAGCAAAATGGCCACCCCAAAACCCCTGACCCTGATTAGGGGTATACATTTTTGAGTGCATATAGACTCTTACTTCCCTGACCTCCTGGGCCCTCTATGTATCATCCTAGAACAAGATAACACTGATAAATTAGCTACCACAGGCCCAGGAGAAAGCATCTACCATTTAGGCCTAGCTTTCTTCTTGAGAGCCTTGTCTTAGGCCTGGCCTTCAAGGGCATTTCAAGCCAAGGAAATCAGCTGCTATCGGTGGGTGTATGATTATGTGGGATATTAGGCCTGAAAGGTGTCTCAGGATAATTCTTTTGAGCAATTATCAGAAGATGAAATGGAAGCTGGACAGGGAAAGTGACTCTGTCAGGATCATTTGGATGACTAAGCCCAAAGTCAGATGTTTTGAATCCTGTGATAGCTCTCTTTCCAGGGCTTATGACAGACCAGGATCAGGTATGAACAGAGAGACATATCGAAGAAGTAGGCTATAATGCCAGTGAAGGAATAAACTTGACAGAGTGAGGACAAGCAGGCAAAGAACAAAAGCTTCCCTCTTCCATGTCCTTTATATAGAGTGCCACTAGACAGTGTGGTCCAGGTTAAAGGTGGATCTTCCCACCTCAAAAGATTCGGATTAAAGATGAATCTTCCCACTTAAATGATTTAATTGAGAAAAATACCTCCCTAGTGTACCTACCTACTTGAGTTTTAGTTCATTCCAGGTGTAGTCAAGTTGACAACCAAGAAATAGTTATTACACATGTACTCAAACAGAGTCTGTCACCAAAGCTGGCCTCTGTGTCTGACAGTCAGATCCATCTCAGGTGACATCTTCTGAGCAAGATGACAGAAAATGAGGCAGACATTAACATCATTTGTTGGAGGGGTCATTGGCTTCCTGATGTGTCATTTCCCTCAAATATTCCCTTTATGATGCAGCTTCCAGGTATAAGCCTTCAAAAGTTCTTCACTGTCTAGCATACAAAGATCCAGGACAATCTAGGTTTGGTTAAGAAAGTATTATGGGAATAAAAGATTGTAAAACCCAACTTGGGGTTTCCATGAGTATGAGAAGAGTGGAAGGAATGAAGATCTTTCTGGAAAGCCACAATCCAAGGCACAGAGAAAATGAAATAGTTATTGCTGACCTGGAGGAAGGAGTCCTTCACCCCTGCAACTGGGAAGAGACTGAGAAGAGGGCTGGAAGATGCTGACCATCACATGTTCTGGAAGAATGACATACCCTTTCTACCTTCCAACCTCAGACATACATCCTCTCATTGGCAAGCTCACACAAAACTCCAGGGGAAGACTATTTTTGGAAAGTCAGGCTAGCCTTCAAAGGGGCTTGGAGACAATGCTGTCAGGGTGACAATAACCAGTGTGACATAGTTGTGATGCTGGAGACCAGCTTTTAAAGACATTTATAGCTCAGATACTCCAGTCTGACAACCCTGCCTATACGGTCAGAGAAGCATGGCACTTCATGCCAACAGCCGTCTGCATTCTGAGATAACTACAGATGTCCATAGGACAACTTTATGGTACCCAAGTCAACAGTCTAAAGACTGGCCATCTAATCCTAATGGAACCAAGTGATATAAAAGGGGAGCAAAGTAGAAAACCCAGTGGCTTTGGCCACAGGTTCCTGGGTGGGGGATAATGCAGGGTAAATGGAAAGACCACAGTGCTGATGTTCCAGTTTGGGCAGGGTTCCTATAGATCCCTAGTCTTCAACAGTGTCCGATATCAGAATCATCTGGGAAAACCAAAGCAAGATTCAAGTGGAATCATAAACTGTTCTTAAGAACAGAAGATAAAAATGATTCAATTGCTTATTTTTTTCTGAATGAGTCAACCAGAATAATGTGGCATTGTTTTCTTCAAAGTTCCCCTGGATAATTGTTCAACAATGCTTCTATTATACACATTTTCCTCATGAATAATATTATATTACTTCCTAAGTAATCTGGTTTACATTTTCTAATACACAATCTAGAAAGATGTATAATATTTTGACTACACATTGCTTTATTGTACTCTAGAGTACACCTCTTGTAACTTCAGAAGAAGCTTGAATTCACTCCCTACTTTTTATCCATACATCCAATTTTTATCCTAAGATCTGCATTATGATGTTGGGAATGTATTGGAACCTGTAGACATGAGAGTGTCTAATAAATGGATATTATAGGGTTTCATCTATAAAATCCCCATGACTGTCCATGGAATTGTCTTGTGACTAGTGATGGTCTGCTCTAATGATGTCAGTGGAAGCTTTGAATCAAACAGTACAATTATGTTTAGAAAGATAGATCAGTCTCTGCCCCAGGGCTGGAGGGATGCTCAGTAGGTAAGGGCACTTACTGCTCTTGCAGAAAGCGCAGGTTCAGTTCCCAGCATCCACAAAGTGGCTCACAATCACCTCTAACTCCAAGGGATCCAATATCCTGTTATGACCTCCTACAGTACTTCACAAATGTGATGCATACATACACTCAGGTGTGCACACATACACACAAAATAAAGTAAATAAATAACATTTTTAAATTACTCTTGAGCCAAAGGGGCAATAAGGAAGAAAGTTATGGTCATTCTCTGTTGTCTTAAAATAGGCAAGGTTCTGTCCCTATGGATTAGGACAGATACATCCTAGGTTGGGATTGATACATCCATGCAGCACCTGCTAAGCACCTGTTATATCCGCAGCAGCTTCTTGGGTGCAGTAAAGATGCTTGGACATTCTATAGTTGGGTAATAGGGAGAAACATACTACTTCAGGTTGACTTCACTGAATCATAGCTTGAGAAACTGAGATGATTAATGAAGGAGTAAGATGATGAAAAGCTGGTGTTAGTGACTGAGTGGGTTATTGCTGCATGCCTTAGCTGACCAGCATAGCTCTCGCCCTTGCTGTCATAATGGTTCATAGATGGGCACTTAAATTACATTGGTTCTTTCTGTAACCAAGATTGTTTGCTAGCTGAGGAAGAGATTCTCTGGACATGTGCCAAGGACTAAGATAGCTCTTAGGGCTATCAGGCTACATCTTCTTACCACAGGGTCAACCTTAAGATGGAACTGAGCTATTTAGAGGCAAGGAGATAGAAACTGAGTCTCAGTGCCATCCTGAGGTAAACTCAGCTCAGCCCTGTTCATCTCCAGTAGGCACCACAATCTCTAGCTCTTAAGCTAGTTTGAGTTGACTTACCTGATACTTTCTATATAAGAATCTTCTATGGTACATTAATACCACATACAAGGCATTTGTAATGGAAATGACACATATTATTAGAATATAAATGGTATCTATTACTATAGAAGGAAATGCCACCAAGTGAAATTAAATCTTGTATAGACTCTTCAAATTTGTGGGTTTTATATGTACACAGGAATTGGGAGAGGGTATATAAAAACTCTGGAGAACACTAGATGATGGAAGTTACCACTGTCTACCTCAGCTGGCTCACCTGTAGAGACTGAAACCCATCAACAAATCCCTAAGTCCATGAGAAATCTCCTCTCTCAACCCTAGTGAAAAATCGGGCTCTGGATCCAGCAGGTGTGTGGTCCTGTACATTAGGATATGATGACAATTTCTGCTTCCCTAGTGCCAACACAAAGGCCCATCTCAGAGGCTTACCTCTCCCAGTTCCTGCTGGGTCTCCAAATTTCCTGCTAAATTTGTCACTCTAGCCTACACCCAGAACAGATGGCCAGGGAGCGACAGTTCCATCATCTCTTCATATTCATTTTATCCACTCAACTAGCTAGTGTGCACATGTGCACAAAGATCCCCCACCCCACCCCAGGGTGCTCGCCTGTGTAAGCCTGTGCTTGCCCATGATTGCAACAGAGGTACCTGCTCTCCCTGAGTCTCAGTTCCTGAGCTGCTTCTTGTCAAGATGCACAATGCGGAAGCAAGGCATTCATGACATCTACTTGCGCCTGGCACTTCCTCAAGGAGGGAAGAGTTTCAGGGGTTCTGTTCTGCTAGCTTTCCCCTGTGAGTCAGAGAGTGACACCTGCCATCACTTTCCCTCACTGCTCCTCCCCCCACCCCCCAGTAGCATCTCCTTCTGGTTCCCATGGTCAAGGAAAGTTTCTCCCCCTGCCATGTCTGAAGCCTGCACAACTTCCCATTGTAGAATAATTAACAACCAAAGTTCTTGCAATGATCTTTATTACTCCTTATTGATAACTTCAAAGAAAAACAATAATAACAAAATAATCCACAATAGTCTCCAGCTCATCAGTCCTACCATGGTCACTTCACAATCTAATCATGCACAAAATTGTCTGCCACTCTATCCAGACAGAAGGACTTGAATTATAACACCTTGCCTATGTCTATGTTCTGGTTCCTGATTTTTTATCTGACACAAAGAAATACCATCACCATTTATCAAATTAAAAAAAAAACCTACATAAATAGACTGTGTGTGTGTGTGTGTGTGTGTGTGTGTGTGTGTGTGTAGATGGATATATAGATGGTGAACTAATTGCCACCAGGACTAAGGACAGAGTCCCTTAGAATGGGAAGGAACCTCCGAGAACAGCTAGCATGAGCCTTCATTCACACAGAACTCCTCTGCGGTACCCGGATGAGGCTACACCAGTTCTGTTGAACACTGGCTGTAATTGTGTCAGTGTGAAGAGGTGGTGAGAGTTCAGATTCCAGATCATTCTCAAGCCTCCAGAGCAAGAAAGGATTAGCAAACACTGGCATCATTTATTACAGCTTAAAAGATCTTTCCTAAAGACATAATCTTTTGACCCTGCCAGCAAATTTATATAATATATTATCTATTTTACTGATGAGGAAACACACTTAAAAGAAGTTAAAGAAGTCCCCTGAGCAGTCAGCTAGCTGCTGTTCCATCTCAGGCCTAAATATAGGTCTTAAATTTCAGAGCCAAGGTTTCAACCTCTGTGCTACCCTTTACAAGAGAGGGGTTAGTTTTGTTTGTCTTCCTTATGGAAGACGCAATAGATGCTATCGAAGGACTGGACCTAGAGTCTCATGTATGTTAGACTAACACTGAGCTGTATCTCCAGCCCTCCTTTTACATTTTACTTGATGACAGGTTCTTACCAAGTTGCTCAAGCTGGCCTTGAACTTATGATCCTCTTGTGAGCAGCTGAGATTTCAAGCTTGCACCTCCAGGCCTAGTTCCTTTAAATTCTTGACGTTAATTTTTTTTAGAAATAAATGTGTATTGCATAAAGAGCCTGATAGCTGAAATAAGGCAATGGTTCAGTTGGCAAAGTGATTACTGCTCAACTCATGGACCTGAGTTCAGATCTACAACAACTACATGACAATCCAGGTATGTGTGGGAAGCACCTGTAGTCCTAGTACCCTGGGGCAGGGGGATGGAGATAGAAGGGTCCCTGAGCTCATCTTACTGAATCTGTGAGCTTCAGGATCAGTACAAGACTCTGTCTCAAAAAATAAGGTGGAGAGTGACAGAAGACACCTGGCATTAACGTCTGGTCTCAACAAACGTGTGCATACAAGTGCACCAACATACACACACACGCGGGGGGGGGGGAGGACACAGAGAGAGTGAGACAGAAAAAGACAGACAGAGAATCTGCTAGTAGCATAAAAGAACACAGGGGGAAGGAACATAAGAATAGTCTGAGTTATTGCAGGAGAAAGACATTTGTATTCAATATTATTTTACTTTCTTTTCTTTTTTAGAAAATAAACCACCAACTTGCAACAATTAGATTGTAGTTACAGAGAGCTTAGAAGAGGATGTTTTAAATTAACAACTAAATTGTCAGGTTTCTTTGTAAAGCATTTTACTGGCAGGCACATTTGGAGAGAATCAGTCCCGGGTGAGGGCTGTCTGCTGCTCACTCTGCTCTGTGAAGCAGATGAAGGCCACATAGCATGTCTCCTTTTTCCTCCCTCCAGATTTTGACACTCTAGCCACGCTTTCTGGGGCCACCAAGAGTGTGTATAGGGTTTCTCAGAAGGGAAAGGACCTAGGGAACAGCATGACCCTTCACCTGTGGAGGAATCCCCCCTCATTTCCCCCATCCCCCCTCAGTCCCCCAGTGAGACTTCACAAATCCTGCTGAGTGGAGTCAGGGGGAGGGGCACCAGGAGTTCAAATTCAAGCTCTCTCTAGCTCCAGGGACACAGACCAATTCCGAAAACTCTCTGGAATTCATTGTGTAAAAATTTCAGAACTATAGTGAATACATCATGGCAAAAACCATACAAAATGCTCAGTCTAGACCCTGGTTGGCAGTAGTGAGTACTTAATAAATGCTAGTATTCCTTCTATCCATTCATTGCTGGGGTCCTTTGTGACTTTCTAGGTCTGGTTCATCTGATTATGGGGAGCAAATCTTTCTATCATCCTTTGTGTATTGACTAAGGGCTGCCCTACATCACATTTCCTTCTGTACTAAACACATGGCTTTTCTGTTCTTTCTTATCAAGCATGGCTTGTCCTGTGCCTTTGTGTCCAAGCCTCTCTGATCTGTGTGCACACTGCACTCCAAACACCCCCCTAGTGTCCAACTCCAATCAGAAGCTCAGCAGTATAGACAACCAAGTTAGATTAAGCTAGTACTTCATCCTTCCTGCCTCTCCTTCTGTTGTGGAATTATTTCATTTAAATGGAAACATTGTGCTTCTAGGGAGAGGGGAGTGTTGCTGGAGGGCTTCTCTCCAGGTTCCACCAAGTCCCGCAGTCCCACAATCCACTTATAAAATAATCACTCAGATGCTTATATCACTTATAAACTGTATGGCCGTGGCAGGCTTCTTGCTAACTGTTCTTTTATCTTAAATTAACCCATTTTTATAAATCTATACCTTGCCACATGACTGGTGGCTTACCAGCGTCTTCACATGCTGCTTCTCCTGGCGGTGGCTGCAGTGTCTCTCCCCTCAGCCTTCCGCTTCCCAGAATTCTCCTCTCTCCTTGTCCCACCTACTTCCTGCCTGGTCACTGGCCATCAGTGTTTTATTTATATAGAACAATATCCACAGCACTTCCCCTTTTTTCTTTTTTTTTAAAAAGGAAGGTTTTAACTTTAACATGGTAAAATTATATATAACAAAACAATTACCGAGCAAGAATTATAGTTACAATATTAAAGAAGATGTCCTATCTATCTTATATTTGTGAGTTTAAGGTTTTATATCTAACTTATCTTTTATCATAACTGAGGAAATTACAACTATCTAGTCTTCAACCACATCAAAGACCTGAGAAGGAACATAATGGTACCTGAGAAATGGTAGATGGATGCAAGCAATTTTTGGGAATCTTGCAAAAGTAGACCAAGACAGCTGGCAGCCTGGACAGTCACCTAATGTTTCTCAGCATTGTTGGTGCATTCAAATTGGCTACAGGCCTAGAGTATCTGACAGACCATTTTCAGAAGCAGGAATTATGAGAGACCATCTTACCCTGTCTTGGCAGAGTACAGTGGTCGCTTTCCTTGTGTCCTGCTTGTCCAGAAAGGACAGCATTGCATTTGTACTGTCAGCCATCAAGGCAAGGGCAGTTCTTTGCCCAGTAGGCCATTTTGTGCCAAAAAGACAAACTTCCAAATGGAAATGTCTTAGAAGCCCAACATTCTCTCGGGATCAATTGGTGCAGCCAGGAGCAATTGTGTCTCACATCAACAGAATTTTAAGTTATTTAAATGTCATATTCTCTAGGTCTATGAAGTGTTTGAAG
The DNA here is from genome assembly GCF_004664715.2 of Peromyscus leucopus. Lineage (NCBI taxonomy): Eukaryota > Metazoa > Chordata > Mammalia > Rodentia > Cricetidae > Peromyscus > Peromyscus leucopus. The sequence goes on along the minus strand of NC_051063.1, from coordinate 89,493,278 downwards.
ATTACCTATCTATCTTAAATATATCTATGTATACCTAGAAGACTTAACTAACATGGCTACAAATATGATTATCATAGATGACTGATTATTAATCTATTTTTAATTATCCATTACAATTTTAAATGAGTTAAACATAATACCTCAAACAAGAATAGAAATATATATATATATATATATATATATATATATATATACAGTATAACAAAATTAACTTCAAGTTTGTATCAATTAACTAAAATTTATACCAATGTAAAACATTTTAAGCATAAACTAAAATCTATATCAATGTAAAACATTTTAAGCAAGTTGTTCTTTAAAAGTAGGTTCATTAATCTACCCTTTTATCTTATCATCTCTATATCCTCTTATATATCTATATCATATCCCTTTTCTTTTTTAGAAAGAGATCATATTTATAATCAACCTGTTTTAAATAAAAATATTGTTTTTTCTCTGTCCCACACCAGAGGGCCCTTCTGATTTGGGACACAAGAATCTCTTAACCATTTTTTTTTTAAAGCAATATGTCTGGGTTTAGAGGGGGAGTGAGCCAATTCCACCTCTAAAGCCAGCTTGGTATATTTGGGAATTTGGGCGTAGCATCTCTTACTACTTCCTGCTGGAGGGGGGCGCTGTATCTTATGGGGAAGCAAAGAAAATTTTAAGCCTATGGGGTAGTCCGTGAGGCTGTATTGTGTGAACCAGTTGCCTTGAAACCGCTCTGGATGTTGGATCATCTGGGCCATGGTGTCATCGGAGACCTTTCAGGGGGTCTTGGCTGGTGAAACCTGATGTATCTTAATCTGGAACAAATCCACAGCCTCTGGCTTTCTGTGGAAACAAAAGCAAAACCTCTTTTCCAAAGTAACATATCCTTATATCCAAATTTTGAAGTCAAGGTACCTTTAAAATATACATTTTGCATAACTCAACAGCTTTTGTAATCAAATGTTTTTCTTCAGTTACGAATATCAAAGAGAACATAATCCAGATTCTCTGTGTGGTAGCCATCTTTATGTGGCTTATTTTTTATATTACCTTGAGCTTATTGGTTTAAACTGCACCATTTTAAGACTGAAACGGCAGTGTGGCTGCTGGCTCTGCCCATTTCAGCTTCCCAACATGGTGTTTTCCGCCAGTTCTGCGAGTCATCAAGTCTCAGAAATAGTAGGTCTACGCTTTTATCAAAGCAGCGTGTAGCCCAGAAACCTCTCTGTCTCTCTCTCTCTCTCTCTCTCTCTCTCTCTCTCTCTCTCTCTCTCTCTCTCTCTTTAATACTAATAAAGACTAAATCTACCACACAGCATAATGTGCCGCTGGCAGATGCCTCATTCCCGCCATACTGCCAGTCAAACGCACACGCCAGGAACTCGCCAGTGTTCAAACCTGCATTTTGTGGCATCTAGCTGCCCGTATGAGACATGAAGCAGGAACCTGGTTTGGGCTCTGTTTAGAATTGGTTATTAAATATTGTCAGGTTTAAGGTGGAAACTCGAGCCGTTGGGTGCCATTTGTTGCTGGAGGGCTTCTCTCCAGGTTCCCCAAGCCCCGCAGTCCCACAATCCACTTATAAAATAATCACTCAGACGCTTATATCACTTATAAACTGTATGGCCGTGGCAGGCTTCTTGCTAACTGTTCTTTTATCTTAAATTAACCCATTTTTATAAATCTATACCTTGCCACGTGGCTGGTGGCTTACCAGCGTCTTCACATGCTGCTTCTCCTGGCGGTGGCTGCAGTGTCTCTCCCCTCAGCCTTCCGCTTCCCAGAATTCTCCTCTCTCCTTGTCCCACCTACTTCCTGCCTGGTCACTGGCCATCAGTGTTTTATTTATATAGAACAATATCCACAACAGGGGAGCTCTTAAGACTAAGAAAGCTAAAGAAATACTAGGAGGTTCAGGAAGCTCCCCAAATATACAAGACTCAGGAAACTCAGAGGGTTAAGAGACCCATAAGGCCCCTCCTCAGGGTTATATAAGCAGTAGAGTGTTGCTGGGGAGAAGAGTCTTCAGTGGATCTGCCTACAAGATGGGCAAAAAACTCCAAGGTTGTAGCTTTCTTGAATTGTCACTCAAGCTGGGGTGAGCCTTTTGGTGAGTAGCTGACTTTGAACCACCCATGCTCCCACACCATCAATAAAGTCATCAGCTCACCATGTTAGACTTAGGTAGAATCATTTCTTCCTCTGTTGTCAGTGTCCTGTCTCACAGGAAAGTCATGCAGAACTTTCTTTTCTTCTTCCACCTTAACCTCAGACTCTTTCTGTCTTTGAATGTTAGGAATTACTTACTCACAGATGGCCCAGGGAGGGGAAGGCATGTTGTTGGATTCAGGCAAGGTATAAGTAAATATGCTATGAGAAGGATTTGTGTCCATCTGTCTGTGATGTAACTACAGAAAAGCACCCCCCCCCTCAAATTTCTGCACCATCAGGCCTCCATGCCCTAATGAAGGAGGACCCACATTACCCACTCTTCACTTAATGATGTTCTTTGAAGGACATTCTTACTTCCCTACTGGCTTCTGAGTTACCAGGACACATGGACACAACATGGATGAGCAAGGGCCTGGGCTTATTCATGTGAAGGACCTTGAATTCTTCATAAGCACTAGAAGTTACTGCAAAGGGAAACTAGTAGCTGGAGCATCAGCCAATTTGGGTCCCTCCAATCCCTGTGCCAATTAGGGATGCTTTTGTGAAAAGCCAGGACAGTGCTAACATCATAAATATGGGCTGAGTTCTTTAATGTGCATCCAAAGCATTAGAATATGTAAAGAGATTTGCAATAATTAGGGGCAGATTTTTGAGATTTTAGCAACCCCTTCCCCTAATGTCTGATTTATTTATTATTGAAAAATCAAAGAACGCTTTGTGTCTGTGTGATATCCAGGCCAGGGTCTCTGAATGTGTAGACTTCAGAGTCTACACAAAGATCAGGGGCTTTAATGGGACAGGCGTGTAATCTAGAAGTAACTCAAGTCATTCAGAACTGGGACTGAAGAGGCTGAGGCTGGGTGTTGTGGGCTCAGCTTGTTTCAAAGGTAAGTCACTCTAGGTGAAGGATAGAGGAATCCCATCCTGCCTGCACAGGACCACAGTCTCCTTCAGTGCCTTTGTCCCAGAACAAGTGTTCAGAGCCTGGTGTGGGTGTTGATGTGGGACTTCACAAACTGAAGAGCCCTACCCAAACTGTTGGCTTTCAAATGCAGGGATCTTAAAATGTAACCTTTCTTTAGATCTGTTCAGGTCAGGGGCTGTTGAGGTAGCTTGGTCAGTAGTGTTTGCCTTCTTTAAATTCCAGCACCATTTGAGAAATCCTACCTACCTTTTTTTTCTCCCAAGGAGGTAAAAACCCACATTATCTTAGGATATGCTAACAAATGCTCCATTGAAAAGCTAATTTCTTAGCTCTGTTTCTTTAATATACCTTTTCCTTGTGTTCTAACCACCACACCTTGTAAAATCCAAACCCTCAAGTCAAAATTGTTTCTTTCCCCCTTTCCCAACAAAAATACCAAGAAACATAGAATCTCAGGGTTAGTTTCCTAGAGTCCAAGACTTGGGTCAGCAAGACCTGCTGACATCCACCGGACACACCAGTTGGTAACACTGGGGCCCGGAGAGAGAAAAACAAACTTAAAAGTACAGAGAACTTTAAACAGCACCTAAAATATAAAGTGTGATAAAAGCCACCAACTGTGGGACATGGGGCAAGTGACCTTAACTTGACGGTAACTTCTGGAAACAAAGATCATTTCTAGTGTTGGGGAGGTGCTGTGACCACCAGATGAGGCCAATACAGGAGAACTGTCTACACAGGCTTAGTGTTATAAGTTAAGTGTGTTTCTGCAGGCTCTGAGTTCTTACTTCAACTAGGAAGCAGGAGCAAGTTGCCAGTGAGCACCATGGGGCATGAGAGTGGGGGAAGGGCCCTTGTCTAGCTTGGAAGCTCCCCGGGGGCCAACTGCTAAAGTCCTGCCACTGCAGGGAAATGGAGTAGCCAGGAAGCAGACTGCAGTCCCTTTCCTAGTTCTGTGAAGACCAAATAGCCCACTGTGCTTGGTGTCCAAGGAAGAATAAATATAGATGCCCTCATCTTCCCCGAATCATTGATTCTGTTTGTCTTGGGAAAAATTATATGGCCGTCTTTATGGCAAACTGTAAAAAAGTATTTTTGTTCCGCATTTATCTAAGAATAACACAATCCCCCTCTAAATAGCTATTTTATTATGACCGCAATCAAAGCTGAAAACAATTTCATTTTCCTCCTTTGAGGTCTTCGGAAACAATTTTAATTTCCTAATAAAGTGAGGCAGCCCAGGGTTCATTTCTAAAAGGCAGCAGTCGGGGAGTGTGAAGCAAGAATCCAGAAATCAGAGCCGAGCCTGTGCCGGGGGGCTTTCCTGCGACCTGTATTCCAGATGGCTTAGAAAGCATCCCAGAAGCCATTTTCAAGGCACTTTCTCAGAAGGTTCTGGTCACAGGAGAGGCAGAACATGCATCCAGGTCACTTGAAAGGCTCAGGAGATACAGCCTCACAGAAGCAGTCCAGAGTTTTAACAGGTAGCACTGGGCTAAGGACTTCCCAGGGGGCCATGAGCATCATAATTCCTGTCATGTATCATGACAGCTACCAGCAATGCTCTGTCTGTGAACCCACTTGGAGAATGGCATCATTTCTGCTGCCCGATGTCTCATGTCCCTGCATGTCTTCAGATGCCAAGTCTTCCTCATTGTTCCCTTGGACTTTTCTGGATTTGTCTTTGGACATCTGCCTGTTGCCACTGTTTGCTCCCATGCTACCCTGTGGCTTTCACAGTGCTGCTCTCTGCTGCCATTTAGTGCCCAGCCATTCTTCATCATCATCGCCAGTTCTACTTTGCATTCATGTCCTTTACCTAAATTGTTTAAGGCCACTCAATGACTTTGAGCATTAAAGTCCCAGATTCTTAAGACTCATCATTGTTCTGTCTCTGATTGCCCCCCGAGCCTTCTCCCCCATCTTCTCTGTGCCACTACATATATTCTGAACTGTAGCCATTCAGGTCATGTTTCTGCTTCCAGGTCCATGGAGCTGAAGTACTTCCCCCCACCCCTTGTCTGCCTAGTGAGACCCTTCCTCTTTCAAAAGCATTACATCCTTTGAGAAGCCATCTTGGCCCCTCTTTTGTGTGGACCCTTCAGATGATCCTGTTTGCATTTGCTTGTATAACCATGTGTCAGCGCCTTGATTAGTCTCTCCGTATTTGAATTGTCTTTGTGGTTCCTTGTGACCAGTGCAGTCTTGCACATGTGGGAGCAAAGTAAACAAGGAAGAAATGGGAAAAGAAAAGACCAAGAGGAGAAAGAGAGGGGAAGGGAAAAGAAAGGAAGGGAAGGGGAAGGAGAGGAGGGGAGGGGAGGAGAGGAGTGGGGAGAGGAGGGAAAGGAAGGAGTCTCAGTCCACAGAAACATCTTTTCATGGTTACCCAAAGATCTTTCCACTTGGAGACATAAAGCTTAAACTTGTATGGAATTTAGGACCTCAACAGGACAGTAAAGATGCATGTGCGTGCATGCCTGAGTACGCACATTCCCGAGAACTTGCACGTGTCAGCTGTGTGCTTTTGGGGGGGGGTGCAATTGGTACTGACAAAAGCCCAAAATGTTATTTAGAAGGCATTATCCCCTTAGAAAAGTCTTATAAAAGTGGGCCCAGATCCTTACTGACATATTTCCTAAACATTTTATGGTGAAAAATTTTAATGGCCAGAAGTTGAAAGAATTATATAGCAAACATCCATATACTCCCAAACTATAACTAACATCTCACAGTATTTGCTCTCATGTATTGTATATCCACCCATTTCTCCACCAAGTATAAGTTCAACTTAGTTTCTGGTGCATTTCCGAATAACTCACACATTTAGTTGTGCTGTTACCCACTCCTTCCTTAAACAAGGCTACTGATTGATGGAAAGAATTAAGAGTTACATATGAAGTTGAGCACTGAAAGATGAAGGCAGGATGATGGGAGAGAAAAGGAACTTACCAGGCATCTCCAGACTATTACCTACTAATACATTAGATCTCCTATATCCAGAATCTGCTGTTTCAGTTACCAACCACAGTCTGAAAATATTAAGTGGAAAATTTCAGAAATAAGTCACAATTTTTTTAAATCATTTGCCATTCTGAATCATATGGTGACAGACACCTTCCTTCATCTTTCTGTCTTGCCTAGATCATTAATCTATTTTGTTTTCCAGTGTCCACCCTACATATATTACTCTTCCAATGATCACTCAGTATCAACTCAGTTAGCACAGATGACTGTTGAAGTATCACAATGCTTGTGTTCAAGTAACCCTCAGGCAGCAGCCTACTACTGTGTCAAAATGCCCAAGTCACCTCATGTCACCTAATCACATGGGTACTTGAACCTGTCACACTGTTACAAGATGGTTGAGCACAGTGTAGTAGGACATTTTAGACATGGAGATACCACATTCACATGCCTTCCATTACAGCACACTGTGGCAACTGTTCGACTTTACCCATTAGCTATTATTGTTAATCTCTTATTGTGCCTAATTTATAAATTAAACTTCACCACAGACATGCATGTTTTATATGGGGGAAATATACTAAGGTTGAGAATCTCTTTTTAAAAATTTTTGAGACCTGGAGTGGTTCTGATTTTGGAGTTTTTCAGACTTGGAATATTTGCAAAAACCTTAAAATGTCGGAAACTTTGAACATCACGTCAGTACTTGAAAAAGTTTTATTATCCTCAGAGCATTCCAGAGCTGGGTTTTTCACATGAGGCATGCTAGGTTGAATATTCATGGTCCAGTAGCTGTTCCTGGGCTTAGCCATCACTGGAGGTCTTAAAAGCAGAGCATCCTTCGAGTCCACTGGCCAGCCAGCCTGGTTGAATTGATGAGCTCCGGGTTCAGTGAGAGGCCCTTTCTTGGAACATAAGGTGAAAAGGAGATTAAGGAAGACAACACACACACACACACACACACACACACACACACACACACACACACACGGGGTGGGGGGTGGGGAGGGGAGAGAGAAGGGGATAGAGGAGAGACAGGAGATAGGGAAAAGGGGGAGGGAGGGAGAAAGGAAAGGGGGAGAGAGAGTTACCCCAACTGGAGAAGCTCAGGTCTTGAATCCTCCCCTGACTTCACTCTCAGCTCAGGCACCTGCACTGGGACTTCAGTTTGCATCCTGCCTCCAAACAATTTGCATTCCTTACAATGTGAATTTCTAGAAAGCACAACCCTAAGGAACTTTTGAGTTCTGCACACATTTAGGCAAGGAGAAAGGGGAAGCCTTTCAGCTACCCACAAAATCAAAGTTTCTCTGGAAAAAGTGCCCAGGTTTGCTGAAACAGGAAAGGTTGTCCCAGTGAAGTCCAAAGACAGCAGGAAGCCCAAGTGTCCAGGATGGAGGAGTCTGGACTCAGCCAGGCAGCAAGGACATTTGAAGCAGGGAGTAACGAATGGATTTCAGCCTTGTCAGTCCACGGCCTTCACGCGTTTCCGATTATGGGGCCTCGGTGCCCGACCTTGCACTATCACCATGGCAAATGCGGTTAGAGTCACCCTTATCACAGCAGCCTGTATTTCTGCTGGGTTACCTAAGGACAGGAACATAAAACTTGCTCAGATAAGGGTCGCGTGCATCCCAGCATTCTCGCCCCTTATCCCTGGCGCTCATTTGCATGTGCGCCTCCTCGGATTGCATCAGTTAGCAGAGGCTTTTATAGGTGTGCATTGTGCTGTCAGCTTGCTTTACAGCGCAGTTAGTCCATAGACACTTACAATGAATGAGCTTCTCGCCAGTGCTCACAAACACATTAACAGCGAGCAGGTAGCAAATTATCCACGGCTTCCCATAATCTGCACTTATGTAAATACCAGGTTCTTAGTAGGCTGGGATTGTTTAAAAGTCCCTCATCATTTGTCAGGTGGTATGTCAGCTTAATGGGTCCCTGGGCTCATTTGTGGGCCACCATACCCCACTAACATTGACTGCATCGTCTGGCTGTTCAGTGCGCCTCCAGAAACCAACAGTGTCTGAAGGTGAGCCAAACTTAAAGCCTGAGTGTTTGAACCCCAATTTCTTGGAGGTTTTGCTAAGGAATCCACATCCACAAGAAAGATGCAGATGCAGGCAATGATGAAGAAAGCAAGTCTGGAAGGAATCTGAGTATCTCTTTACTGGCTGTGTGGGCATATGGCCTCAGTTTCCTCAAATGCAAATGGGAATAACTGTAGCTCAGACATAAGTATGAAATGAAGTAAAGAGCATTGGAAGACAGCAAACTTAGCCAGCACTGAATTGAGAGGTATCAATGGTGCAGCCCCACCCCCATAAGGCCCAGCTCTTGTTAAAGTAACTCCATCTGCTAAGTCCACCCCTTCCTCCAGTGATGGCTACTTCCCAGCTCTCAAAGAGCTACTGTGCCACAGTGCTGGTTGGCAGGAACCAGAGAAAGACGAGCTAGTGCTCTGAGAGTAGGGAAACTAGAGAGACAAGTGAACCAGGCACCTTAGCTTTCAGAAACACCGGTGTGTGAGGGAGACAAGACCACTGGACTGTTCGGTGCACAGTGCCACTGGAGTAACCACATCACCAGCTGTCCTTGCTACGTAGCAGTAAGTTACCTGCAACATGAATTCTAAACGGTCTTTTAATAAAAAACCCCAGTGCCAGATATTGAGGTAAATGCTGAAAGATCAGAGAGACAAAGGAACAAGCCACTTCTTACCTCGAGGACTCCTCAGCCTGAAAAAGCCTCAGTCCATAGGATAGTCCTCTAGCTGAGTGAGCTTCCTCAGCTAAAAAGCCTTTAGTTCCTGTCTCCTCACACCTTATGTACCTTTCTCTGCCCAGCCATTAAAGGCGTGTGTGCTTCTCAAGTATTGGGATTAAAGGTGTTCGCCACCACTCTCAAGCTTTAATCCCAATACTGAATGCAAAGTCTGTCCATGAAGGAGGTATTAGAACCCATTTTATGGACAGATATACTGAGGTTGAGATAAATAAATGGGGGAACCTCCCGATCACATCTTCTGTGTTGGATGCTACTGTAAGATAAGCTAAGGACTGTAGAACAGACCACAGAATAATGTGTATGTGCAAAGGCATTAAAAACTTGCATGTGGTTGATAAAATACAGACACAGAGGAGGGGCCCCTGAGGGAGAAGTGGTACCAGAAATGGATCAAAGAGGAGTTCACAGAGGCAGAAAGTACCAGAACAGAAAGGAAGTAAACGTGACACAATGTGAAAACCTGATAAAGCTTGTGGTGGGAATGGAGGCGTTCATTATAGTGTTTGCAACACATTTCAGAATGTGCTGGAAATATGCATAATAAAAATTAAATTAAACAGATGAAACACACAAAGGCCTCAGAGATCAGTTACAGCTTTGATCACCAACATTAATTCTCCTCAGGAAATGTCCATGGGTGAATCTCTGCCTGCTGCAGCCACAAGCATGCCTCATGAGGACATGTCTTGAAGGGGTCTTTGAAGCTGGCTGATACAGTCCCAGCTAGACAACAGGAAGTTTACAGTTCAGAAAAATGTTGTGCTCCAGCTGTGGTAACCAGGAGCCCAGGAGCCATGCTGGGTAGGGCCCAGTGTACTTCAGGAGACAGAGAAGCAAATGTTCTCAGCTGGAAAGAGTCTTAGTATCTGGAGTCACACAAGCCTAGAGGATGACCTCGAGAAGGATATGCTTTTAAGAGATGAGAAGACAGATGTGGAGTGCTTTCTGTTCTTAGAAATCCATAAAGTTCTCTAAATAGTCATCCCATCAACCCCTTACAATAAGATAGGTTGCTATAATTATACCCATTTTACAGATGAAGCTGACTGTGATTCAAACTGATAAACTGATCTGCACAAGATATGCAACAGGAAGCTGAAGCACTAGAATCTATTGTGATTTTAATACAGCTGCTTTTATTCCAACAATGGGTTCCTCTGGGAGTTCCTTTCTTCCCAAGACAGTCTCTTCCTCTGTACCTGTGCAAGGCAGCAAGAGTGAGTTCTGCTACCTGGAAGACTGAGGAAGACAGAGGCAAGAGGCGGCACAGTCAGTGACGTGTTTGCCATGCAGGCATGAGGATTTGAGGTTGATCAATCCCTAGAACTCACCTGTAAAATGCAGGCATGCTGTGTGCTTTTCATAGCTGAGCTGGGGCAGGGCGGAGCAGAGACCGCCAGGTCACTGGAGATTACTGGATAGCCAGTGTAGTTGATGCAGTGAGTTCCAGGCCAGTGAGAAACTGTCTCAAAGAACAAGGTGGGTAGTGTCCTGATTAATGACACCTGCAGTTGTCCTCTGGCTTACACACACACACACAACACACACACACACACACACACACACACACACACACTTAAGGAAAAAGAAGGGAGTAGCAGTAAAAGAGAAGTCTAAACCAGAGAAATCAAGAAGGCGGCATGCTGGGTGGTTGGATGGTTTTGAGTATTTCTTGCTGTACAGAATGGCAATAGGCACAGAATTCTCCAGAGATGACAGGTGAGATTGAGGATCAACCACACTAGAACACCAGCTATGGACAGCAATTACTTTTTTTTCCAGAACAATGGATGCCCTAAAAGAAAACAGAGAAGGAAGGGGGTGAAACTAAGGCCAGCCCCAAGGAGAGCAACCACCAAGCTTTCAGGCAATTGACATCCACAGCACTGAGCATGCCTGGTTGGTCAGAGGGTGCCATTGCCACCCCATGCTTCAGACAAGTTATAGAAAGGCCTCAGTCCCAGTTCTTGCATGAATAACAGACTTTTTCACAGAAAGAGTCTGTTCAGTTCATCTCTTCCTCAGAAGGAATTTCTCAGTGAGAGAAAAAAACAAAACAAAACACACACAAAAAAGACCAATGGTGTGGTAGACACTTAAGCATGTAAATTCACTCCAAAGAAAGAGTTAAAGTGCTTTCTAATATAAATTGGTTTTCGGTATTTCAGTGCCAATATAATTAGGTTGTAACAAGCAAAGCCCTGTAACATAACACAGCGAAAATTTAAAAATTGGATTCTGCCTGGCAAACAACCAAGTCCCCGCGTGTGCGCAAACCTGACATTAATAAGCTACAAGAGATTACATGATTTAGAAAAGAAGCACGTGGTGTTACCAAATCAAATAATAGATCTCTAGGCTATAATTAGGAGAATTGGGACTCAACAATGAAGTCATAATACTGTAATTTAGCTGTGAGTAACAGAGCCACAAAGTCACATTAGGAGGTGGCATAGTGTCGCAGTGGCATGTAGCTCCCAGCGGGGCCACTGTTCCAACACGCCACACACAGTCACTTGTTGCTACCAGGAAGCCACATCATGGACCCTGGCCCTTGGCAGCTTCATGGGACCCTAACAGTGCTTTAGAAACACCACCTTCAGGTGGAACTCCCCAGGGAGAGCTTAGAGGGGGAAGAGCTCCTGCCAGGGTGATGTGGGGCAAATTGGTCCCTCAGTGTGTGTTGAAGTCTAACAAAGGACACATTATAAACATAGAAACACAAGCAAAGCAAAACAAACACCATGGAAAAGAAAAAGAGAGAGTGAGAGAGTCCACCAGTACCGTTTATAGTCCCCAGGCTGCTGGGGATTGTCAGGTTGGGTGAGTACATTTTTCCTTTGAAATCATTTCTACTTAGACCAGACAGGGCTATACTCAGCCACCTCCTGGCAGAGTAACACAATCCACACTCATAGGTCATAAAACCATATAATTTCATGTTGAAAAGAAATCCTAGCAGGCCTTCTTAATCTAGGGACCCCCCAAGGGGTCTGTGGATAGAACTGAATTTCAATATAATTGGCTTGCTTTGTAATCCAATGTATTTTATGCATTTCAAAATGTGATCCTGAGAGGGGGTCTGTGGTAGACGCTGTAAGTGCCTCTCCACACATCCCTCCAACTTTCTCATAGGCCCAGCTAGCTTCCAAAGCCAGTCTCTGAGAATGCTCCCCATGAATGGCTATGCAAAGCAGCGCCGTCTAGACACCCACAGGACAGGTACAAGAGCCAGAGTCTGAACACCATGGAACCCCCCAGCTCCTTATGTGCTGTGGGATAATTCAGAGAAGTAGCCTTGCATCTTGCCCCAGCATCCCTGTAGGATAAAGCTCCAATTTTCCACTTTATTGCCTTCCCACATCTCCATGGATATTTTCTGTTCCTCCCAAATAAGTGACTTGTGCTTAGGGTCTGCTTCTGGGAAAATCCAAACAAAGACAGGGTCATACATCAATCAGCTGCTAGGGGGACTTGTAGCAGTCAGAAAGGTTGGGAGCCCTGTGAGGTCTCTTCCCTCCAATTACCATTTCACAGATGAAGAACCCGCAGTGCAGAGCTAAGCACCTTCCGGGCGTGAGTTGCGAATCATGGCATCTGCTCACTGCCTTTTCACTCCTGTTGCTCTCATGATCATATCTTGCTTACGTCTTTTTGTTTCACCAATTCTGCTCTTTCGACCTGGCTTCTTGTTTTTGTCCAACTTCTCTCTACTGATAGCCGTGGGAAAGCAATCCCCCACCCCCATCCACATACACACATTCCCACCTTGGATGCATTTGGCAAGGACTTTGTCCTGTTTGACCTACTTCTGCAGCCACTCCCAAGCCTGGACCCCAACAAAGTATGGGCAAGGCCATCTCTCTTACTACATCTAACATAAGTGTCAGTCACTAGTGGGTCGGAGGACACCAGCTCATTGTCTCCATCCATCACTGGGTTCCAGAAGAACAGCTAAGAGATACAACATCACACTCCTATCGGTCCTACTTTGCTTTCCATCCCTGTGATAAACATTGACCAAAAGCAAGTGGAGGAGGAAAGGGTGTATTTGACTTATAAGTTAAAACCTATCATTAAAGAAAGCCAAGGCAGGAACCTGGAAGCAGGAATTGAAGCAGAGACCATGGAGGAAGGTTGCTTACTGGCTTTTACTCCCATGTTCACATTCGGTGGCTTTTCTTATACACTCCAGGCCCACCTGCCTAGAGATGGCACCACCCACAGTGGACTGGGCTCTGCCATATCAATCAACAGTCAACTAAACACCCCTACAGCATGCCAATCAGATGGAGGCAATCCCTCAGTTGAGGTCCTGTCTTTCCAGGTGACTCTAGGTTTGTGTCAAGTTGACAGTTGAAGCTATGATAGTTTCACTCATATTCATGTGATTGGCTTGTGAAGGACATTACTCCAGTCATGATGTAACAATACTACGATGTAATGAAAGGAGGTTGCAAGGATAACAGATAGAAGGCAAATGAAGACACTGTGCTAGGGGTACTATAATACATAAATAACACAGGGCTTTATCATCATAACATCGATGGTGGCAAAGCCACGCACATTTGTTATTCCATTCACTTACCACCAGCAACTCTAGATGTAGACAATGGTACTTTGAGATAAGAAAACTTTCCAAGAGCTTTTCTTTTAGTTTGGTTTCAACTGTTGTGATAAAACACAATGACTAAAAGCAATTTGAGAAGGGAAAGGTTTATTTCAGCTTACAGCTCTCAGGTCACACTCCATCACTGAGTGGAGTCAGAGCAGAAACTCAAGGTAGGAGCCTGGAGGCAGGAACTGAAGCAAAGGCTGTGGAGGAAATTGCCTACTGGCTTGCTCTTCATGGCCTGCTTTCTTATATACCCCAAGACTACCTGTCCAGGAGTGGCATCACCCACAACGGGCTGGCCCTCCTACATCAAACATTAATCAAGAAAATGCACTACAGACTTATTCACCGGCCAGTCTGGTAGGGGCATTTTCTCAATTGAGGTTTCTTCTGCTCAAAGGACTGTCTTGTGTCAAGTTGACATGAAATTAACACAGCTTGTGTTTTACCATTCACTCCTCAAAGTTACTTCCTTTTTCTTACTCTTCCAGACTATAAAAAAGTCTCCTTTCCCCTCTTCCCCCAAGATGGAGAGTGAATGTTGGCTTACCGTGGGGACAGAAATCCAGTTCATATCTTTTACTTCCTGTAAATGACTTCTAAGATTTTGTGATGATTGTCTCAAGTTAATCAATACAAATCACCAAGCTTTATATATTCTGACACAGAAAACACTGCAAAAATGCATTCAAGTCCTATAGGTAGAATGTCTCCAGACAATGGCCCTCCTGGATTCCGGAAAATTACTTCTAAGACAGTTGGATTTCTATCCAGTGTGCAATGGTTGGAAGGGAAGTCGGGGAGGGAGGGGAGGAAGGAGAGGGGAGGGAGGGGAGGGGAGGAGAGACAGGAAAGGAAAGGAAAGGGAAGGGAAGGGAAGGGAAGGGAAGGAAGGGAAGGGAAGGGAAGGGAAGGGAAGGAAGGGAAGGGAAGGGAAGGGAAGGAAAAAGGAAAGGAAAGGGAAGGGAAGGGAAAAGGAAAGGAAAGGGAAGGGAAGGAAAAAGGAAAGGAAAAAGAAGGGAAGGGAAGGAAGGCAGCCATGAAGTAGCAGATCATCATAGGCTCTGAAGCCAATTCCTCCCACACAACAGCCTTACCCTCTTAGTCTGCCCTGCAGCACCTCAAATAATGGAGAAAACGAAGAGCTCTGATGATGTGCTTTCCTCCTGCAACTTTCACCGGGTCACTGTAAGAGAGGGTTAAGATCTAGGGTCCAGAAACTATATTGTAAATCCAACCAACTCCACTTTCAAATAACACCTCACAGCAGCCCCCTTAGCTGTGGTTTTGATTTCTGGGCTTTTAGTTACCCTTAGTCAACCAGAACTCAAAAATCACCACATCATATTTGTACCCCGAATCACCACACAGTACATTTATATGTTGACAGGACCAGATATCATACTGACACACATGTTGTTTGCTACAACATTTTCCTACAGGGCTCAACTTTATAATTCATTATTGTCGATTTCTTATTGTGCATAATTAATATATTAAATGTTATTATAGATGTTTACATATGGAAGAACACAGGGTGTGTAGAATTGAGTGTTAGCCGAGGTGCCATGCAGTGACTACAGGTCTTAAAAAGAGCGTCCTGAGGCTGACAGGCCTGCTCTACCACTCCATGTTCCTACAGGGAGATGCCACACAGCAAAGTCAGCCTGGTTCTTCCCTTCCCTTAGCTCATGTTATAATCATTTCACTTCCCCTTTGCTACACACACAGTGCACTGTGGCTGTGACCGGAGCTACTGACTGGAGGGAGGACACACCGGAGACTTTCCTTCTGCTTATTCCATTGGTCACACCCGTCCTTTCTCTATGTAGACCCAGTTTCTGCTTTGCCTAATTTTCCTATCGTTTCTTGTAAGGGAGGTAGATGCGTGATGAATTCTCTGCATTTCTGTTTGTCAGACAGTGTCTTTACTTTTTCTTTCACTGTGGAAGAACAATTAAACAGGATAGAGAATTCTAGATTGACGTTTGTTCCTTTAGTACTTTACATCCTTAACTCCACCCTCTTGTTACTCGCATGTCTTCTGAAGAGGAATCGTCTAGGACTCTGATCTTATTCCTCTTTAGGGGAGCCTCTCTGGTACCCCACCTTGCCTTCTTTCAAGACTCTCTCACCGTTTCAGTTCCATTTCCCTTGAGTGTTGCACTTAAGGAAAGGGCTTTGGTGTGTACTTGCGTGATCTGTGCCTTGGTGTCTGTCATTCATTCTGGAAAATTCTTAAAATATTTTTTAGATTCCATTCTCTTTTCTTCTGTTTTCCAATCACACATATGTGTTACCATCTGAATTTTCTCAGTCTTTGGATAGGGTCTGTTTGTCCTCACCTCCATTTTTCTCTTTGCATTTCATTTTCTAGGGAGCCTCCTATTCTACTCATGAGTTACTGATTAGTTCGTTGCCTGAGTCCAGTCCACTGAAAGCTCATCCAAGATTTGTCTTCACTTCTGCCCTAATGTTTCTGATTTCTAGCATTTCCTTTTGATTCTTAGAATCTGCATCAACCTAGTTACATGATTCATCCTTTCTTGCACATTGTCTGCTTTCTGCATTAGGATCTTAAAAAAACATTTTTTAAATAAAATAAATTAAAAAAATTATGTGTGTGTATATGTGTATGTATTTGTGTTGGTATGTACACATGTGAGTGCAGGTACCCTCCAAGTCCAGAAGAGGGTGTCAAAGGCCCTTGGAGCTGAAATGAAATAGTTGTGTGATAACCTAGGTGGGTGCTGAGAACCAAACACGAGTCCTTTGCAAAAGCATTAGCACATCTACTGAGCCATCTCTCCGGCTCCTACATTAAAGTCCTTAAATGTTCGTTGTGGCTATGTTAAACGCTACATCTGGTAATGACAGCATCTGAGGCTGGTTCTCATGCTTCCCACTGTCTTGACTTTAGCATGCCTGGTAATATGTTATTTGTTGAAAGACAGACATGCTGTGCTGAGTTGAGGAACAGGGGACTTTATTATGATGATTTGCAGTGATCTGGCTTGGATTTGGGCTATGTTAATATTAGCTGCAGCTGGGGTTGCAAGAGACTTTGAATTCCTCTAGTGACCTTGGTTTTGTCTCCACTGTGGTCTTTGGGCTTCACTGAGTAGTCTTCAAGGAATCTGTGACTTACCATCCATCTAATTAGCTACTATCCCCTGTTACTACCCAGGATCCCTGCTGGGCTGGTGGTAAGGTTTGCAAGAATAGGGTATTCTTTAATTTCAATAAAACTCCATCTCTTACTAGGCCTAGGACATTCACCATCAGTGTGACTAAATTGTTCTATACTGCTTCTCCCCTAGGTGAGACAGGAAGGCTAGAGGGACTTGTGGTAGGAAGAAGGTCCTTCCCTCTGGCAAGGCAAGGTCTAAGGAAGTCTTTCCAGACCTCTTCTTCCCACAGAGTGCCTCTGTCATAGAGTCCTCTGGATGTTTCATAATGGTTATTCCTCTTCTGTATCAGAGTCATCCATAGATTTTTCTTGGGTCTTGTTGATAGCAGGTATGGGTTCCTAGAGGTAACCCATGAGAGTAGGAGATTCCTGTGACTGCAGCCAGCTAGGCCACACAGCCTCAAACAAGTCATGGGAACCACCCTTGCACTGTCCCCGCCAGTCTGGGCCAGCAGCTTGTGATGCGCTGAGGAGATCTCAGCTGTGGCTCTCTGGAGTAACCGTCTCTCTGAGTTTGCACCTGTGCTTTTCTGACAGGCCAAGGGAAGTCACTTGCCAGTCACGGCCAGTGAGTCACTCCACTTTCAATTGTAGAAGAACAGAAACGCACACAGATGACTTTTGAGTAGAAAATTTAGACAAAGAAGGAAAAGTCTATTGTTCTATATGTGAGAGCTTTCTTGTAGCCAAAGGCAGGAAGCAAACCCTGAAGCAACACTTTAGATTCTCCTGTCACACCAAATTACATATTGAGCTATGAGTATTAAACATGTCCAGTGATAGCCACCAGGAAGCAAAGAGCATCAAAATATTAGAAGTGTGTGTCTGTGTATATGTATGTACATGTACGTATGGATACATAGGTGTGTGCACACACGTGTAGATCAGAAGACAGCCTTTGGTGTTGTTTCCACCTACTTTTGAGACAGAGACTCTCACTGACCTGTAACTAACAAGTAGTCTAGACTAGCTGCCCAGTGAACCCCAAGGATCTACCTGTATCCATCTCTCCATCACTGGGGTTACAAACTTGCACCACCATGCCTGGTCTTCTATGCAATAGTACCAGAGGTTGGACTCAAATAAGGAAAGAACTTTACTGAACCATTTCTCTAGCCCAATTTACTTAGATAAGATACATCTTCTCTGTAGCCATTTGACACACTTTGACCAACTTGTCTATATCAGTAGTAGAAGCACTCAAGAAAACTGGCCTGTCTCACTCACCACTGTGTCCTGATCACTGAGGTATAATCTACATATAGAAGGTATGTGACCAACACTCATCGAATGAATATTTTTATAAATCTTTGTCAGTTGAGACACATAGGTGAACCTCAAAATATTGTTACATAAATTAATATCTACTGCTAAAGACATTTTGTATGTTGCCTTATCTAGATACGTAAAGTCAGTAAGGTTGACAATCACTAACCCAAAAATCTGAAATCCAAGTGTTACAACATAATTCTCATTGGCACATTTTACAATTGAGATATTCAGACGAGGAGTACTCAGCAGGAAATATCCATACGCATGTTCAAGTATTTCAGATAAGGGATACTCGGCCTGAATTGTTACCCACTGTTTTCAAATGAGGCAGTTGAGGCACAAAGAGCCTATGCAGCACACTCAAGGTCACAAAGCCCTTAAGAGTCAAAGCCAAGATTTCAAATAGGGTCTTGGCGTTCTACCACAGCGCCTTCTCCCCTCAGCTTCTCCTGTGTGGCCTCAGCTCACCGCCTCTGTCCCCTCCTCCCTTCACACCAGATGAGCCACAGACGGCTAAGTAGGCAGCGAACACTTCGCAAGATGTTTTCATCGATTTTGCCAACACTCAGCTGCTTTATCGGCTCTGATGAAACATTTGTGACAACCACAGCAATTGCAACGATCATTTCCATGCTGAAAACATTTGCCTACAAAGCAGACATTTTTTTTCCTCTTTAAAGTAAACACTGGGGCTGCCTATGCTCCCTCTGAATCCTCGAAGGCAAAATCCCCCAAGCGAGTTGGCAGCGGGGGACAGGACATAGGCCCTCTACTCCAGGGAAACTTGTCTAACATCTCCAGACTTATCTTGAGGCATCTCCGCTCCCACCTCCATCCCTCAGCCTGACATTGGCACTGACTGTGCATGTGGTTGTATCTGCTCTGTGTCTTGACTGCATCATGAAGGGAGTGGGTGGTATTCTCCTGATCTTTAGCCCAGGGCTCTGTACCTCTGCTTCATTAATAAACCAACAGTACAAAGCAGAGTATCTTGAACCCCACTTCAGCTGGACTGTTTCCAGAGGAAAAATTAGACAAGGCCACACAGTGGGATAGAAATGTGTGTCCGTAAGCCCCATTTCAAAGGGTGCCAATGGGCAGCGTTGGTTTCATTGTCAAACAGGTTAAAGTTGAATGTAATGTGAAAGGTTATTGGTGAGTCTTCTTGGAGCCCTGGGCATGCCAGCTTGCATGTTAAATTATCAAAAGGGTCATACAGTGTCCAGGAAATGCAGTTGGGCCCACATCAGTTCTTGCCTGGCTCTTCTGGTCCAAGTGTACCACAAAACAACCTTGCAGAAATGCTATCTACACAGCCAAGGGTAGACCCTCCAAACATTATAATGCTTGCATACACACCAAGGGACAGTCCGCAAAGATCAGTGGCCTTCCCTAGGCTAGATGGCTGAAGCCTTCCAGAGAATAGAGAGACTCTCTAGTTATGTGGCATCTTGATTGGATCAGCCTGTCAGACCCAGGGAAGAGCTGGCTGTAGGGCCACACTAGACCTTCTCAGAGATCTAACTCAGCCTCACCAGCCTTACAAATGTGCATCTTGTCACCTGGGTCAGAAGTTCTAACAGGGATACCCAGTCTTGATAGTGCATATGACGTTATTACCTGCAAACATGTGGACCACATTTATAACTATCATCAAATGCATGCAGTCTATGCTCTGAAAGTTGGACATACGTGGTAGAACCATAAAGGTTTGGCAGTGGGTGCATGTAGGAGCCCTAGCGAGCCCCTGAGTTGCCTAGATGAAGGCCACAATCTGAAAGCCGTGTACAATGTGCCTTTCATCAAAGATTTGGGGATCTGAAAGACTCATCCTGTCTTTGTGGGACCTAACCAAAAGCCAGCTACAACCCATGCCAGCCAGCGGGCAGGTCAGAGAGCCCCACCCAAGCCAGCCAGCCTCTCCCCCGTGTCTCATCTGTACAGCGACTCATGAACTTTGTCAGTTCCCCTAACTGACTGTGACTGCTTCGTTTTCAAAATATCAGTCGGCCTGTTCGAGTAATTTTATACTTAAATTATTTAAATGCAATCTATCTATTGAAGCAATTTCCCCTGCACTGGAGAAGTGTTTTCTTTTTTAGGAACTGAAGCATGATAAATAAATGAATAAAGACTTGGAGCTGTGTGTCTCTCCTGAAGAAGTGCTTCAGCGGCGACTCCCTCCTGCCAGAGATCTTGGAACTCGTAATATTCCCTGTGGCTCTGCGGCTCAGCATTAAAAATAACCAAAGACCCGAGTCACAGTTATTTTTTTTTCCTTCCTAGACACGAAGCACATTTTATGCCACAATGACTGGGACATCACGGGGACAGCGCAGAGCTTGCTAATGTTCTCTGCTGCCTCTCTCCCCAGGCCTGCAAGCAGTTAGAATGGCTTAGCGATGATCACAAACGCTGTCCCATTTGGAAAGCTCTTCTTTAAGACAGCACGGATTAAAATTCATGAAAGGCGGCTTGCTTGCATAAATAAATTAAAAGATGCAAAACTAAAGTTTAAACACCCATACACAACTAGCATTTTGCAAACACCATATGCACCACAGTTCTCAATTCGGGGCTGTCATGCAAGGAGGAAGCAAAGAGGCCTCATTGGGGTTGAAAGCGTAAAATCGGGAGCACCAAGAGCACCTTTGGCACAGAAGCGGCTCCGCAGCAAAGTGTGAACTAATTGATTTGAACCTTGTCTAAGTGGGTATGGATTTTAGAGGCGTATGCCGATGTCTGGAGCATCCTGTAGACTCTGAGAGGAAAAGCACACCGTGCTGGGTTAAATGCTGAGCTCTTGACTGCCTTTGCTAAATCATGGCCGGTGACTGACACCCCGGTTTTGTCATTTGTGAGATAATCAAAGGATGGCTGAAAAGATAGTTCAGGCAGTTCAATGTTTACCTTGCAAGCACGAGCACACATTTGCTCTCTAGAAACTGCATAAAGCTAAGTGTGGTGGTGTGCACTGTCATTTCAGTGATGGGCTGTGTAGATCCCCAGGGCTTGCTGGCTGCTCAGCCTAGCTTGCTTGGTGAGCTCTGGGTCAGTGGATGACATTCAAAGAATGACAGCTGAGGTTTCCCTCTAGTCTACACACACACACACACACACACACACACACACACACACACACTCATTCACACATGGGCACCTATACATAATACACATATGAACACACATACTCACAGGTGTGCACCTACACAGGTATATGCATAGATGCATGCATGAACACACACAGGCATGCATGCATGCACACACACACACACACACACACACACACACACACACACACACACAACAAGGGAAAGTGAAACTGTGACTTGAGGCTGTCATGTGGAAAGGAAGGCCTCTACTGCTCTCACATCAGCTGGTTTAGAGTAGACGCTCCCTCCTATCTATCTCCATCTTCTTAATATTTGCTGTGCTTTTACCCTGTGGTCACATCATGGAAAGAGAGTGAGTTCTGAGGTCAAAAACCTCAGAGTTGAGAGGCTTACATCTGCTGCCTACTGTCTGTGTGGCCTCAAAGAGTTTCAGTTTCTCTGTTTGTCAGCTTGTGATGCAACATCTGTCAAGTATCTGGTCTTTGTAATACTATGAGTTAAGCGTGGCCACAAGCTCATCACCATTTCAATAGAAGTAAGCTGATGATGAGAGATGCGACCCAAAGTCACCTGCAATGGTCTGAGGAACTCAAGCCCTGCAACTCAGTGGCATGGGTATTTTGGGTCTTGTTCTGTAGTTCTTTACCTTCTTTCTCACCCTACAGATAACCACCACCTACCAGGTTAACATCTGGCCCAGTTCTATGTAGCCATGGATGTTTTGGCATATGGCCTACTTTGGTGGGATGAATGATTCATCTTGAAGTTTAAAAGCTTTGCCACTCACTTCTGACTCTTCAGTGCAGCTGGAATCATCACAATGAAGTTCGTTCTATGCTAAGAAACAAGTGTGCTTTTTGATAAGGCTTTTCAAAAAGCCCAAGCTGCTGGCCTCAGATGGGGAGGGTGATGAGCTAGAAACTGGAAAACCTTTGCACAGGAGCACTGAGTTCTTGGGAAACTGCCTACAAGCATAAACTACCAGTTGTTCTAGCGTGGGATTCCAGGAGCATTCATCTAGCATTCTCAGACTGGCACTGTCAGGAACACAGACCTCAGGCCCAGATCCAAGGGAGCAGACTCTAAATCATCTTGAATCTGTCAATGTTCTTGATGTCCAGCAAGAAAAACAAATTAGAATCAATGGAAAGGAATTTAAATGTGAGCCAACTTTTTGCAAATATCAGGAGAAATATCCTTTCAAGGTAGGATGGTGGCCTGAATTCCTCCTTTCCCAAACACCTAGAAATGCCAGAAAGAAATGACCGGCAAGGCTGGGGTGATGGCACAGTTGGTAGGTAAAGTGCTTGCCTCACATGCATGATGACCTGCATTTGATCCCTAGAATCCATGACAAAAGCGTGGCATGGTGGCACATCCTTGTCATCCCAGAGATGGCAAGAGGGCCAAAGCAGACAGACGTCCCCTAGTTAACCAGTTTAGCCTACTTGGCAAGGTTTCAGGGCAATTAGAGTCCCTGTGTCAGGCAGGAAGCGGAACATGCTTCAGTGGAGGAGATAAAGCAAACACCACCCATGCACTGACCTGGGAACTGCTCTGAAAAACAGGTGGGAGGTGGAAAAGCAAGGGAATTCCAGCATTATTGACCTATTATTGAAGTTTTATGATGACATCATTAAAAAAAAAAAAGATGAAACCTGCACAATTTGATGCTTGAACAAAGGCCCTCACAGAAACCCATGATCCTCAAGGAGGAAAGAACAGACTTAATAGTCCCTTCATGCACAGCCTGCATATGGGATACTCATCTGTCTCAAAAGGGCTCTAGGGCAAAAAATAAAACCTTATCCAAGTATATGTACTCCTAAAGTCATATGTTTCATGGGTCTGGATTTCAAATTTATTTTGCATTGTTTGAAAGAATACTTTGCAATGAAACTATGGAATTGCAAAAACCCCAGAAGCAGTAAGAGAAGAAAATGGGTTAATGGACTGTCAGAATGATTCTCAAAAGAAACCAGAGAAAACAGAACTTAGAGGAATAATATTGTCAAAGCACTAAAGAAAACAGTTGTCAACCTTGATTTCTAGACACAAATAAATGCCATTCTTTAATTGTAAAATTAATGACAAGGACGTTTCTGGACACACAAAGACTAAGGGAAATGGTGCTGATGGACCCCCAGTTTTCAAAATTACCAAACATGCCATTTCATGACAATGAACACTGGGGTGAGAAGAAAGAATTAAGTTCTCAGAGTCTAACTGCTAAGCACAGAGGAAATGAAAGAAACAGCATTTAGTAGAGAGATAAAATTCCCCTAAGAACTGAGGAAAACCACGGGAACTTTTGGTTAAAACTACAGGACTCAGTACATTATTAATTACACTGTTAGGCCTCTGAAATCTCCCTCAATGACAGTGGTAAATTTTAGAAGCTACACCATAGGAAAGAGCAAATAAATAAAAAACAAAGGCATGAGAGAGGAAAACAGTAAGAAAAAATTCTTTTGAACTTGGGATGTTAAATAAATCTGCTGAGTATAGATCCACCTTTTAGCATGGAGGGGACAGAGTTCAAGACCAACCTAAGTTACATAGTGTGAGTTTCATGCCAGCTTGAGATACATCATGAGATGAGAAAAAACAAATACATACCCAATGGTAAAACTGAGAAAGCTGAGTCCCAAGCCAGCAATGGGAAAAGTCAAGAGTCAAACCAGTTTAAGTGATAGAATTTTCCAGAATCTCAAAATTGTATAGCAGTAAGACCTTGTGGGAACTGGCATGAAGATTGGGGCTCGAACCCTGTGAATTGGGTTTAAAGTCTGCATGGTAACCACTTGGATCCCACTCTGCTGCCCACGTCCAGGCTCCCGCAGCCATTCACCATCAAAGGCCCAGTCTCCAGAATAGCAACCTCTGCATCACTGGGGACTCCTCAGCCCAGCAAGCCACTGTCACTGGATGCTGCCTCCAGCTGAGAGGCTAGACCCAGCACCCTGTGATGCACAGCCTCTCCAGGTGAAGCTAGCGAAGGGCTGCTCTAAAGCAAGGGGGCTTCAAGGAGCAGGGTGCTGAGCACAGCTGACAGAGAAGCCGGTTATAGGGGGTGCTGGTTGGAGTTTGCTTGCTGAATATGGTGACCCATCTTACTGGCTGAGCTTCGGTGACCATCTCATAACACATCTAAAATCTCTGTTCAGCTTGGAAGTCTAAAATACAGTCAAATAACCAGAAGCTGTAAGTTACTCCTGTTACCTGAGAAAGCACCTGAAAGCCATATCTTTTTAATGGCATACAATGGAGAACCACCGAGGAAATGGAGAGCAAGCTCTGAAGACACTGGCTGATTATATTCTTTCCTTTTTAATGGTCTTCTAAAAAAAACACGAGCGTAGCCGGGCGGTGGTGGCGCACGCCTTTAATCCCAGCACTCGGGAGGCAGAGGCAGGAGGATCTCTGTGAGTTCGAGGCCAGCCTGGGCTACCAAGTGAGTTCCAGGAAAGGCACAAAGCTACACAGAAAAACCCTGTCTCGAAAAACCAAAAAAAAAAAAAAAAAAAAAAAAAAAAAAAAAAAAAACACGAGCGTAGTAAAATTTGGAATTTTACTAAAAAGTAAAAAGTGGAATGTTACAAGAGTAGACTGTGGAAATCTAAACCATTCCATCAAAATAGGAAAACAGAGACCTTTAAATTAGAAAAACTTCCATAAAATACAGAGGAAAATGGAGTGTAAAATATAAAATAAGTTAAATATAAGCTTTGGGAGCTAGTCATCAAATAATAGAATTTCTAAAGAATTTGAGGAAATGAAACATACATATATGTGCACATATGTATATATATATATATATGTATATACACACATACATTTATATATTTATATGTGTATATGCACATATGTATATGCACATAAAGGCATAAATTTATGTGTATATACATATAATATATACATGTGACATTCACACATATATTGTAATAGAAATAGCCAGGACTGAAGAGCATAAGATCATAAGACAAGATAAAAAACATTCTGTTTGGGAGGCATCCAGGCAGTGGGACCGGGTCCTTTGCTCATTGCATGAGTTGGCTGTTTGAAACCTGGAGCTTATGCAGGGATGCTTGGCTCGGCCTGGGAGGAGGGGACTGAACCTGCCTGAACTGAGTCTACCAGGTTGATCTCAGTCCTCGGGGGAGGCTTTGCCCTGGAAGAGGTGGGAATGGGGGTGGACCGGAGGAAGAGGAGGGGACAGGAGGGGGGAGAACAAGGGAATCCATGGCTGATATGTAGAACTGAATTGTATTATAAAATAAAATTTAAAATAAAAACATTCATCAAGACGTGAACTTTTTCAAAGTCCTTTTTAAAGACCATACAGCAAGGTTCATTACTGTGAAATTTCCAAATGCTCAAGACCTAGAAGCCAGATATGGTAGTACATGGTTTTAGGAGACAGAAGGCAAACGTTGAAGAATCCAATAGCATTAGAAATATCTGGCCCAAGCTGGGCAGTGGCGCACACTTTTAATCCCAGCACTCAGGAGGCAGAGTCAAGTGCATCTCAGTGAGTTCAAGGCAAGAGGGCCAAAGCAGAGAGATGCTCCCTGGATAACCAGTTTAGCCTACAGACAGAGAGGGAAACAGGAGTAAGGAGAGGATCCAGGGGCTGGGGAGACGGCTCAAGCAGTACGTATCCACCTCACAACTGTGAGGATCTCCAGAACCCACATAAAAAGCCAGTGTAGTGGCACAGGCCTGCAACCAGAGTGATAGTGAGATGGGATGCTCAGGTAGCAGGCAGATCCCTGGAGCTCACCAGCCAGTGGACCTAGTCCTCTTATCAAGGTTCCCAGCCAAGAAAGTCCCTGTCTCAAAGAAAACGTGGAAGACACCTGAGCAAGGGCATCCAAAGTTATCCTCTGACCTATACACACACACATGCACACACATGAATACACATACCTACATACACACAACAGAAAATAAATCAAAGAAAAGAACTTAGCACAATCAAAAGATAAAACCTAAACTGAATGATCAAAAGAGAGAGAGTATCACTGAGTATCATGGGAGTTAGTATCAATGCTATGAGCTTTTGTGAGTGAAGTAGTGGCCTCTGGAAGAGGAAAGATGCAGGCAGGGAGGTTTTGTTTGGTGTGACTTTGGAAAACTACTGAATTCTTTGGTCATTATTCTATAATTCATCATAATATCCGAATTTGGCTATCACAGCCTGATCCTGGTCAGAACAGGAAAACATCTTGACAGCTGCCATCATTGAACCAAGAATGACCTTGGGCCAGATATTTTTTTTCTTTTCTTTTCTTTCTTTTTTTTTCTGTTTTTCAAGACAGGGTTTCATTGTGTAGTTTTGGTGCTTGTCCTGGATCTCACTCTGTAGCCCAGGCTGGCCTTGAACTCCCTGAGATCTGCCTGGCTCTGCCTCCTGAGTGCTGGGATTAAAGGCATGCGCCACTGTCTGGCTTGGGCCAGATATTTCTAATGCTATAGGATTCTTCAACGTTTGTCCTTAGTTTATTTAAATAAGAGTAATTTGAAAACAAAGGGAAACATTAAAAGAAGGCCTGGAAAGTTCAGTTTTACTTAAATATGATCATCTTTAAGAAACAATGTAACCAACAGAGGTGTGGTCATTTCTCTTCTTACTCAAATTTCATTTTACTAAAGGTATTTTTAGATGTTCCAAGAGTAGGTGGGGTGGGGTCACACTGTTCTGTAGGTGAAATGGCCGCTCTGAGACCCTGGCCTTTTTACCGCTCCTGGGAAAGGCAGAAAAGGTGAACAAGACCCATAGCTTCCAGTTGCTTGGAGACCTTGCTGGAGTCACATGGCAACTACCCAGATTGTTGGAGACACTCCTGGCTATGTCAAAAGAGCGAGTGGCCTCATCTTCCACTTTAGATTTTCCTAATGGGAAAGGAGAACACACAAAATAGTTTTTCTATTATTTTCCACAGCCCGGAAGGAAATTGACTCCAATTTTAATAGCATTTCTCTTTCTTGTTATCATCACACAAGCCTTATAAAAACTGCAGACTCTAAATGTGGGGAATGAGATGAAAAAAGGAAAAAAGAGACTGTTTCTTCCATCCAGTCTTTTATTTTATTTAAGTAAACATAAGACCTATGTTGATTTTGCAGAAGAAAGTAGATGGATAATAGATGACTCAGGCCTGCCCAGCCAAGCCCTGAAGTATACCAAAGGCCGCACCACAGCACGGGTAAAGAGCACCAGACAATTCCTGCCTCACCCAGGCCTGACCTTGCCTCCCACACTCATGACATAACCTGCCATGGGCAATGCTCAGTGCTGTTCTGTGCATATCCTCCAGTCATGTTCTGCTCTTCAAATGCCAGGATGACAAGCAAGCCTCCTCTGGGTCACTATTTCCTGCATCACCCTTCCCCTGATTAGAAGTCCCACTCTCATTTCTCGTGGTGTTTTCTCCAGATCATAAATCCTTCCCATGGCTACAAAGAGAGCTAGGAAGGGATCCATATGGCATTTTCACCCATCTACCAACACCCACGAAGGGCCAAGCTAGGGGCAAGGAAATAACCAGAATACTACTACTACCTGTCATAACATGGGCACTGCCACATGGTAGTGAAGCGTGAAGCCTCTACAGGCAGATTACTGAGTCCAAGTCCTGACTCTTCTTCTCCGTTAGCTATTCAGTCAAGCATCCTCTTAGCTCAGGACCTACCTTCCGGCTTCCCCTCTCCCTAGGGTTTGCTTCTTTTGAATATGGAACTCTTCACTGAATTTGTTCTGGTGAGGTACACTATTTACATGCACATCATCCATGGTCCCCAACTCTCTTCCATAATTTATGTGTAGCCCTGAAACTTGTCAGCACAGGTTCTGCTATTTGATTATGTAGTTTATCTTCTCCCTTTCTGTTTCCCCATATTTATCCCTTTTGAATGTAAGATATATGAAAAAAAAGGGGGCTTTGTCAGTCTCTGCTATATTTTCTAAAATTCAAAGGTCATCCTATAAATATTTAGTGGTTAGACAAGTTGGAGCAGTTACCAAGTTGCTTCTCTGGGTCATAGCTCATCATCTATAAGATTGATTAACGATTCAAGTTACATCTTAAGGTCACGTGAAAGATTAAGTTAGGCTAGAGTTTAGGTAGACAAATGGTGAACATACCCACTCAACTACCTTGCCTCCCTTGATTCCAACTAAAGTCTCTCCTATGGGAGCAATTGGGCTGACATTCCTTAAGAATGCCTTTCCTTAAGAAAGCTGACATGGTAGAAATAGAGAGCAAAGATGATGCATTTTGGGCTTTAAAGTTCAATACCCTCAGTCCAGAATTACCCTCAGTAATACAGAAAAAAACCTGAGAGTGTCGCAAGGCATTTGATTACACGGTATAAAGATATGTCACTATGATTGATTTAATAAAAAGCTGAATGGCCAATAGCTAAGCAGGATTTTCAGGGCAGAGAGGACACTGGGAAGAAGAAGGGCAGAGATGCAGAAAGTCACCAGTCAGACAAAGAGGAAGCAGCATAGGTAGTACAGGGTAAAGGTAATAAAGCCACGAGACCAAAAGTGGATTGATAAAAATGTGTTCATTTAAGTTGTCAGAGCTCATTAGTAACAAGTCTAAGCTATCAGCTGAGCTTTTATAATTAATAATAAGTCTCATGTGTTTGTTCAGGAGTTGGCTGGTGGGATGGAGAAAGTCCATCCCATGAGAGAGGAGAGAGCAGGCAATCAACTAACTTCTGTTTTTTCTGTCTTATCCGTTACCTATATAAAATTCTCCAAGTATATGATAGCAAGCAAAAGAGGGGTGAACTTTCCACTTGGCTCCATCTCCAACCTGGGTGCCAGTGGCAGGAGAGATGAGAGAATAGCAGACCTATGGGTACCAGAGGAGTAGACGCCCATCCTTAGGGTCCATCTAACCAGTCAGAACATAGCAGTCTGAAGATACACAGCATCAGGGAGCGGAGGGGGTGCCATAGCTCCTAGGCTCTTAGGAGTCTACAGTGGCTCCTGCGTGGTACTTTGAAAGCTTTGTGTTTCTTTTGCACTCCACAAAATGTTGTTAGGATGCAGAGGGAAAGATGCCATGGAAGGAAGCAGCAGGGACCATGCAGCTAAGGACCAGGTAATTTGATGTAGCAGTCTCTGTGTGCCTGGGGCAAGAATACCAGTGACCCAGACCAGGAGTTGTATCTTGGTAGCCACTTTCATTAGGAAAAGAATGGCCTTGGGCCAGAACCTCAGCCTTTCCCGTCCATGCACTTGAGCTAGAATAATTCTCAACCTTGGAATGGAAATGTCCTATAAAAGAGAGTGACAGAGGGGGAAATTTTTTGAACTTTTCCTGAGCTTAAACCCAAAGCAACTTATGAGATACCCCAGCATCTGACATTCTCTGGTGGCAACTAGAATTGTGTACATGCCACCAAGCTTCATGAGGACTTGAAATAAAACATCTAGAGAGTTGATTTTTAAAAATTAGAGAAAATTCTGGAGAAATAGGCAGAGAATGATGTGTATTTAACTCGCAGAGTGTGTAGCGTCTTGCATACCATCCCCACAAAAATATGCAAAGAACTCATTGCAGTGTCTGGCTTGGTGAGGAGGAAGTTAAGTGTAGGCTGCTGTTATCACGGTTAGACTGGCCTAACACAGGTCATCCACTTTACCTGCATCATCCCTACCTCCCTTAATTGCTCTGGGAGGGAGGTATCTTATTGTTTTTTTTATTTACAAATAAGAAAATTGAAGCTTTGGAAAAATTCAAAGATATGCCTGTCACATACTTAGACTTTGGATCTGGGTTGTCTGATTCTGTCTCAGCTACCCACAGTCATTTCACTGTTCTGTTTAGGAAGGGGATAGATAGCTGGACTGTGAACACAACTGGTCAGGACACACTGCCTGGTGGCACTACCAATCATTAAGACCATCTTGTCCAGTCATCACAGGGGTTCCAGGCCATGAATAGCTATCCAAGGCTGTGTTAGCTTCTCCAAGGTTCTCCAGTAGAGAGGAATTTCTCTGTGGTATTGAGAGAACCCAGGGCCTCTGGCCTTTGAACTGGGGCATTGGTGGGTTTTCCCTACAAAGTCTTTTAATTCCTCAGCCTCAACATTCTCAAGCTGGCAAAGTATATGGGAGAAAAGCAAAGATTTCCTCTGAGAATCCTGAAAAAATGAGGTGAGGTGCAGAGGGATGAAATCTTTAGCATCTCAACAACACATCACAGTTAAAGGGTCATAGCTATGGATCTACCCTCTTCATGAGAGAAACAGAGGTCCAAACTGTGGTTTGCCATCCAAGGGAGGAGCCACAGGGCCCAATGCCCTTCACAGCAACAGTGAGCCATGTGGATTTTAAAGGGGATATGAGGGGGCTGGGTTACAGAATCAAACACATTTCTATTTCCAAAAATTTATAAATACATGCTCTTAGATTTTGATCACTGAATTGGGAAGTGGATAAAGAAACAAAGGGCAATGTCATTATGCAATGACTTCTGGGTAACTTGGCTATGTTTTACCCACTTTTCATAAGTCACACACAAACACACACACACACACACACACACACACACACACACACACATTCTGCTCTACAAACTCTGCCTAGTCACTTGTTGGAGGCAGTACTTTCAGGATTCCTTTAACCTAACTCCATCCCATCTCCCATTTCTGCACATCACTCCAACACCCACCTAACATTACCTCTTAGGCACAGAGTCTAACTTTCTCTGTAGCTGCTCTATCCATGGCAAGCATGTCAAAGGCAGATGTTCCCTGCTTTGTGAGGCACCTTCTAAGCTGAGACATCCAGGAATGTCCCAGGCTCTCACTGAAGAATTAGAAGGACTCAACACAACCCCAGGACAGGCTTCCTGAGCTAGAACCCAGACACGCACCACCACCACTCAGTACAAAGAGCCCAGGTCTGAAAAGAGAGAAATTTAGAACCACGCTGCTCACTCTGTGAAGGGCCTTCTGTGTGTCACCAAGACTGAGTGGCAAGGCTACAGAAGCAGGGAACAGAGTTGAAGCCAATGAAAACTGCCTGATGTGTTGGCACCCATCCATGCCAAGTTGGATCCCTCTATCCGTGCACAGGGAAGGGTTGAGGGAGACATTCTTGTGATGGAATTCTTTGGACAGAAGCCCAGAAGGGCACAAACAGATGTTTTTGCTCTATAGTACTTTAAGACTTTGAGCAAAAAGGCTCTGTCTGGTGACATGCCCAAACCACACCCAGCACAGAACGTGGAGGGGCATGTGTTCCAAGTCGGGGGATCCTTATGCCGGAAGAGAGGACACCAAACCTGTTTTAAACCCATGGCCTGTGAAGCGGTTGTGAGGCGTGCATCTCCTCTGATGCTGATCTCTTTGAACTATGATGTCTTTGCCCTCTCAAGAAAGCTCCCCACTCTGACAGAGAAAGAAAAGGCCCAAAGCCAAAGCATCAAGGTGCTCTCAAAGAATTCTGCTGAGTCTCTGCCGCGTGTCAGGACCTGTTCTAGGTGTGATTTAGTTCCCACCCCACATACACCCTTCCCTCTCCCTGCAGGAAGGTACAGCGCGATCTTCAGTGGGATCATTGTACAGGCAGGAAGGCTGCATGTTGTCATGATCCTATCTAGCTATCTGCCCCACCCTGACCATGAACTGCCCAAGGGCAGACACAGTCTCTCTCTTTTTTTTTTAATCTATATTTATTCCCAAATCCCAGCAAAGAGTATGACTATAACTAGTGATTAACAAATGCTTTGTTGAACCCCAGGTCTGTCCTTCAGAAATCTGCACCTCTGCAGAGAGAAAGACAGTATCTATTGAACTCTGGCTACCTGTGGCCCTGGCCGTGACAAAGACCAATTAGGATTCCTAGATAAATGGGATCAGGGTCTTTACCAGACACAGAGAAGAGGGAGTGGGCACTAGAGAGTAACGGGAACCAGAACCAACTGCGATGTTTGAGTACTAAGACAGAAAAAGAGGGTCAGAGATTAGGAAAGGGGTCAGGGTTTCTCCTGGCAAGGAGGCCGACAGTTCCCTAGCAGATCTGCTCAAGGCTGGAGGCTGAAGGAAGCTGATCAGCCTTTTCCCTCCCACCACTTGGGGCACAGTCTGGGGGGTCAAATCTAAAACCGAGGCCTTCTGCCCCCTTGGCCAGACTCTAGTGATTAAGTCAGGAGTTTGCCTATTTCCTAGACAAGTTCCCTGCTTGGTGGTTTGATGTATACAGTAGTGTCTATCTGATACTGGTGTCAGACATCAATATCCACTCCACACATCTCCACACAGGCACACACACACACACACACACACACACACACACACGCACACGCACACGCACACGCACACGCACGCACACGCACACGCAATGCACACAGGCATATACACAGAGACATCTACAAACAGAAATACACACAGACACAGACACATGTACTCACACAGAGAGATACATACAGACACAGAGATATACTTTTATACACACACACAACACACACACACACACACACACACACACACACACACACACACCACTGCTAATGACCACAGGCTTAATGAAATTCTCTCGTCCGTGTGAGCGGCATTCATGATTCTATCTGGTAATAAATAAGCCTCACAAATCGAAAACTAAAAACTTCCAGATTTCACCCTGCTTTTCCTTCTGTCACTTATTTTATGCCGCATGAATTGAATATTAGTTTCCCGTTTCGCTGAAATGTCGGATCACTGGGGTAGCTTGAGCAGACTCAATTTCGCTTCCAGTAATAGAGTGAGATTATTCAAAATTATTTCCAGTGGGCTGCGCCGGCCTATTCCTTCTGTTAGGAGAATAGAAGTAAACAGGTCTCCACCCTCCTCCCAGGCTGACATCCTGACCTGGAGCCCCTCTGCCTAGCTCCTTAATCACGGGAGCATTTTGGCGTTAGCCACGCTCAATTAATTCATCCAGGAAAGTGTCCAGTCACAGGGAGTTGATTTGAAGTGAGATAAACTGGGCATCTGCCTGCAGAACCAGATGATCCCAGACACACACACGTCTTCCTCGTCCTGAGAACTTGAAGCGCTCTCTCCACATTTAAAGCAGTCACTTTTCAGCGCGGTTGTCTTCCCTTCTCCCTTGAGAATTTAAGCAGCAGTGTCGACAGAGGCAATAAATGGCGAGCTTCTCCAGAAATCTAAGAGGACACCAAGAATTCTCCCAAGCAGCTTGCTGTTCCCAGTAGACCCCAAGTCTGACCTGACCAGGTGGAGAGCACTAGGGCATCTGAGTGGAGCAGAGTTTTTCTCCCATGCTGGACATGCGCAGCTGGTTCCTCTCTCCAGTTGAGCAAAAAGAGCTGAGCCAGCACCTAACAAAATGGGATGTCAACATTTTTTTTTTTTTTTTTTGCTCAAATTTGATAAGCAAAGGGAGATTAGCGCCCTTCCTCTAGACTCCATTTGGAACAATGTTCCTTTCAAGGCATCCAAATTGGCAAGGGAGCCCAGGCCCTGCAGACAGTCCTGAAGCTTGTAGGGAGAGAAGAATGTGTTGTCATCAACCCAAGCCCAGTTTTGGGTGCAGTGGAGTGTCCCCGTAGGGCAAGACAGATCTATCCTGTGAGCCCTCCAAGACCAGCTCCACAATGCTCTGAAGAAGACAGATAGGGCAGGATTTGTCCAGCGGAGAGGAGGACCCCAGCTGCTAGTGGCCTCAAGCCACCCCAGAATCCTACTTCCACAGTAACAAGAGCATTGCATGGCACAAGCATTCTGGGAAAGCAAGGACCAATGGGAGTGTTGAAAACAGGCTTTCTGTTCCAGGGACGGCTAAGGTTTCCACCCTGCTGCCACCCCTCACATTTTCCACTGATGTCACCTCAAGCACATAATTGGTGAAAAAGAGACTTAAAGGGGAAGAAAGGGCCTGTATGGAAGGACAGTGGGATGGAGGAAAAGACAAACAGAAGGCTGGGCCCGCCCCACGGCGATCGGATCTTACAGTCACTTGGCAAGCAGGGTTGTGGGCCAGCCTTTTCCTGCAATATGTAGCTTCCTCTCCTGACCACAGGAACCACACTGAGGGAGGCATGCTTCTCCACCAGAAAGGAAACCTCTTCTTCACCTTGTATCCCATGCAAAGAAGCAGAGAGGTAAACTGAGGCCGGGGACCCAGCCCTATCTCTACTGTGCTGTGTGATACTGAAAGATCTGCAGTCCTTCTCCGGGCTTTGCCTATAGAGAGATAGCCCTTGGCCAGTGTCTGTTTATATAATAAGCGGGTCTGTGAATATGTTATCAACAACCCAATCTGAAGGTCTCTGCAGGTAGCTCACAACAGTTGACATTTGCTTGTGGAATAATGATTCCATGTGAGCCAGGCACTGTGCCAGGTTCTTTGCTTAGAACAATTTTATTTGACTTGTGCATCAACAAATGATTAGTTACATGTTCTCTGTGTAATCGCTTGGCCAAGCACGAGGTCAGATAAATATCCCTGTCATCACAGTGCATACAATCTAGCTTGCTCAGTTTTACCTGGTGACACCATAAAAAAGTAGTAATGACAGGCTATTCTATATCGTACGTGGGGAGATAGCAGCTCAGAGAGATGCAGTAACTTACTCAGGGTCACAAAGCACTCAGGCAGAGTCAAGAAGAGAACCTTGGGGTCTTCGGGCTCTCAGTCCGTGACTCTGCTCATTCAACTCAGAGCTCCCCGCGCAAACCAGAAAGAATGTCAAAATACTCTCCCATTTATGAGAGGGGGACAATGGGGAGGAGGAGAGGGATGAGGGAGAGTGAAGGAGGGAGGAGAGACAGTGGAGGGAGGAAGAGAGAGAGGAAAGAGAGGGGGGTAGAGACATCTTTACATCTCTAACAAAATGTTTTTGTAGATCTGCCCCTAGCTATCACTCTCTGGGAGGCCAAAGCTATGACCTGAGCAAATTCTAATATGCTAAATCCAAATATTTCTTATACCAACCAGAAAAGAAATGCTAAAGGGGCCAACAAGGGAAAAAAAGAAAAAAGAAAAAGAGCCAACCAAAAAATAAGGCTCTTATCATAATAATAGGCTTACATTAAACCAAATAAAGTCATTCTGAAATGACTATAGAGAAATAGCAGAGCGCCGTGCCCCTGGGCTGGCGCTCTGTTTATGCACTGCACATTACACCTTTCGTCACAATTACCTAAAGTGGTACATTTGTAATTCCATAATGTATGGAATTCATTACATAGTTTTGCAATGAAATTATCACACTGTGCTTGGGACATCTGCACTCTGTCATACATCATTCTATTCATTTCTAGTTAATTTAATCCCAATATCTGCCCACATGATAAGACAGATGTTCAGCTACGCTGCAGCTTCAATGGCTTTCTGCCTTGAAGAAAGTTGAAGCCGTTGAAAGAAATGGCATCTAGCAGACGGAGTGCTCACAGTATTAAAAGTTGGGGCGTTTGCCTCTTCACCGTCATTAGCTTCATTATTTGTTGGTCTATTGCAGTAACCTTTGCCATGAGGATCAATACAAGGCTCTCAGAGGAGGCAGGGGCTGATAGGAGCACTTTTGTGAGCATTTCTGGAGCCTCTGGAAATGAGTTCCCATGAAAACTCATTTAGAAATATCTGCATGTCATTGGGGGTGGGGGGAGTAGACAATTTGCACTATTCCATGAGACACATTCCCTGTTTCCAGGAGGGAAGGAGACTGTATGGAGAGGCTTCTGTCTGCCTGGCCAGTCTGAACTCTTGCCTTTTGTAACCTCTTTGACTCCCCTTAGCTTCCCTGGAAGGCAGCCACAGGGCAGCCAGAACTGTGACTTAAATTCCCACTGCTCACCACCTTTCTAATAGAAGCTTCCATTGAAATTCAGTGTCATCCACAGAATAGCTTCCCCTGGGTGGGAATTCCAGTGGGTGAGGCACCATCTGTGTGATGTGAGGTAATTGATTCACCAGTTTAGAACCACATCTTTGCCATTTCCATAACGTAAACACTAATGGCTAAGTCACAGAGGTGGAGCAATGAGATGAGATAAAGTACTGAGTGCTAGACAAGATAAAGTACTTAACTTGTCATGTAAATAATAACATCAAGAATATCTTTAACAATAGAGTAAGACTCCACATGTGTGGGAAGCAACTGGCATGATTCCTACTCCGCTGTGGCATCTAAGGACATTCACACTAAGGTCACTATCACTGTTACTCCACAATGAATCATTTTACATATATGATTTTTGTACCCAGAAGCTATAAAATAAATCATTTCTAATGTTTGCAAAAGTCAATTATTGTCCTTATTAGGATATACAAAAGTGGGCCCTGGAAATACTGTGGGCATTAAAAGTGTTGCTGATAAGGCAACAGCAAGTGAAATAAAAACATCATTTAGTATGGGCTAGCAGGGTATAGATGTACTCCCCAGCAGGACTGCCCCCTTAAGGACAGGAGGAGTCACTGCACCAGACATGAGGAATCTTCACTGCTGCTCTGTTTATCCATGAAACATTAGTTCCCAACTAAGAACCAGGAACTCTGATGGGACATTATACAGTTCAACACTGGAGTAGAGCAAGAGCATATTCATACATGCACATTTCGCATGTATATGTTTGTACATACACAGAATTACCTTACATGTGGCATTTTAATACAAACACATATTTTAGCACAAAATAACTGACTAGACTTTGGGTTTAGACTCACATTCTTAGTTTCCCTACCATTTTAGCATGCACATTGTCAGCTGAATATCTGTTCAGGAGGCAGATGCCAGCTCCAAGACAAGCTGGCAAAACTCTACCCTACAGAATTTTGTCTGTGTAACATAATCTTCAATGTCTTTTCCCATTGTCCTGGGATGTTAACAATGTCCAATATAGTCTCTTTATTTTCATTTTTCACTCTGTTCTGAATTCCCATATTTATATATTCATGCATTCATGTGACTTATCTTCTATAATCTTATCTTGTTTTTTCCTCGTCTAACTTGCCTTAGACACAGCAAGAGGCTTTTAAAAGGATCCATGAAAGGACTGACTAAATCTTGGGGCTCTACCCATCCACTACTTTATTCTGCCACCAAAATCTGCCCCTTCTTGACTCACTCCTTCTGTTACAGCTTTAGAATAAATGGAGCATTCAGCAGCAAACCACAGCAGAGCTGGAGGAGGAGAAAGGACTGGAGAGACACGCTTGCTCTGGGTACTATGGTCTAACCAGAAGCTAAAGGATGGGATGCCGGATGGAACCACAGATACTGCTCCATTCAGGGACTGAGCCAAAACAGTAAATACTGGAGAGCTTGGAATTCAGAGCAGTGTTATAGAAGATGGAGATGTGAAGGAACTTTCCCTTTGGCAAGCAAGTCCTGACCATCAGCTTTCCAGATTTAGCAACATTGATGCCAAACAGTGAGAGAGAGAGTGGCTCGCTCCTTCCCTGGAAGAGTTTAGGAGTCACATTCTGAGATGGTTACCCTGAGTGGCATAGACTATCAGAGGTAATGTTCTCCTGTATAGATGAGAACCGTGAGACTGGGGAGAATATTTACATGTCATCAGCCCACCACCTCTTCTCATTGTGACCATCCTTTTGACTTTGTGGGCCAAATTCTTGCCCAGTGATGAGTTCCCTGGTGGCTGTTAAATGATGGTTTAATGTACCAAAATGAGGTGAAGCCAAGAGAGGTCTAAGGGTGTAATAAATTAATGGAAAGATCCCCAGTGGAACTCCCACTCCAGTCCAAACAACCTTCTTTCGGGTTCCGATCACTACCAGATTTGCCTTCCCAGAGTCCTGACCCCCAGAAGGACCCACGGCAAGGACTGGGAAGCTACTCACTTGCATTCATCACTCCCAACACTTCTCATTGTTCCAGGCCTCCCATCATTTCCTATCCTGGCTTGAACTCTGAACTCAAAGGTCAAGTCTATTTACCCTCTGGACCCTAGTTTTGCCATCTTTAACTTGACCATTGCCTGAGTTCACTCAAATATGTTCTCACAGTTTCTGTTCCCTCACTACTGAACTCCCAGTGCTCCAAACAGTACCCCGATGGAGCTGGTCTTCAAATATTTAATAACTACACAAGTAAATCAACAACCTAGGTGTTTAATCAGGTTTCAGCTCATGGGCTACCAATTATTAGAAGTAAATCCCAGAGCCCTGCTTTAAGAAGACATTGAAGAGAGTTCTGGGGCTTTCAAGGAATGAATATAGAAACTAATGAGCTATACTGTCACGGGCACAGGACTAATATAATGCTGGTGTTGGCTGATATCAGGATCAGTGGATACCACCAGAAGCATCAGGGTCTTGTGTCCCCAAACAAAGAATCAAGCAGAGGCATACAATGACAGTTGTAGCAGACACAGTAGGATACATCCAAGAGGAAATGAGTCAGAGCAGGCCAGAGAAAGCCAGAGCAATAGCTAGAGTAAAAGAAAGACCCATCTTAGCCTCCACCCACTCTGCACAAAAGACGGGACTTTTGTGCGACTCCAGAATGATTTTATGACTCATTCTCAGAGCATGCTGTTATGCTTTAAAAGAGAACTATGCCCCATAGGCTTGTGTATTTGAAATTTTGATCCTAGTTGGTGGCATTGTTTGGGGGAGGTTATGGAGCCTTTAGAATATAGAACTTTGCTGGAGGAGGTACATCACTGGCGGTAGGTTTGGAGGGTTTGCAGCCTTACTCCACTTTCTGCTAGCTCAGAGGCTTCCTGTGTGCAGCTGAGATGTGATCTCTCAGCTTCCTGCTTCAGCTGCCATGCCTTGCCCTCCTATTATGAATGGTCCCTCTGGAACCATAAGCCAGTGTAAAACATTTTTTTCTACAAGTTGCTTTCGGTCATAATGCTTTGGTTTTTGTTTTGTTTTTTTCCCCCACAGTATCAGAAAAGTAATGAATATGTACCCAGTTTTTGTCTCACTTGCATGGTACATGTTCTTGCTTGTCGTATTAGCATCCTAAATCTCCATGCAGGGTTGTGAGATTTAGTATTACAGTGAACCATCACTTACAGGTGAAACATTCTAGAGTTCCTCTGTACCTTGACCAGTGGTGTGAGCCAGATTTAGTTGGTCACTGCTCATAGACTCCAGCCTTTCTGTTTGCCAATCCCACCCCCCCCCGATATTCTAATTCTTTGAATAAGGCCTTTGCGGCCTCATTCTCTGCCCTCTTCTACCTTGGTATGGCACAGCATTCACCATCACCAACAAGATAAAACAATAGGAGGAAAAGAGAAGAAGGATGGCATGCAGTTTGGTTTTGTGTGAGGAAACCCGGAGTGATAAATTGGAATCAAAGGTGAGATGAAAGATAAAAGCTACCACTTTCTATCTCCAACACACTCATCTCAAAAGAGGGTACGTTCCTGTTATCGAGAGCTCCCACTTAAGGCATTCCTGAGCACTCCTTCCAACAACCTGGCACCTCCACTTCAGAGGCCCCTCCCCCTTTTCAGAAAGGCCTCTTTCTAAGTCCCCAAATCTGGCCAAGCTGGCAGGCCTTTTCCACTGAGAGCAGAGATTGCTTCTGCTGTACATAGGCAACACACAGCTCAGGTTCCAGGGTGGTGGGGGGAGGGGGCAAACACCGCTCTCTCCGGCAACCGGCTCTGCAAATCACGCCTTATCTGACACAGGGAAAGTGGTTTATTCTCTCTTTGTAAAACAGAGCTAATAATAACAGCGCCACTCTACAGCATCGGGAGAAATGAAAGGGCTTGGCACTCTGTGTGTCTTTGTTTTAAGATATCTCCTTCCTGTCTCACTTTGTCTTAGAACAGCCACTTTCAGGCCGCCCCAATGCTATCCCCAAAGAGCCACCACTGCTTAAGTGGGTGGAAAGAAGAGGCCTCTCCTCTGTGGTTTAATGCCGTCGGAGCTGTTCTTTCTAGATTCTGGAAGCCAGTTTAATATTGAGTTTCCCGGCTGGGGGCCTCCAGATACGCCCTGAGCATATTGAACTCCAGCTGTTGAGCTGAGCAACAGCTGGAAATTACACAATTGACACCTAAATGGAGGCGGTGATCCCTGCACAATCGCCTCTCTGTTACCTACATGATACTTTCTGCCTCAGCCTTGCTGATTTTTTTTCCCTGTGGTTGCCCAAGGCCATGCTGACTTCCCAGGCTGGCCCAAGCAGGGAAGTATCTGCAGGTGGTGGTCATGGTGATGATGAGGTGTGTGCGTGGATGCTCACTTATGTGTGTGTTTGGCTGATTATCATAGCCAAATTGACACAGAGCCTGGGGAAAGCATACTGATGTCTCTCATCTGCAACTCTGCTTCCTAATGTATCCAAACCCTGCAGCACCCCTTTCAGCAGCCACACAGTGAGCAGAGCAAAGCTCTTGTTGGCCGTTTTCAGCCCTGGGGCCTGAAGCATCGATGGATCCTGGGAGACTAGGTAGGGAGAGCAGTATAGCATGGTGGGCAGAACGGAAAAATCTGCTCTCACAAAGTCCAAATTCTGGCTCTCTCGTGCCCAGCTGTTTGATCTTTGAGCTGCTCTCTCCACCCCTCACCCCCACCTCTCTCCCATAGGTGACTGACTTACACAGGCCACACGGGGGGCGCGCTGAAAGAAAAAGATTCCAAGTGTGGTCGTCCTGTGTACAGGTGAGTTTCTTTGTCCGGAGCCCCTGTCGTGTATTCTCTTCCCATCATACTGTGGCCAAACACGGGGCAAGAGGCAGCTCAAACCGAAAGGATTTCTTTTGGCTTTGGGTTTGAGGGTACAGTTCATTAAGGCGGGGAAGGCATGGTACCAGGCTCAGCTGTGGCAGGCCATATCTAGGTGAATCAGTACATTGGGAAAGGAGGTGAAATAGGCCTGGCCGTCAACCTCAAGCCCTCCGCTACCCCATACAATCTGCTTCCTCCAGAGAGTCTGTGCCTCACACACAGCCCAAAAGCAGTGCCGCCAGCTTGGAACCTAATGCTCAAATGCACGAGACAACGGAACATTTTACAACCAAACCAGGACAGTCTTGCCCAGCTCTTAGGCAAATGGCCTTCCTCATGTCTATGCCAATCAAATCTGAGCCCATGCAGTTATCTGTGCCTGTAAGCCTCGCCTAGATCCTCCAGACCACCTATCTGCCACTCCTCCAGCACACACTGGAGATGCTTCCATGTCTGTGGCCCAGATAGAAGGGGTCTCCCTGTATCCAGTCCTGGCTCTCTTTTCCTTACAAAAGGCAAGAAAAGAGAAATAACCAGTAAGCTATGTCTACAACCTTCTGGGGGAGGGGGGAGCTGCGGTGACTAATAAATCTGCTCATCAAGCATCCTTCCTTCCTGACTCGTAAATGGTGGTTCGGAGAATCATGGAGACAACATGTCTCACCTACACCCTCACAGATAACAAATAAAAAATGCCAACTGGCTTTGGTGATCAGCCCTTAGCAGAAAAGAACGTCCCAGCCAGACAACAAGATCATAAGCCTTGCTATCTAAATCTGTGACAGTGACGGGGAGGTAACCTGAGGCAACCAGGCAGGAGTAGTAATTAAAGCTGACAGGAAGGAACCAAATGGCAAGGACCAGACAATGGGTGGAGAAACGGCTCTGAACCCATGAGCAGCTCAGGAGAAGAAAACCTGGCCAGGGCAGTGGAAAGTAAGAGATCCCTGGGAGGATATTACAGTCTCTCTCTCTCTCTCTCTCTCTCTCTCTCTCTCTCTCTCTCTCTCTCTCTCTCTCTCTGTGTGTGTGTGTGTGTGTGTGTGTGTGTGTGACATCTTCCTTGATCTCCTTTTTTACCTTATGTCTTAAGAAAGGGCTTCTCACTAAAACTGGATCATCAAGCCAGGTTGGCTGGCCAGTGAGCTCCAAGGATGCTCGGGTCTCTGCCTCTCTAGCACTAGGATGACAGAGACATGCCACCTCTCCTGGCTTTCTATGTGGTGCTGTGAGCCAGGTCCCTGTGCCTCTGCAGCAAGCACTTGGCCCGCTGAGCCATCTCCCTAGAGATTAGAGACTACATGCTCCATTTCTTCATCATTGAGGCCCACGTTATTATCATGACTCCCTTCTTCAGCTGGAAGAGCTTAACGGAGTCAGACACACATTTCCAGAAAGTGTAACTCTGTCTCCTCGTGTGCAC
The DNA here is from genome assembly GCF_004664715.2 of Peromyscus leucopus. Classification (NCBI taxonomy): domain Eukaryota; kingdom Metazoa; phylum Chordata; class Mammalia; order Rodentia; family Cricetidae; genus Peromyscus; species Peromyscus leucopus. The sequence goes on along the minus strand of NC_051063.1, from coordinate 89,451,139 downwards.
TGAAAGAATATATATTGGCATCCGCACCAGATGTTGGCTGAGACTCAGGGAATACAAGGCAGGCAGGTCTCAGTCCTCACAGAGCCTTCACTCCTATGAGAGGAGGCAGACAACAAGCATAACAACCTAAGCTGGTGGTCCTTGTCTTGGGTTGGTACCACCTGCTAGCTACCTAAGGGGATCGAAGAGCTGCGTGTAATAAAGACTGTCTGTCTCTTTCCACTCACTCCACTGTTATGGTTTAAAGGAGAAATGTCCTCCACGGGTTCATGCATTTAAAATTGTCACTTTGGGGGCAGGCTGGGGAGGTACATCATACAGAGTAAGGAGCTTTGCTTTCTGTGTTATGAATATGTCATCAGGCAGCTTCCTGCTCAGGCCAACTGCTACCATGACTTCCTTACCATTATGGACTCTCCCTCTGGAACCGTAAGCTAAGCCGGAATAAACTCTTCCTTCTACAAGTTGCTTTTGGTCATGATATTTTATCAGAGTAACAGAAAGTAAATAGTACACCCACCTTCATATTAAGTGGGGTCAAAAACATGGAAAGCTGCCACCTCGTAATGAAAATTTCCCTCCTATGTGATAAATATCTGCCCACTCTAAATGCCACCATCATGTACTCTGGTTGAGAATGCTGTGGAAAAATGTATGATAAAATAAAAAACTTCCATGTCAGGACAGACACTTCACGAGAAAAAGATCCAGGCAATGAGATAAGGGACAGGGTGGAACTGATTCTACATTGGTAACTGAGGAGGATGAACACTGTTTCTCCCAGAAGTGGTAACTTCTTCGTAACACTTCCGCAAACCAACCAAGGCTCCCTCACTTAGAAACACATCTGCAGCCATGGTTAGAGATCTTGCATGAGGGAATATATCTTAGATGGCCTCAGTGGGCCTTGAACCCAGTGTCATATGCCTTCATAAGATACAGGTGGACAATCTTAGGAAGACAGGAGAGAAGGAGACTCACATGGTGTGATCAGAGTAATGTATCCACAAATCAAAGATTTTAGAACATTAAGAAACTAAATGAATCCCAGCAAACAAATACAAGTGGCCCAAGGAAGTGCCTCTGAGGAGGTCACAGATGCACTAACACCTGACCTCTCAGAGGGACCAGCCATACAGTGAGTCAACCATGCCTGAACCTGCCTTTTTCAGATATCCCTGGGAGGGATGAACTTCCCAGGCCAAATGATTCATGCAAGGGACAGAGTAGAATTTCAGTCCTGTGTGCCAAGAATTGACCCCCAGAGTTTGAATCTTGATTCTATCCATTGGTAGCCATGAAACTGGACGAGTTATATAACCTGAGCCTGTCTCCTTGACCTGGGAACCAGCTTAGTCACCTTGTCCCTGCCAAGGTTAAGAGAAGGAGTTGATTAAGGAAGCAAACGGCCTCTGACACAGTGAGCTCTCAGTGTTAGCTATCATCACTCTTATTGTTACGATATCAACTTCCAGTCACAAATAGCCAGAATTCTTTCTTGATCACTAAGACCTAAGATGAGAGGATTATGCAGTATGTGATGCTATGAAAAGGCCATGTTTTGCTGCTGAGTCCCAGGGCTGAGTCTCCCACTTTGGAGTGAGTGGCATGGATGGCTGCTTGGGCTTGAACTGCACGCAGCCTGCAGATTCCTGCCTTTCAGAGATCCGTGTACGTGCCACTCACAGATCTGTAAGGCACAAAGCAGCCTGATAAACAGATGACTGTCAGCGTCTCTGATCTCACACCTGAGGGCCCCGGGGAAGGGAGAGGCCTACCGACTTGTCTCTTTTCCAGGAGCTGCAGGCTGGCCCAGCAAGCGCAGTCCTGCTCTGCACCGTCCTTCATTGAAAGTGCCAGAAAAAAATGTCCTGATGCATGCAGAAGACTTGTCTCCAAGGGGGCGGGCCCAGCGTCCTACTTCCTCCAGCACCTCCCAGAGGCCCAACGCCGCCGTTGCTAAGCCTGTGATCCCTACTCCCTGTGGTCAAAGGTCAAAGTGGGTTCCCAGAGTATAAGTGGGGGTCAGAGGGGAGAAGATGTCAGCTTCAGAATGAAGACTGATCCCTGGGACAGCCTGAGTGTTGAAAAAATTTGAGGAAAGGGCTGGATTAGGGAACAGAGTCATTCAGCAGGTGACTTGTGGGGGTAATCTATGACATCCCAGGAGAACTAGGTGCTGAGGGACTTAGTTAAATCAAGTAGCCTTGCACCCCTGGTTCTTACCACCCAATGAGAATTAGCATCTAACTCAATCACCACCCCCAAACAAGTGCATAATCTACCACAAATCAGATTTGCTTCAGGCACCCGTCTCCCCAGCTCTCTCCCTGGGCAGCTTGCTATGCCGCAGGCTCCTCAGTTTCTTCCTTCAGTCCTTAAAATCTAGGTCTGATCCTACTGCCCGGTAACCTGACTCCATTCACTGCCAATGTCCTAGGCCTGTGGGGGACGGCCAAGGCCCAGCCTTCCTCTTATACTCTTATTTATAGGTTGGAGAGAGAGAGAGAGAGAGAGAGAGAGAGAGAGAGAGAGAGAGAGAGAGAGAGAGAGCAAGAACTGATCAAATGCCCTTTGTGTTGATATGGGCAGGTTACCACTGAGATTTGTATAAGCATCCCCCACCCCGTACCCCCTCTTTCAGTTTTCAGCTTTAGCTATTGGCGTCTGTTTCTCAGAATGTAGGAAGAAAGGAAGGAAGGAAGGAAGGAAGGAAGGAAGGAAGGAAGGAAGGAAGGAAGGAAGGAAGGAAGGAAGGAAGGAAGGAGACAGAGACAGAGAAAGACAACTCTGGGTGGTACCTGCTGATACATATGACGTACACCGCAGCCCAGACATACTGCAATTCTAAGGTTCTGTCTGCTTGTGTTAACTTTACTACTTCTGCAGAATAAGAATAACTTCTCTAAAAGTAATACTTGGGCCAGCGGGATTACTCAGCAGATAAAGGAACTTGCCTCTAAGCCTGATGACCAGAGTTCTAACCCAGGAACCCACAAAGACAGAGAACCAACTCCTGCAGGTTGTCTTCTGACCTCCACATGTGTGCCATGGCATGTGTGTGGACACACGCATGCACGCACTCACAAAATGGTCATTTTATACTTTGGCCAGTTCAATCATGCAAATGAGCATCCACCTACACAAAAGAAAGGTATGGTCAAGGGCAAGGCTTGAAGCCATTAATTGTCAGGATGGGAAGAAACAGACACTTTCAGAATTGATGGCTCCTCCTGATGGTGGATATATCACGAACAGGCCTGAAGTTAGTGTGGATCAAGGATTGAAATGGAATACAAATTATACAGGACTATGCACAAAAGCATATCCTGATGTTTCATTGTTTGATAAGACACCTCATAGTATCTCTCAAGGCTGGTGAATTTCCAAATTATACAGGCCCTCTGATGTATGTGCCATTTCCAGTATGTTAAATACCATGTCTGTGTAGCAGTATATAGGCATGAGGTGTATGTTGTTAAGTGTGAGGAATGGGGTGTACAGCCTCCTCCATGTATCTGACAAGGATTATAAGGCTCTGATCTATGTACTTAGATGAAGATCAGATCAAGAGCTTACACCTAGTGCAGAAACACCTTGTACACAAATAATGCTAGGCACAGCATCACCTAAGCTACTTCACCAAAGCCCAGGAAAAAGAGAAGCATGGACTCCAGTTGACTTCATAGGACACCAAAGAACCATCTGTCCTTGAGACTTCAGGTGGCTGATGAGATCCTTGTGGACAGAAGCCATAGCATTTGTGAAGACACAGAGAAGGAAAGGAATAGTTTCAGCAGAGAAAGCCAGGTGGTCATGAAACCTCTTGCCAGGAACGTTGCTCATTTCAAGAGGTGTCTTATGGAATTGTTAGACGAGAGCATGCCTGTCTGTCAGCTTTTCCCATCTTCCACTCCACCCCATCCCACTCCACCTCCCCGCCTTCACAGCCACCTCAAACTCCCCCTTCCCTTTCCTTCTCAAAGAGACTAACTCTCAACACCATCTACACCTGGGTTCCTAAGGTAATTCAACTGCCCTGTAAGCAGTCACCCTCACTTCAAAATTGACTCCCAGAGGAGATGACAAGATTCTGTATTTAAGTCAAAACACACTATCTCCTTGTTAAAGACTGTGGACAGCATGCATGTCTGAGTCTTCTAAACCAAAGCCAACAGACACTACTCAGTGACTGTGGTGGCAGCAGCTGGGTCAGCTGAAATGTGCAGAGACTCAGGCAACTCTCAGGAGGGAACTGAGGTTCCAGGAGAATGAATGACCTTACTCAGGAACACCAGCTGATAGATGGTGGGACCCACATCTCCTGAGTCCTTCCACAGTGCTGTGCCATTCATACAACCTTTAACATTTGTTCCATCTGCCTAAAGAGAATACATTTAGCTGAAAGTGGCACCATCGAGCATTTGCATTTCACCAGAAGTCCCAAAATTGAAAATGACTTACAAATGTTATGGATTTTTCTCTTCAAAAGTGATATATACATGATTTTATAATCTGGGTGATTAAATGCACTTTCATTAAATGTCTTTTGATACCACCTTTCTGTCCACGTGGAGAAATCTGGTGTAATAATGAAGAACTCAGGCCCTGGAGCTGAAACTTCTGGTTCTGACTGGACCACTGTGGTGCAGAAACGTGGATGTGACTACTACCCTCTCTTTGCTTTAGTTTCTTGGTCTATAAAGTGACAATAAACACAGTGTCTGTCTTACGAGTTTGCTTATGGCACAAGTGAGTGAGTGGCATGCAAGTGCTTGGGACAGTGCCCAGGCAGATGGAGAGAGAAGAGGAAAAGCCTGCTGCCTGGAGCATCGTGCCTGCTCTTTGGCATAGTTGAAGTTTGCCATCCTCAAACCAAGCGCTCAGGATTAGACTCAAGTCAAGTATGCTGCAAATGATATTCATCTGCCTGTCTCCACTGAAGACCCAAGTGACTTACTCTCTGGCCCTGCCAGGAAAGAGACACCACAAACAGGCCATAATGGAGAACTGAACAACGGGGCATCTATAAAGGTTTAGGAAGGATTCAAAGAGACCAACCAGCCAGAGGTGGTGGGTGGCATTCTAGAGCTAGCAACAGTGTGAGCTACGACCACTCGTTGGCCCGAGGAGCTGTCAGAGGGCACAGTGATCAGAACCTAGAGACGAAGTGAAGCTGTCACAGAAGCCACCTCACAGGAGCTGACCCTTAAAGAAGGGACCTAACCACTCACAGGACTCTGTCAGAGGGGACTGAGTCCTATGTTCCCAGATGTAGCTGGCATTTCCCACACATCAAAATCAAGCAGAGTCAGCGGACATGAAAGTGAGGGAATGTGAGCCAGCTTCCCAGGGAGGCCTCCTGTGGCAGGGCTGGACAGAGGAAGTGGGAAGCCTGGGTGGGCAAAGGACCATGGAGGAGCTGTGATCCAATTCCTTTCTTACTTGGCTATCACATCCTCGTTTTTCATGTTTATTTTATGTGAATGTGTGATTTGCATGCCTATATGTTTGTTTATTAGGCATGTGCCTAGTGCCTGTGGAGGCCAGAGGAGGGCCTCAGATCTCTTGGAACTGGAGTTACAGATAGTTGTGAGCAGCCATGTGGTGCTGGGAACTGAACCCAGGGTCCCCTGGAAGAGTAGCCAGTGCTCTTAACTGCTAAGCAGTCTCTCCAGCACCTTCATTTCCTTGACAAGTGGTGCACTTAGGAGGAAAGGTCTGTGCTGGTGGCCTCTTGGCAGCTGAGTTCGGAAGTGACCCGAGTCCCCAGCACAGTCTCTACCCTGGAAGCTCGGTTAGGAGTTTGGAACAACCCCCTGAGTGACAAGGAGCTCTGCAATCTCAGGAGAGGGATAATGAGAACAAATGGTGCAATTTGGCTCGGTCCTCCACTGAAAGACGCAAGGAGACAATCAACATCAAAAAGCCTCCTGATCCGGATGTCTGCGAGGAAGGAACTACGGATTTTGTGCTTTTAATTTTCAACTGAACTAGGTCTTAATTAGAACAGTATCATTTATTGTGAACTTGTCTCCATGTGGTCTCATAATCTGCTGCAGATAAGGATTCCTACTGTGGACCAGTTTATGAGTCTCTGTGTCCTCTGGCTTGTATAACGGGGACAGGGGAGTGCGGAGTGGCTTGTTCTGCTGTAGAGATATCACCACATGCAGCTGGCAAGGTTATTGGGCTTGCCCCTCCTCACCCAAGCAGACAGATCTTCTCTTCCTCCCCTGCTGATGGAATCCCTTGCAAAGAACAGCGATAATTAAGACGTCTGGTCATCAACGTTTTTGTAACAAACTCCAGACTTTGCCTAGAGAGGAGAGTTTTTCAGGCGCTCTCTTGAAGCAAGTGTGCAACTTCCGTTGGACACCTGTGGTACTCTGCGATTGTGGGGATGGTGTGCATTAAACAGACTCTCCCAGCAAGTAGCCTAGGATTAGGTTCAAAAACAAATGCAGACACATGAGCAGTGACCAACAGTGACAAGCTAACTGGAGGGCCAGGGATTCTTCCTGGATCCCACGAGCTCAGCTCATCACAGAAGGCTTTTGGGCCACACAGTCCCTAGGGTCCTAGTGTATCCCTCTGTAGGACATTGACATGTCTCTAGCTCAGAGTATTGCTGTGGGAAAAATAATTATTTTACTGAAAAATAAAAAAATTAAAAAAAAACCACTGTCCTATCCCAAGTAGTATATACCGAAGTGCACAAAAAGTGTCAGGAAGGTGTCAGAGGAACGGATTCTTCCTTGGTGTGTGTGTGTGTGTGTGTGTGTGTGTGTGTGTGTGTGTGTGTGTCTGTGTCTGTGTCTGTGTCTATGTGCCTCTGTGTGTGTCTGTGTGTCTGTGTGTTGCCATCCACCTGTTTGTTTGAGAGAGTCTCACACTGGCCTGGAGCTTTATGATTCAGCTAATCTGACTGGTCAACAAGCCCAGGATTACCTGTCTCTTCCAGTACTGAAGTGCTGAAAGGGTGCTGCCATGCCCATACTTTTCACATGAGTTCTAGGAACAGTACTCAGGTCCCTGTGCTTGTATGGCAGGTACTTTGTAGACTGAGTGATCTCCCCAACCCCAGAAATTCATTTTAAGGGACTCTCATGAGGTAAATCTGAAATAGTTTCTTAATCTGACCAATATTACAACTAACCATAACCCATGGTATATAAGAATTGTTGAGCCTAGACTAAGAAATAAATTACATTAACAATTTAATGAATGGACAAAATTTGAGACAAAAGAGATATTCTTCCTTATAGTAGAACAACACTAACAACTGTGGGAAGAATTTGATAAAAGGAGGTGACTACTTGACTGCTACAGGGACAAGATTTAGAAAAGAATTACAAATCTAGGCTAAAACTAGCAGGTGGAATTGTGATGAGAAATAGGGTATCTATCTAGTCAGAATGTCTTCTAAAAAGATCTATTCATTTCAAGGAGAGAAATAGCGGATCCATGAAGAAGCCTGTGGCGATCACCTTAGCTGATCCAAGTTAACAGCATCCTCATAGGGCAGAGCTAGCCCAAGGCTGATCCTCTGTAAGGAAACTTACCACCATTAACCCCTGTGATGTCTGAGCCAAAATAACTCATTTTAATTTGATCATGAAAACTGAAATTACATCCTGAGGGGCTGGTATCCTAAAACTGACCAAAACTCTAAGAGTATCAAGGTCATGAAATAAGGAGGAAGAGGAGGAGGGAGAAGAAGAAAAGACAAAGATCTGAGGAACAACCCACCCCCACCCCACCCCACCCCCACCCCCACCCTGCATGCTGCCTAAAAGGAAAAGACATTACAAATAAATACATGATCTCAGTTAGAACCAGAAGAAGAAGTTTTGTTTGCTTGCCATTAAGACTATTACAACAATTAGAACATTGATTAAAGTCTATATGGTAGATGATAGCATTGTAGTCATAATTTTTAAACTTCTCTTGTTTGAGATACCATGTGTTTTTAGAAGGTAACATAACCACATGAATTCAGAATAAAGAGGAACCAGGTATTCAGCCAACTGTTTTTAATTTTAAAAATATTTTATTTTATTTTATCTTATGTATATGAATGTTTGCCTGTTTGTATGTCTATGCACCATTTGTGTGTCTGATGCTTGGGGAAGCAAAAAGAGGGCATCAGGTCCCCTGACACTAGAGTTACAGCCAGTTGTGAGCCACCCTGTGGGTGCTGTAAATCCAACCTGAGTCCTCTATAGGAGCAAGCAGCTAGTGCTCCTCACTGCCGAGCCATCTCTCCAATCTCCAGCCAATTCTTAAGTGGTTCAGAAAAATAAAGCAGAATAATAAAATATACATGGCAAAATGTAAATATGCAGAAAAAGTGGAAAGGGGGTATTGGAATAATTCGCGCTATTTTTACAGCAAGTCTTCTGTAAGTTTGAATTATTTAAAAATGAAAAGTTTAAGATATAGTGCTGTGTTCCAGGGTTGACTTTACTAAATGATTTTTGCATTTCTTAAATTTTCTACAACTAATATGTAATTAATTGATATCAGCTCAGATAGTCACATGAATACATCCATAGAACAGTTTTACATGACTTTGTTGTTAATATTTCTATTGTGTTTTATGCTTTACTGCAACACAATGATTTTCCAGTTGTGACCGATTCTTTAAGAATAAAATGTATCACTTGGTTCTTTCATCCTTGGGAACCCTGAAGTCACATAAGTTTTATAATCTGCTGGGAAGTATACACACAGAGGCACTGTGGAGAAGTGACCTGTGACCCATAGAGTGAATGGTCCTACATTCAAGAAGACTCAGAGAAAGACCACCCATATTAGCATCCCAGCAAACCTTCCCTGATTCTTGTAGCTACAATGGAAGGTCTTGTAAACTACGGAGGCTGATTTAGATAGGACACAACTTCCTGTTATCTCACATTCAATTGATCCTGTATATTGAATATTGAGCTCAGTCAGGCTGTAGTAGGTGGGAGACGTTGACATTATCCTGGAGGATCTCCCATCAGAACAGAGAGTGAATGTATATGTAGCGACAGCCCTGTGGGCTACCGTGTGCCCCTGCTCAGTTTGAATGAACCACAGGGATGGGAGGGCACCAGGAAAGTCAGGATGTGGGATGGAATTTGGGTGGCATACGCCTCTGAAGGTCAGAACATATAATGAAACAGTCACACCACCTCTCCTGGGGGAGGCAGATTTGTCATGGCACATTCTGGAAAAATCAACTAAATGGTCATGGGTTCTGTTATTTCAAGAGCTCAGGGTCTTAAGGAGAAAGAGCAAGGTGAGGTGGAGCTAGCTCCAAGGTGCTAGAATTCTAGCCAGCCTCTCCTCGGGAGACACAGGGAAGTCTTTGAAGCCAAGTATCCTCTGAAATAGCCTTGGTTCCTGGAAATGCCTCTAGTCCTTGGAGAGAGATCAAAAGTCCCTGGAAAAAAGCCAGGACATGGGCAAGACAGGAGATACACTAATAAAGAGACAGCAGCACAGATTCACAGTGTGGTGCCAAGAACTAAAAGGAAAATAAATGAGAGAAAGTTAAATTCACTCCCCACTACTGTGGCCACAGCAGGCCTCAGGAAGGAGGGCGGCTTCACAGGCAGTTGAACCACAAGCCTGGGTGTCCTGGATGATCTGCCAGGATGAGACTGAGCTGCATTCCCAATGCTTCTCCACTGAGCTAGCCCTTCTCTAGGCTAGGGGATTCTAGAACAAACAGAGCTTTCAGGATTCAGTTAAAACAAGGTTGCTTTCTGAGTATCCCAGGAGGAGACTTTTCTAGTTACACCCTGGACAGACCTATCCCAAGCTATGCTGGGACCTCAGCTGTGCAGAATGAGGGGATGGACAGGAAAAGAACTGACCCTGGAGTAAAGGAAGAACCAGGGGACCATGAAGGAATCCAACTGTGTATGGCAAGCCGAAGCTTTAACTGGGATGTGCTATATGTCAAAAGAAGCCTAGTTGTGGGGACCAACTTGAAAATAAGAAGTCCAATCTGAATGAATCCAGAATAATGGAAAATAAATAACTGAGGGTACTGGAGTCACAAAGGAACTCCAGACCCACTGCAACAAAAGCCAATTATAACTTCTTATAGACACAGGGCTGAGCCTGGCAGATATTCAGTCAGCCTGGTTACTACTTGATTGAAGGCTCTGGTGTCAAAAATCTCAAGAATGGATCATGTCAATGATGGGGAACTATTAGGTCCTCCAATTTTCTCAAAGTTTCCCATCAGATCAACAAACTTAGTCTAGAAACAGCTATCACTATATCGAAGTTCCTGTTTTGAGGGGCCAGCTCTCACTACGTGCTTCTATGACAACCCTCCTGATGCTGTAACCGGTGCCTCAACATCTCTCTTCTACCAGAGATAAGAACAGAAGACATGTTTCCCTCCCCTCCATCTTCATTACTCTGATCCCACCTGGGAAGATGAAATATTCTTCAGTGACCACATCAGTACTCTCTTGCAGCCTGGCAATATTCTAAATCATGGCCTCCTTCACTCCAGCTGATTATCTTAAGTTATTCCTCCCTTATGTACAAGTCTTATCTTCATCTCTGTCCAGACAATCCCCAGACATCTCATAGGCATATTTTAATGAAGAGAAGGTATAAGCAGATACAAAACAAAATAACAAAAACAAAACAAAAAACCACTATGAACTATTTGGATTGGTTGTAGAACTTATTTTTTTCTTTCTGAATAGTATCTTACACAATGATCTAATCTACATAGATGACAGAAATAAATGTCCCAGGCTTCTAAAGGTGGGAAGGGATGGTGACAAGGCAAATTTTCCAGTCTCTGAGGGACTCACAGGCCCCCACAGGGAAGAATAAAACAGTTTAGATTACATCACTTTATTGGTTAAATTATTATGGCCACTCCACGTAGTTAAAAGGAGATTTATTTAATGGCATAACTTACAAATGAAGGAATGGGTAGGTTGAGGGTTCTGGGAAAGACGCAACAGTAGTCCAGCGATGTTCTCTGGAGAACTCTCCTCCGTCCACCTCTAGAGTCCAGGCTCCCAGCAGCAAGAGAGCGTAGCACATCCCGATCGGGTCTTCAGGCCCTCCCTTGGCCCCACCTTGTGGGCATGTTAGTTACTAAAACCTTAATGGGGGTTGGAACTTCCAGACCAAAGGTGGAATGGCTACCCACTACAGGACTAGAGAATGGAAGGAGTCTGCTTTGAGTCATAGGACATATTGGTGTCAGGGTCTATAAAACAAGGACCTTTCTGATCCCAGACTCTGCCTCTGAAATATATTCAAGATATTCATATAGCAGATAAGCAAGTCATCAAATATATCTATTTTACTTGGTTCCTACTTGGGAAATATACAAATAAATATATTAAGATGTGAGATCATAATTCATTAATTTCATCTCTCCTTGTTAGAGTTATTAGAAACATTTTAGGAAGTAGGTTAAATAGAAATTCATACATTAAAGGAATAATTCAGGGGCTAAGGAATTGGTCCAGTAAGTAAAGAATTGCCATGAAAACATGGAGGACCTTAGTTTGATACCCCAGAATCCAAGTGGAAAAGCCAGGCTCAGTGGTATGTGCTTATAATCCTAGTACTGAGACAAGCAGAGACTGGATTTTCTGGCCAGCTGTTGTAGCCAAATGAATGAATGCTGGGGTCAGTGAGAGATCCTGCCTTAGGAAACAAGGTATAGGAGCTGGAGATATGCTTCTCCAGTTTCAAAACACTAGCTGTTCTTACAGAGGATCTGGGTTGGATTCCCAGGACGCACATGGTGACTAACAATCATCTGTAACTCCAAGGGACCTGACCTCTTCTTCTGGCCTCCATGGGCAGCAGGCATGAAAGTGGTACACAGACATACATGCAGGTAAGACACCCATATGCATAAAATAAAACAAAAAGAACCTAAAAAGCTTTTTAAAGAAAGTGAAGGACAAATGAGGACGACGTCAATGTTGATGTGTTGCCCCACAAGCACAGGACACACATACACATTCATTCTCCCAGGCACCCCCCCCAACACACAAAGAGATGATTCAAATATGCTTTGAAAAACATAATTCTCTAATATGCCACTGAAATAATCTTTTTACTACAAACTACGTTCTTGTTTTAAGGATACCGATAGCTAGAATCAGCATTTGTTTGAAGTAAGTAGTAAGTGTAGAAAATTGAGCAGGATATGAGGTTTGGCAATACCTATAGTTGATAAGGGAAGTTAGTCTTGGGACTCAAGTTTTATAACACACATATGGTAGCCATATTTTCTTAAGGAAAAATCAGGACATGCAGTTGACAAGCAAGGCTATCCTTATGGGGACAATGGAATGGATACAGCAGCTAGGTCTGCACCAGAGACCCTGAACCATATGGTCCAGAGAGCAATCTGCAGAGATAATTTTGTGGGGTTTGTCTCCTTCACAATTTACTGTCACAGTCCAGGGTTTGCAAAGTGATGTATCTTCGCCATATCTGAGTCCTTGGCTTTCACTTCGTCCTCCTAAGGCAAACTTTACTAACAAACAAAATTACTCTCTGAGAAGTTCATGGACTGTAGAATTATGAACATGTGTTACTATTAACATGATTATAAAACAACGGACTGGCCACTTTTCTCATTACAAAACTCCTGGCAGAAGCATCTAAGCAAGAGAGGGTTTTATTTTGTCTCAATTTGAGGGGATATGACAGAGAGAGTGTGGAGGCAGGTGTGAGGTGGCTGCTCACACTGTGTCCTCAGTCAGAAAGCTGGGGCCCCAGCCATGAGATGGTGTCACTCACATTTAAGGTGGTTCTCTCAAACCTCTCTGAAAACACCACCCCAGATATACTGAGAGATGTGTCTCCTAGACAATTCTGAATCCAGTCAAGGTGACAATGACAGCGATCCTTCACAACTACTTAAGAAATCTATTGTTATTTGGACAGCATATGTGTTTGTTTATCCACCCAACACATATCTGTAACATTAATGAACTGCATGCTGGACATTGGAGACACAGTGATGAATCATATTTTGAGCCTTCTTCCTCAAAAAACTTGGACTCAAACCAGCACATTATGATAACCATAATCATAGCATAATGTATATATGCCTGTTAGCGCCCAACCCACGCTTGTATACTTAATGTCTTAGTTCATGGAACAAATACTTTCACTGTAATAAGCCTCCATTCCATCATCTTTCACATGAACATAATTAATACTCATTTCCCATAGTGCAGAAGGCTAAAGAGACTTGTGAACATAATTTGTCATTACCAAAACCCACCTAGAATTTGATTCTTTATATTAAAGGTAGGAAAGTGGAATGTAAAAATGTCAGCATATTCAGTCCTTCAGATGAACAATCTTTGCATAACAGACTGTCAACTACTAGAATGTAAGCGACTACACAACCATTAGTCCAATTCACTCTGACCCTGAAGGTAACTTCCTTCAGCTAAGGGGCTGTTCTGCATATCTCTGCTGTAAGCCTTCTAGAACTCCACAAGTCTGTATTTTGATTCATTGTGGTTTTCTGTAATGGTCTCTGTCTGTTGCAAAGAGAAGTTTCCTAGCTGAGGGCTGAGGACTACACTTATCTATAGATGCGTATAAGGACAAATATTTAGAATGACGTTAGGAATTATACTGGTTTAGTAAAGTGGTGGTTATAGGTTCTCCTCAAAGCTGCATGACTTACTAGCCCTGGGTAGCTGGATAGGTTTTCAATACTGGGCATAATTTTTAATATACATCTTTTTTAATATACATCTAGAAATCCAATTAGAGAGCTGGTGGTTAATGCCAAGGTATGTGGGCCACTACTGCACCTTAGGTTTCTTGTGCCATGCTGGTCCTTGGGGTTCATGGACATCACAGCTGGGTGGGACTCTTGGTTGCTTTTCCTCCTTTGAAAATGGTGCTTTCTGGTACTGTGAAAGTTAGTCCCCAGGGAGGAGATGTTCAAGTCAGTTCTAACTCAGGGGCCTCTGGGCCCTATGTCCAAAGTGTGTGGTGTCTTCATCAATAGGGACTTACCTTCCACCTGTGAAAGGCAAACAAAGACAATACCAATAGTCTAATATATTGGAAATCTCTTGGAGAACCCTCACCAATAACTCAAAAGAGGAGTGTTTCAAACCTGGTGTTGCAGCTTTTGTTAGATGGTCTGTGGCTCTCAGAGGGAGCATAACCAGCTCTGATGGGAAGTTTTCATTTAACTATATATGCACATTTATAGGCCAATGTGTTTTATAGGTATTTTGGGGTAGAGGGTTAATAGTTAATAGTATGATTCCTTATAACCTTTTTAAACATCTGTATCATTATTTTACCTCCTCCCTCCTTCTTCTGCATTAATCTGCCTCCCCCTCTCCTCCATAATTAGAGTCCTCCATTTTCCCCTTCCCCCTCAGATCACTCTCACCCTGCTATTCCCATCTCTTTGCTCCATTATTCCCCTACCCCCACAGTAGTCACTTCCTACTTTCCTGTTTCTGTCTTGTTTTTGTTTCCAGGTTTAATAGGTTTGGCAGCATAGTATGAGATCCTAGCAGGTCGGTTGCAAGTCCTGTCTCCACAAAGACACACCAGATACTTGGTTAACGCCCCCACCTCCCACCATGCACACACACCCTGGTAAGCTTATCCTTTTTACCCTTCGTGTGTGTGTGTGTGTGTGTGTGTGTGTGTGTGTGTGAAATGTGTGAACATATGTATGCATGCTTGTGTGAGAGTATACGTGTGTGTGCATGTGTGTAGAGGCCTGAGACAGATGCCAGGAGTCTTCAATGGGTCTTCTCCTTTTCCACTGAGGCAGGGTCTCTCAATTGAACCTAGAACTCTCAAATACAACTAATCTTGTTAGCCAGCTTGCTTTAAGGATCCCTTGTGTCTGCCTCCTGGAATTACAGGTGGGCTGCCACATGCACCCAGTATTTAGTGGGTTCTAGGGATCTTAACTCCCACCTGAAGCTTGTGTGTCAAGTGTTTTAATTACCAAACTGTCTCCCTAGGCTTGTACCCCTTGAAATATTCATGAGAGCATCCCCTTACACTGATAGGTTGTTCTTTAACCAGAGAAATGTGTGTGTTCATTGGACAAAGAAATTTGCATTTGATATTGATGGAACATTTAACTTCTATGACCTTCTGCCTCCCTAACATCCCACTAAGGACTCTAGCAGCTGGCACCCGGAGCCAAAACCCCAGCCAATGGCTCTCTCCCTTGTCTTTCCTCCTATGCAAAGTGTAGAAGGAGTGACCACAGTGTCTCTTCGGGAACAAATAAATAAGGGAGCGGGATCACTCTGCACCCAACACCCTATTCAGCAAAAGCCATGATCTGACTCCAGTCAGCAGAGGCAGGAGGCCCAGGCTTCAGTACAGCAGCAGCAGCAGCAGCAGCAGCAGCACCCTGTCTGTGGTCTGTGGTTCTCTGCTGGCTACACCCCAAAGGGCTCTCCTCCTCCAGACGTGGAGGCAGTGGAGACAGGAAAGGATTTCTCTGGAGGCCAGGAAGCTGAGCGGGCACCTGGGAACGTAGCC
This sequence comes from Peromyscus leucopus, assembly GCF_004664715.2. Classification (NCBI taxonomy): domain Eukaryota; kingdom Metazoa; phylum Chordata; class Mammalia; order Rodentia; family Cricetidae; genus Peromyscus; species Peromyscus leucopus. The sequence goes on along the minus strand of NC_051063.1, from coordinate 89,435,596 downwards.
ATGAGTGACACATACAGCATTCTCGCCATAACAACTGGTTAAAGGGAATAAACCATCTTTTATTTAAATGACAAGTGATGAGGGCTGTTCATTTTTGCTTTCAATAACAGTACAAAAGGAAAAATGTTTAAGAGAATGAAAAATGAGCCAAACTCACTATTTGAGCAGTGAGGCAAGAATTAGAAGAGGTGTCCTACATTGAGACCCTAGCAGTGGGTCCCCAAATGGCCCCTTTTCATCATCCTCGCTCATTGAAATTTCTTTCTTCTCTCCCTCTGATTCCAACCTCCTGTTAAGCAAGAGACTTTGTGGGTGAGTGATATAAATCCAATTGCCACGCATTCTGACTTTTATATTGATGAGCTCTGACTCTACACACAAGCCCCTCTTTTGCTTTGCTTTTTTTTTCCTCTCATAGACCTGTGTGTAGCGTGCCTGTGTGTACATTTGTGTTCACATGTGTGTAGGTAGACATGTGTGTGCACACAGGTGGAGGCCCACGGTTGACATCGATCATCTTACTTTACAGTTCTTCACTTTATTCCCTGAGCGGGGCCTCTGGGTGAACTGGGCGCTCATCATTTCTGCCAGTCTGGCCAGCCAGCTTGCTCCGGGGACTCCCTGTTTCTGTCTCACCCAACCTACCCAGCTTCTACCTGCGTCCCTGGGGATCTGAACTTCTGTGTTCCTGCTTGAACAGCATGCGCTTCACCCACTGAGACATCTCCCCAGCGTAGCTATACAAACTCTCATCTGTACGGAAAGCCCAAAGGACAGGAGCCTCTGACAGGTGTCCAGTTTATCCTGTATGAGGCCTCCACCAGAGCCCGGTGTGTGACTGTGTGACTTCTGTCATCACATAGTTGGTTTTCCTGCACAATGTATTTTGCAGGTGGTCTGATAGAATCAGAGCACCATGTCATCAAGGCCGCTTTGTCTCAAAGAACGAAAACGGCTACACAATCTCACCTGATTCTCCAGGATGCCACTTCTTACCGGGGAAGTTTGTATCTGTTTTTGGTTGTTTCAAAGTCACTTGACATCTAAGTGTTCCTCCACTCCCAATGGGTGTTGGGATAGAATCCGGCATCTCAAGCATGCTAGGAAAGGGCTCTCCTGCTGACCCGCACCTCCAGCAAAAGAGCAGCCTGGGTGAGCTAGCCTTAGCTCTCTCCTGAAGAAAAGCTGGGGGCTCCTTTCAGTGGAGTGAGCCCACCTGCATCACTACTAGCGGCCACATCTCGTGCCCTGGAAATCTCTGTCAACCTCAAAGAGATATTCAAAATGTTTAGAGAAAAATAAAATACCTTAACAGCACTGTCAAATATTTCCTGGGGAAAGAACCGCATAAATCACCACAGGCCTGACTGGGACGTCTATGTAAAAATCCGTTTAGCGCAGGCTCCCCCCCCCCCACCCCGGGCAAGGGAGAAAGCCCCTGAGTATACAAAGGTGGATGCAAGGCCCGTGTCCACACCTCAGGCTGCAGAGAATCGGTGCATTTTTTTTTTTAAATGATGTTGATCAGGGCTCAGTTGTTTTTCCAGTTCAAAACTCAGACACAAAACTGGAATTTTTAGCCAGTAACTCATACATTTAGATTCCTGGTTTTTAGGTTTTGGAAAAAATGCACCTACTTGTTTTCTTATTACAATGCTGCTGGTTTTGTTCACCGGTCCGTGTTTTTCTTGGACTGTGGTGGAGTGGAATGTTTTAAATTACGGGCTTTTGCTTTTTACCCTCCGATGCGTACTAAATAAGTCCGTCGTCTAATTCTAAAATTGGGAAGCAGCAAACTTACTCCTGTCGCCAACAAAGCTACACTTTTATTCCAGAAAGGGTATTTCTGTTCTAAATTTACAGCAAACGAGCTGCAAAGACAAAGGCGGGATTTTGGCTGAACCAGAAGTGTTGCTGGTAATGGCACGTCGCTTCCGTCGCGCTGGCTGGGTTTCCACCACGCTGAGATCTTCTGTGCATTGTTAAAATCTGTTCTAAGTGTTTGAAGCCCTAGCTGATGGTGAGAAACAAACAAAAATAGGTGATTGGAGCTGGGCATAGTGGCACACAACTTTCACCCCAGCCTCAGGAGGCAGAGGCAGGCAGATTTCTGAGTTGGAGGTCAGTCTGGTCTACCTACCAGGACACCCAGGGCCGCAGAGAGAAACCCTGTCTTGAAACAAACAAACATAAACAAAACAAAACAACAACAACAAAAAAGATTGGCTCTAAAACAAATCTCAGTAACAATTGCAAAAACAAACAGACCCTTCTGTGGGAGGAAGCAGGCTGGGGGATTTGGACTGAAAGGCTGAGTTGTGTGTTAGGCTTTCAGTACCAGACACATCACCAAGCTGTGGGTGGAGCTGTTGCAGGAGGGCTGCATTCCTTGCCGCTCTTTTTCTACAGAAATCCTTTCCACGCCCAGGCTCAGGGCTGCATGCTTCTGACCTTCAGTGCCCCTGCTCTATGGGAGAGTCAGGCTTCTTCTTTATACAAGCCACTCTACCTTAGTAATTCTGATTCTCTGTCCCCTGTGTGCCACAGGCTCCTCCTCAGAACACAGGGTGCTCCCCTAGCTGTTGGAAGGACTCATGAGTCCTTATGACTAACGAAGCCAGCACCCTTATGTCTTTTTTTTTTTTTTTTTTTTTTTTTTTTTTTTTTTTAAGGAGGCATCTAGTTACTGATTCTGATCCTTCCAGCAGCCAGGAAACCAAAAGTAAAATGATAGGCACTTGGGGGGCAGGGAGCTTTTTACCTTAAGCCACTTAGAGAAAACAACAAAAACTCTCCATGAATACCTTGCATTATATTCACAGTTAGCATGCCCACTAAGAATAAACAAATCAAATGCAGACAGGAAAGATATTTGGTAATTACTCCCTCTCCCGCCTTCTTTCCTTCTGTTTTTCTTTGAGTTTGAACCAGTCAGCTTAGTGACCATGTAAAAACTGCCAGTTGGCAAGGACATAATTCCATCACTGGTCCCATGTGATGCTGCTGTGTTTCAGGAGTGAGGAAAGGATGACTCCACTGTAGCCACCACCTTCCAGCCACCCACACTCTTCAGTCCATCAAAGGCCAGCCTCCTGCTGGCCATGCAGGATGGTGAGGCGAAAACATTCTCTCTTTGTCACTAAAAAGCCGTAGGAAATCAGTGCCACTGACAGAGACTCCTTTCTTCCGTCCTTGTCCTAAGTTACTAATCCGTGTCTTTTTCATTTCCCATCTACTCCAGGCCAATGGCAGGGTCTGGGATCCTGACAGAAGGCTCTATGATTACAAGACAGGGGAGCAGTGTGGGAGAGAAGAAAGTTTCATGCTCATAAGACACACTGTGCAAGATGGAGTTGGGACCAAGGCTTAGCTGATTGTGTACTTGACTAGTATTTGCCAGGCCCTGGCTTCAACCCCCAACAGGACATATAACGGGCATGGCTGGCAGGGTGTGCCTGGAATCAGAGCACTCAGAAGGTGGAGGCAGAAGGATCAAGATTTCAAGGCCACCCTCAGATATACAATATGTTTTGCAGGAGTCTAACTGGTTTACCTTGACATCTTCCTTAGGAATTTCCTGTCTTTTTGACCCCTACTGCTTAGGATCTTACCTTTTCTCAGGGTCTAACTCTGCTGCTCATTTTCCTGTCTCACAAGGCATTTACTGAGCACAGTTCCACCAACCCCCACGCCTTCCCTCCTTTTCTCTCCCTCTGCATTGTATGTGCATGGTGTGTGGCTGCACACTTGATATGTGTGTGCATATTTTTGTGTGGGGGGTACATGTATGTTGCATGTATGTAGAGGTCAGAGTTTGACATAGATTATCTTCCTCAGTTCTTCTCCCACCTTATATCCTGAGGTAGAGCTTTCTCCTGAACCCAGAGCTCCCTGAATCATCTAGGCAAGGCAGCCATCTGTTCCTGAGATCACCTATCTCTGCCTCCTGAGCATTATTGGTGAGCCCCGCCTCCCACCTGACCAGTTTTGAGGTGCAGGCTGGGGATCTGAACCCCGATCCTGGAGCTTGCAGCAAACATTTCATCAACTGAGCCATCTCTCTAGCTCTACACAACTAGTCCTGCTATCTCCCCAGCCCTTCTGAAGAATACTCATCACATTTGCCTGCTGTGACCTTGGGACCTGCTCCTTTGGGACCTCACTCAGCATTGGTCAAGGTTAGGATAGCCCAGGTGTGTCAGATGCTGAGAGGGAGGTGGGGCAGTTTTTGTTAGAGGTGAGATACCATGTGATTCTAAACTCATCACTATAGAACATTATATTTGCCAGAGGGTAAACAGCTGTCACTACCTATGATTTGAAAGACTGAACTTAACCCTTCCATACTCCTCCATTCAAGGAATGCCCTAGTGTGGTAATATTGTATTCCCCAAAAATATTGTGCACCCTAATAAACTTATCTGGAGTCAGAGAACAGAACAGCCACTAGATATAGAGGCCAGAAAATGAGGACCTTTAATCCTAGCATTCCAGAGGCAAAGATCCGTTTGGATCTCTGTGAGTTCAAAGTCACACTGGAAACAGCCAGGCATGGTGACACACACCTTTAATCCCAGGAAGTGATGACAGGAAGCAGAAAGGTATATAAGGCATGAAAACCAGGAACTAGACTCTCATTAAGTTTTTAGGCTTTTGAGCAGCAGTTTAGCTGAGATTCATTTGGATGAGGACTCAAAGACTTACAGTCTGAGGAAACAGGATCAGCTGAGAAATTGACGAGGTGAGGAAGCTGTGACTTGTTCTGTTTCTCTGATCTCTCATCATTCACCCCAATAACTGGCACTGGGTTTGTTTTTATTAATAAGACCTTTTGAAATTTGTGTTACACCCTAGGGTCCAGAATGTATGGGTCAACCTCCTGAAGTTCTCTATGAAAATGATGTCAATTATTTGGGAAGTATGTTTACACTTGAGTCTTTTCTGTATAAAATTGTAACAAACATTTTTCTATATTTATAAAAGGTCCTCGGGTGTCTCCTACCCTATCTGCTCAGTCATTATGTCAAAGGAGAATTCATTCATCTCTGCATGGTTCCCTGCTTCATATGAAGTTAATCCTGTTTCACAGTGATCCTAAGATGCTGGGACATGGCTGGGATTTAAATTCATCTTTATCACTTTGTTTTGGGGTTATTATAAAAATTGTCTAATAAGTAAATATTACTTAATTTAAGTAAAAGGGGGCCTTTATTGTCTTAAAGATAGAACAAGTAAGTTCCATCCTATATGAGCCAAATCCTGCAACCCTTACACTGTCTTTTGTGACCTTTGTCCTGGCATCTGACCAACGTTCTTAATATTTCTACCTTTTGACAAGCAGGTATAATTTTATCTTTTCTGCTCCTACTCTAAGTACAAGGTTCCCAGCCTATCAGCAGTGTGATGATTGATTTTAATGAGCTACTTGAGAAAATCCAGACTCATTTGGGAATAGAATCTCAGTGAAGGAGTGTCTAGATTACAGTGGCCTGTGAGCGCACCTGTGGAGAATTACCTTGATTCTGTGGCGGTGGGAAGACTGCCTGCCTACGGTGGGTGGCACTATTCACTAGGCAGGAAATCCTGGATTCTGTAAAAGTGAAGAAGGCCAGCAAAGCACTAGCTTGCGTGCATCACTGCTCTCTGTTTCTGATTATGGATGCGACATGACCAGCTCCCTCAAGCACCTCTTGCTGTGACTTCCTCCCAGGAACTATGAGCTAAATAAGCACTTTCTACCTTAAGTTGCTTTTTTCAAGTATGTTTTTAACACAACAGGAAAAAAAAAAACCTAAGATGATTATTATTCAACAGTATAGTGGATTTGAATACAAAACATCTAGTCTCAATTTAGTATACACAACAGTGAAGTGTCACCCTCTTTGATATGGGTAGTATACCTCTATAAATACAGCTTTTTATGACTCTTGTGGTGATATTTTATTTATGTAACCCAATAAAGATTATCTGAGGATCAGAGGAAAAAGCCAGCCACTATATTAAACATAGAAGTCAGGCAATGGTAGCACACACCTTTAAATCCTATCATTCAGGAGGCAAGAATCTTGTCTGGATCTCTGTGAGTTCAAGGCCAAACTGGGAACAAAGCCAGGCATGGTGGGACATGCCTTAAATTCCAATACTAGTTAACCATAAAGGTTTGGAGGTCTATACAGACAGACAGGAAGTGACAGAGCTGGTTAGGAAGAGGAAGCAATGTAGCTGGACAGAGAGCAAATGAGTTAGCAAAACAGAAAGGCATATAGGTGTGGGTATACAGGAAGTAGGTCTCTTTTGGAAGCTGAGGGTAGGTAAGGTAAGGTTGGTTTATGGCTTTTCCTATTCCTCTGATCTCTCAGGTTTTAACCCCAATATCTAGCTCCAGGTTTTTTGTTTAATAAGATCGTTTAGCAATTCATCTACAGACTCTCTTTTACTTAGCAATCGCAGCATACTTTAGATTTGTTTTTTTGTTTTGCCTTTATTTTTCATTGATACAAAAAATCCTTTCTGATGTATATATAATTTTGTTTCAATCTTATACTTGAATGATTGATTTTAAAACTTAAAGGTTTGACATTACATCTTGTACTTTAGGTTCATTATTTTAACTCTTCAATATTCCTGTGAATCTTGTTCCTACCATTTAAATACCAGTGATGATGCTGAGGTATGCTCCCTCAGTGAATGTCATGGTCATGAACTAGGCAGACCTATAGTGGGCCAGAGATTCCCCATTTGGAAAAATTTGACTCCAAGATATCAAGGGTGATTCCTAATTGTCTGGGAGATGGTATAAATTTGTATATCCAAAGCTTAGTTCCTTCCTATGATGAGTTCTTACTTCCTCTACTTGAGATTATTGTAAGGTAAAAGAATTCCAAGAAAATGCCTAGGAAAAAATGTCTTGTGATGGTTAATATTGTCAACTTGACATGATCCAGGGTCACCTAGGAAACAGGCCCCAGGAACACCTGTAAGAGATTATTTAATTGGGTTAGTCTATATGCATACTTTTGAGTAATTGTCTTGATTAGTTTAATTGTAGTAGGATGGGTCACCCTAAAAGTTGGGAAGACCATTTCCTAGGCTTGGGTCCTGGACTGTGTAAAAAGGAAAAAGCCAATTTTCAGAGTGCCACTAAAGTATCTCCACTGTAAACTCTGAAAGTTATAATACCAACTTGCCAGACAAGGTGCACCCATCAGTACAATAGTGGCCCAAAGATTATGGGGGTAATCAATTGGTTTTGGATTCAATTCAGGCCTGGTACTGTAAATGGGCAAAAGCCCACCATGGCATGGGAGGACACAGGCCCTAGGAAGAAGCCTACTACTGTTGTTTCACTAATGACATGTTGTCAAACCATCTTCTAAAGATTTATGTTATACCTATAGGTGAGTGATGCCCTCAACCTTGGCCAGAGAAGCTTTTCTTTGCAGTGGTCAGCAGTTAATGCAGAGACAATAATTGGACAAAGTGCTAAGAATAAGTTACTACTGAGTTCTCAGTCCTAAATGAGATGTCTATATCAGATCTCCCTCCCTCAAAGACTCAGAGAACACCACAGAGGAGGAGCATAAAATAGTACAACAGTTGGAGGAGAAGGTGAGTGATGTGAGATGCTGTCTTCTAGACACAAAAGGGTCATTGCATTCATGAACTCACCGGAGCCATGGTTACCTGAGTGAGGCCTGAACAAGATCAATCAATCTGATCAGTTAACATTCCAACAGGCAGCACTAATTGGACTCAGTGAGTCATTAACAACAAAAGAAGACGATAATGAAGGAAGGAGGGGCCATGTGGGAGGGATGAGAGGGAGGAGTCTGGGGATTCTGGTGGAAGTTGGGAGTTTATATAATCAATATTCATCATTTATATGTATGAAATTATAAAAGATTAAGTAAAATAGTCTCTTTTTTAAAGGTCAAAGCCAGCCAAACACTAGCATTCATCATCTTCTCTGCTTCTTGATTGAAGGTATAATGTGACCAGCACCCTCAAGTTTCTGCTACCGGAACTTACCCATCGCCACGAATTGTACTCACTAACTGTAAGTCACAGTCAACCCTTTCTCCCTGATGTCATTGTCAGGAGATTTTATCACAGCGATGGGGAAAGTATCTAAGACATGTCTGTTACATAGATACCTTTTTATTAACAGCTTCACTTCCTACTTTGGTGAAACATATTCAAATAAGCAGGAACTCGAGTGGCCAGACTGTCATCCCCCATACACATGGCTAACTGCCCTGCAGAAAGCCACGTTTGTCCTGTATGTGGTAGTTCTGCCTAGAGTCTACCAGAGACCCAATAATAGGATGCCCTTCAGTGCCCTTGAAATTCAGCTTTATTGTCTGTCCTGTTTCTACAATGGTCTTTTGTCACTGTCATAATGGTATGAGATTTAAAAATGTAATTATTTGTAATAACACAGTTTCTCATATTTGTGAGGGATTTGGGGATTTGCAAGAGGTTTTTAAGGACACTGTCATCTGTTTTTCATAGCAACTCTGTCCATTTAGGATTTCTAACCCCACATTACAGATTAGCAACTTGATATCTGAAGCATTTCAGTGACCTGCTCAAAGTCACATAACCAATGGCTGAGCTGGTCCACAACTCAAATCTTGTGATGGTTGGTTTGGCACTCCTTCAATCTACCCAAGCCTATTTTAGTTGTAAGAATGACTAATGATCTCAAAGGCTATGACTGAGTAGATGGTGAAAATGACCTGGCTTAACACAAATCAGAACCATTTCTTCATGAACTACACAAATCTGTTTACCAGATCAGCCCAGGTAGAGAGCAGATGACTTTAAGGAGGAGATAACTTTACATAGGGAAGAACAGGAAGTGAGCACTCAAAGGCCCAAGCAGTTTCACCTGAGTGTGACTCAACCCCAAGAAACCCGGAAGATGAAGTTAACGTTGGAGACAGTCTTTGTCAACATCCCATCCCATCCAATCCAGCTCTATTTATAATATATTTTTTTTTTTTTTTTATATATATATCTGTACTTTTCATCATGAGGTATTAGGGAACACCTTTCTGCTTCCCCATGAGCCTCAGCCTTGCTTCCTCTATGGTCTGTATGGTTTGCCTGCATTCATTCACAAAGTAACTGCTCACAGATTATACCAAAAGAAGCATATGCATAGTGTGGTCCTGGTCAGTGTCTGAAGACTCCATTTAACATAGTGGTGCTCAGCTCCTTGTTGCTGAGGATGCCTTCTTCTGTGTTCTCTAATGAGCTCAGAACATCCAACTACGGCAGCAGCTGACCATCAGATCCATAGGTGGTAACCAGCATCACCAGGCACAGGAAAAGAAACTTCATCCCAATGCACACACACACAAAGATGCTAGCATATTTGTAGATTTCTTGGCCTTATTTTGAGCAAGTATGTGTTTCCATTAGGCTTACTTATTTATCTAAATATTTGTTTGTATGCATTCATGTCCCATTTCTTTCCACTAAGTATTTGAAGTGACCTAGTGCATAAAAGCAAACATCAAAACACAAATAAATGAAAAAGTAGAGAAGTGAAAGCATAAATGGAGCATCAATATGAGAAAACAGGAGCACCAATATGAATATACCAAGCTCCAGGTCAGCAGGAGTGTTTTGAAAGGCAGCCATCCTGACACATATGTATGGCAGGTAACAAAATCAATTCCATTTTTATTGAAAGGGGGATTTCTGTTGCTTCAAAACCTGAAATAGCACTAAAAACTCTTGCTTCAGCCTAATGTTTTCAGACCTCAGAGCTTCTAAACAATGCAGCTAAAGGTTCATTCCTGTCTGAACACTTGCTCTCCAATCCTATTAAGTCCTTAATAAACCAACAAGAGGTAACAGCAAAGAAAACAGACCTGCAGACCACACAGCCCTCCTCCTTTCCCTCCCAATTTGGCCTTTTTAGGGAGGGATGGAGATGGATACTCCTTCTCCCCCACAAGCACAGGCAAACACTATTAAAAGGGTGTGAAACCCAAGAAATTACTCCATTACTGTGGACTATGCACATGGGGGCTCATGAGCTGGAAACAGTGCCAGAATATTTAAGTCAACAAGTGGCCACCTTGCCAGAAGTTAAAAAAACATTGCAATAGAACTAATATCCATTTTGGTGTTTTGAATAGGTGGGAAATTTCAATAGAAAGTGCTGAAGTGAACTGAAACATATAATCAGCTGGAGGGTGGCAAATTTGCTTTGTAAAAGACTTGCAAATAGTAAATATTTTAGGCTTCACAGGTCATATATTTCATAATTATTAGACTCAGTAGGTAGAGTTATAGCATGAAGAAAGGCATGGAAAATGGGCAAATGAATAGATATGGCTGCATTCTAATAAACTTTATAAGACAGAGTAATGTCTGGTTTGGTTCCTAGCCAATAGTTTGGTAATTTCTGCCAAAAAATGGAAACCAAAATGCTCAGCTCTTCCTTTGAACAATGACTACTCTTAAGAGTGGCTGTGTGCTGGGCAGTGTTGGTGCATGCCTTTAATCCCAACACTCAGGAACCAGAGGCAAGCAGATCTCTGTGAGTTCAAAGCCAGTCTGGTCTACAGAGTGAGTTCCAGAACAGCCAGGGCGTCACAGAGAAACTGTTTCAAAAAACAAAAACCAAAAAGCAGAGAGAGAGAGAGAAGCTGTGCATTGTGAACTCCATGGGTCCTTGGAGTTTACATAAATGCAAGTCAAAGAGCATGCATCCTGACCTGTGTTTCTTTCCCAAATGAGCTTGGTCTGAGAGTTTCTGGACTACAAATAAACATAAGATCAGGAAGCATGTACTCCAGTGAAATACTAAAGACACTCTGATACACAGAAGATGCTTAGTTCTTTCATAGTCTACTTATTTATTTGATTGTTATGGGATAATCTTTTTGTCTACTATGAAGATGTGTCTTTGCCAAGGTACCTTCTGATTGGTTTAATAAAGAGTTGAATGGCCAATAGCTAGGCAGGAGAGGATAGATAGGACTTCTGGGTAGAGACAGGAACTCTGGGAAGGAATCAGAGAGGCAGAGATTTGCCAGCCAGACATGGAGGAAGTGGGATGCATATATTGTGCAGAGGTAAAGAGCCACGTGGCAGAATGTAGATTAATATAAACGGGTCAATTTAAATTTTAAGAGCTATTTGGAAACATGCCTAAGCTAAGGCCAAGCTTTCATAATAATAAGTCTCCATGACATTAATAAGGAGCTAGCTGTTCACAGAAAGACCCATTACATTTGATGCAAAATCTTGTGTATCCTAGGCTAGCCTTGAACTGCCATGTAACTGAGGATGGCCCTGAATTTCAGATCCTTCTGCCTTCACCTCTGAAGTCACCACATCCATCTACCTCACAGTTTGGGAGGCTTGAAGCAGCATCTAACTGTGTAAGCCATATCACACAGATTGCAGACTTCCATCTTCTTGTCATACCCTTATATGATATAAAGATGGTTGGCATCCCCTTTATAAGCCACTAATCCATTAATGAGGGCTCTACCCTCATGACCTCATTACCTCTAATGACCAGACTTCTAAATATCATCACCTAAGATTTCAACACATGAATTTGAGATAACATTGAGTCCATTGCATACAATATGGCTGGAGATGGGTTTTGGCAAGTTGTGCAGAGATGATAAGGTGGATTGAAGACACCCTGATTTCATTGTGGCTCTGACTCTCCTTCTGACTTCTCAGAAGACCTGTCTTGCTCCACTTCATGTCTTAGCTCTACCAATAGTTTGGGGTCTTTTTAGCAAAGGGTTTGAGTAAGAATCTACCCACCAAGCAACAGTTTACGATGTTCTTAAAAGCCTTCCTTTGACCAGTCTAATGCCATTAGGTGCAGTGTCCAAGAGACAGGTTTCTTGTTAGTCCCTTAAGCAATGTAGAAGAATAACTGACATTAAGGAAGGACTGTCTGGTGCTACTCTTTAAAAGAGTTGTGGACTTTGAACTAGAATATTGCAATTAGGAGGAATAGCACAGATCCCAGAATCTCTCTTGCCAGCTCCTAAAATGCTGTGGACCACTGATGTAATAAGGACCTCACTATACTACAAAGAAGCATTTGTGGACAATGCCATATGGGAATAGTTCATGTCCACTGCTTATATTGTTTGAATCCTTTGAGTTCCTGATTAATGTTCAACTAATATTCACAATGGCTATCAGATTTGTTATATATAGATTGAACACTATGAAACATGATTTCATCAATGACTGCAACCAAAATGTGAACCACACGAGTAATCTCAGATACAGTTTGCTGTGTACACTAATTCTTTCCTCGGCTACTTTGTGTAGTCACTCACCTAGCTGTGAAATCTCCACATAGTCTCTGAGCAGTGTGACATCCAGAGATGAAGTCTCCTTGATGGTAGGAAAAGACCAAGAGTAAGGAATATTTAATCAACCTGATCAACCTTAGATTGGATTCTGCAGATATCAGGCTATGGGCCAATATATTAAATCTCCACCTGAAAGTGACCCACGCTGAGTTAGGAGAAAGTTGGTGGATACTCATTTGACAAATGGTTAAGAAGGAATAGTGTGGCCTAGTGGATTTATCAGATTTCCAAACATTACTGGAAGTCTAGTATATTACACAGAATAAAGCTGCTATGGTGGCATCCCATCTTTTCACTCAAGAGGGTTCTGAAGCAACTCCATGGACACTCTGGAAGACACACATTAGAAAACAACTCACAAATCATCACCATAGGCCAAGTCCCAGAGTACTCACTGACCCACTATTTGAGTCTGCTCTGAGCAGGACTTCCTGTGGAAGTGAATGGACGTAAGTTTTGTTTCTGCAGCAATGCTATGATTCTTTTTTTTTTTTTCTTTCGAGACAGGGTGTAGCTAGAGTTTTCCTGCCTTGCCCACAGTCAGGACAAATCTTTGTCACCCACCAGTCCCACAGTCGCTCAGACCCAACCAAGTAAGCACAGAGACTTATATTGCTTACAAACTGTATGGCAGTGACTTTTTCTGCCTTCCTGTTCTTTCTTTTCTCCTTTCTGTTAGCCCCGCCTATACTTCCTGCCTAGCCACTGGCCAACAGTATTTTATCTATTGACCAATCAGAGCAACACATTTGCCATACAGAACACCCCACAGCAACAGGGTTTCTCCATGTAGTTTTGGTGCCTGTCCTGGATATCGCTCCATAGACCAGGCTGATCTCGAACGCACAGAGATCCACCTGACTCTGCCTCCCAAGTGCTGGGATTAAAGGCGTGCGCCACGGCCATCGCCACCACCACCACCACCGCTGCCACCACCACCACCACCTGGTGCTACGGTTCTTTATAATCCTCATATTATTATCTCCTAACCCTCTGACATCAAGGCCACCCAAGAAAGTGATGTGTCAACCATGGCACCGATGGAAATATTTACAGGGGTGGAAGAGGATTCTTAATCACGTAGTAGTTGTACCAGCCCAAACTATAGTTCCTGCACAATTCATAAATTGAAGCAATTGTTTCTACTTAAAACTTTTTGCATAGCCAGAAATATGTTAAGGTAAACAATTTTTCCTGTTACAAAATATGGCTCCAAAAAGTGAGATGTTTTGTTCTCAGAATTCTCTTAACAGAATCATTGCTGTGCAATGAGGTATTTGATTGTTTTTAAATATTCACCAACTTAGCTATAAACTTCACACCTGTTTGCAAAGTACATTTTCATTGTTTCATCATAGAAAGTCCAAATTGTGTAATATATATATATATATATATATATATATATATATATATATATATTAAAGACAATAACATCTAAAAGCAAATGGATAAAACAACAGGTCCTCTATCAAGATGTTTGTATTACTGGTCTTGTTTTCTCTGGCTGGCCTGCTATTCACAATACAGCCCAGGCTTGTTTCAAAATCTTCCATCTTTACCATCAAGATTTTGACAAACCATTTTTTCTAGACCATTCCATGTCAGATCCCTGTGTCTTTTGCTCAACAATAGGTAGATTTGCATGTTTTTAAAGACAAAATGAGTTTCCATGGAATTTCACATGATGTCATTATACCAATGTCCTACCACTTAGCAATATGCTTCTCTTCCTATTGGTCTGGTTTGTTTCACTACTAAACATGATTCTTCATCAAACATACTCACATTGGTTTTTTTCCAATTATCTCCATTAGATGAATTCTTATTAATGGGGCTTCTGAGATCTGCAGTGGGGCACAAACCCTGCCTTTCTGTCTCATGGTCATTCCGTATATCCAAATTCTCCCATTTCCTTATGTCTCTGCCAGTCCGGACACTGCCTCTCTCTCTCGTTACCAATCATCTCAGGTGGCACAGAGAACCCAAGCCCTGACTTTCATGATTTTGTTTCATCAGCAGATGAGTTACTTCTTCAGGTGTTTATAGACATTCGTGTTTGTTTTCTTTCGAAGGCAGCCACAATTTTTACCCAATTTATAATTCAGTTGTTTAACATTTCTCTTATTAGAGAATGGTTCACAGTTTATTCCTAGAATTTTGAATTTATATAATTTTCCTCACACAGAAATATTTAACAGGGTCAAACTCTGTCTTTATTGTTTATGAGTTTTGTGGTTTACCCTAAGAAAATAATAACGTTTATGACCATTTTTAGTATCCATGACTTTAATTTTTATATTTCAATATATGAGCTGTCTGAAATTCATTTTTATACAAAATATAAAATATGAATTCATTTTCTCAAATGGCCAATCAACTTCTAACACTATTTATTACCTAGTCTATATTTCCTGCCACTTATATGAAATACCATTCATAAAATATATTCCCACATTTATTGGAATTCGCCTCTGAACTGATCAATTTTAGTCAATTGAACTATCTTTCTAGTCCTAAAGGAATACTGCACCATTTTAATTAAAACAGCTTTATAGGAGCTGGAGAGCTGGCTCAGCTGTTAGCAGGACCTTCTGCTTCCCAGAGCCTGAGCTCAGTTCTCATCACCCACATCAGGCAGCTAGCTCATAACCACCTGTAACTCCAGCTCCAGGGATCGAATGCCCTCTTTTGGCCTTCACAGGTACCTCCTCTACCCACCACTACACACATATGCATAAATAAAAAATAAAACTTACAAAATAGATTGGTAGTTTATTTTAGTCTTGCATACAGTATTCTTTCTGGCAAGCCTTGTATATTTAAACTCTCAGAGTTTAATTTTAGGGTAATACTGATTAGTTTCCGTTACAAAAACAATACTGTTTCGGCTTTCATTCAATTTGATGTTAGGAGATATTCTACACTAGTGAGAGTACTCAAGCCAGACAAGAAGATATCTCCCCCTGAGGCTGAGATTGGAGCGACAGAGCACTTGCCAACATGTGTGAGGCCTTAGGTTAGCTACCCAGTGCTGAAAACTAGCAAAAGGTGGAGGAGGGCAGGAGGAGGTGAGAAGGGGAGGAGAGGGAGCCGGGAAGAAGTAGGGGAAGAGGGAGATATTTCCCTGCTCATGTTATTTTATAATAACGTGCTGTCTATCAGCTTCTTCAAACACAACTCGCACACTTCTTGTTGATTTTACTACTTAAGGTTTTTTTTCCTACAAGAAATGAGCATTTTATTTCATTTATTTGTTCTTTGTAGTTGAAATATAGGAAAGCTATTATGTTTTGTTTTCATTAATCATTACATGAGCCTTTTAACTTAATACTTATTATTTTCTAATAACAGCGGATTATTATGCAATCATACCAGCGAGTAATAATTGTTGTTTCCTTTCTAATATTCATTCACACAGCAATCTGTACTAATAATAGTATGGAATGTAGTGGGAGGTCCTGCTTCCAATACTGCCACACTGTCCATCAATTACAAGCAAGGCCAGTTTACAGTCTTACCAACCTGGAGGTTGAGCCCAACACGGACTCCTCTGAGCTAAATCCCAGGTATGGGCAAGGCTATGGTTCCTTTCTCAGAACTCCAATGGGAAGGGGATTTCCTTGGCCTTCTCCATTCCTTCTGTGGCCCACACTTCCTCCTCGATCTTCAAAGTGAGCTACCTTGCCTGGCTTTGTGCCTGACCTCTGCCCACCCCTTTCCACTTTTAAGGACCCCAGTGGTTGCCTTTAAGGTCATCTGTTTAGTAACATTAACTCCATGTCCTTCTTTGCTGAGGAGTGTAACCTGCTCCCAGTTTCTGGGCAAGAGAACCTAGATGAGTTTGGGTCCTTAGGATGCTGCCTATCACAGCAGCTGTCTTTGTTTCACTGCTGAATTTAACCAGACTCTGTCTAGCAACTCTCAATCAAACATATTTCAATAGGTGCACACCCAAGAAATGGAAAGTACCATTCTAGCTGCTCTTAGGATGTTGCTGTCATTGTTTTAGAATCAAGAAAAGAATTAAGTTTTCTGTAATCAGGGCAATATGGTGGTCTTTTTCTTTTGACCTGTTAGGATACTGACTTACACCAATATATGTGATAGTGTTTGAGACAGGATCTTACGATGTAGCCTTGCCTTTCCTGGAACTCACCATGTAATCCAAGCTGGCCTCCATATGCCATAGTATGAACATACTGATCATAGCTCAGAATGGGGAAATCTATGACAAGCAGGGATTCATTCATCTGTTGCATTCACAGTTACAGAGCCCCACACCAGAGCATCACAGCTCCTCAGTGATAGTTTAGTACATCAATCTGATCATTGAGTTGCTTGTATTTCATTCCTTTTGAAAATTTTAATCAAAATTTATGAATAGAATCAAGTCATGCTTTTGAAAACCAAACTTGCAGACATTACAAATTCCACCCTTCTTCTCCTGAGAGAAAATGGACATTTTAGCTGTGCTGTTCTCGTTTTGTTTTTACTTTAACTTTACTTTATGTTTCTTTAAAAACTCTACCATTTACAAACATTTTAATTGTGATTACCTTGCTCTTGCGGTATAATTATATGTTTCTCATATTTAATGTTCAATTCCATCCTTCCATACTCAGTTTTACTCATTCTTGAATGCTTCACTTTCATTGTACTCAAATACCCCCTGCTGCCTGAAATTCTTCTGTCATTTTTTTCAAGAAAAGCAGGTGAACAAAACATTTTCCAAGCCCTTCTTTAGTTCAGCATATTTGCCTTCACTTTACATACTGCTTAGCAGCTGAACTCCTCACAGAATTACTGTCTCTTGCTCATTTTTCACCCGAATCCTGGTCAACTTCATTTTTTTCCCCCTTTACAAACGAAACTCTTTTGAAATTCAGAGGAAACTTCCAACTTTCTTTGAAATTAGTGGCTTCACTGGATGATAGCTGATGGAGTTTTGTTTCCAGCAGGATCTGTTCTTCAAGTTAGAATTCAGTCCTTCAACTTTGGGCCGTTTTCTCTTGTGTCTTGGGATGCATTTCTAGTCCAGCTGTAGGGCTTCCTTTCCTTAGCTACCGTGGCTAGCTCTCCAGTGTCTGTCTGTCTTTCTGGTCACATCATCTGCAGGTGAACGTATTCATCGTCTCCCTGTTCTTTATCCTCTTGTTTTCCTGAGACTTGCTCTGAGTGTGTTTTCAGGCGTTGGTCGTGGGAGCTCGTGCAACTATTACTGAATAATCTTTCCATTTTATTCCTTTCCTCATCTCTTCTGGCTTCCTTCTTATCTTAATCAGTTGCACAATTATTGATAATATCTCACTGCCCAAAGTCTCTTTTCCTTGAGGTAGTGAATTAGCTTCAACTAAAGTGGTTTTCCCAGGACACTTGTAAAAATTGGTCACAGCAGAACATGTCTGTAACCTCAGCACTGGGAGGACAGACAGGTGGATTTCCAGGGGCTCCCTGGCCAGTCCGTCTACTTAAAATGAAGAGCTCCAGGTCCAATGAGAGACTTTGTCTCAAAAAAAAAAAAAAAAAAAAAAAAAACAAGGTAGAGAGCAATAGAGTAAGACACTTGATACCAACCTCTAGTCTCTACACATTCTCTCTCACACACACACACACACACACACACATACACATATACACATACACATACACACATACACAAATAGAAAGTAGAAGCTGAGATGTTTTTCTGTTTTCTTAAACATTATCTTCTTTCAAACTTTGCTCTGTTTTGGCAGGGAGATGATTCAGTGAGTAAAGTGCTTGCCAATAGTGTGAAAAGACCTCCAGAGTCAGCTTCAAGTTTCTACATGCAAGCATGCACATGTACACCTGCACCACAACATGTGAACACACATACACAGCACACATATGCAAGAAGTAAAACTTGCTCCATTCATAGTTTTTCATCATGTTCCATTATTCACGTACTTTTTCATCGTTGTCTATTTTCATTGTGGGGGCATTGCCTCCCATCTGCTTTGAATGGGACCATTGTATGTGAAGCTGCTCCTTCCATTTTGCTGTGGAGTTCCAGTAGTCCTGTGCTCTGTGGAAATCCTTTCCTGGGAAGATGAATTGGGACACTGGACCTTCCCCCACTCCCTCCAGTCACTTAAGTATCCAAAGGGTGTGGACAAGTTGCTGGGGGTTCATGTAACCACAACCAGAGAATTCTGTCTTTTTTTTTTAATTTCTCCATAATCATTGGAAATAACTAACAAGAACATCCCTTTGTTGGTGACTCAGTTTGCCTGTCATGAAGGATCAAGGCTGAGTTTTGGGTTTGTGCTTGCTCCAACCTCTCTCAATGACTGACATTAAAAGGTGCTGGCATCCTCAAAATCCTTGTCTCCAATAAACCTCTGACTTGGCTTATTTATGTATCAGTTTCCACACTCAACTGAGGCTGTGTTTGCTGCTGTTGCTGGACCAGTCCAACTTGACTCCTAAGAAACTGCCTGTCCGTTCCTCTCCTACCATCTGTCCTACCAAAGGTCAAAGGAAACATTGGCAGCAATTCCTGACAACTTTATGGTGCATTTTATCAGCATGGGGAAAGGTTCTTCACGGGAGGTAGTTCCCCGGAACAAGCTGCATCTCAATCCCAATGCCTCCAAATCTGGAAAGTCAGCGAGTTCAGTGCTCCCTGCCCTGTCTTCGGGCTTGATGCTTGCTAAGAGCTGGATGCCCACACTAGGCATCTTTGTTCAATGGCATCTAAATCTAAAAACACCCCTCCCCGCACTTAGAGTGTGAAATTGGGACACATGCCCAGTTTCAGTTACTCCTCTGGTGTTTGCTACAGCTGCTTCAAAACTTTAGATTCTTATTTATTTAAGAAGAACATATGTACAAGTTACCTTTTGAGTGTGGCTTTCTTTGATTTTTATTTTCTAATTCCCAAATCTTTTTTTTACTCATTCATTCATTCATTCATTCATTCATTCATTCATTCATTTATATTCTTTTTTGGAGGGGAGGGGGTGCAATGCCTTAACTTTGTAGCCCAAGCTGTCTTTGAACTCATTTAGCCAAGGCTAGCTTCAAACTCACAACAATCCCCCTGCCTCATCTTCTTGAATACTGGGATTACAGGAGTGAACCTGTTGTTTCTCATTTTTACATCCACATGTCCTGTTTCACAGTATGCTTTAATAAAATGACAGTACGTCAGAAACAGCCTATGGAAACATCATTATTTGTGAATTATCTACTGTGTCCCTCAACCCTCTACCATTATCTCCCATGAGGCAGTCTTTCATCACTTTCCCTTGTTCTAGGAGTTCATAAGATGGGAAATGCTAACCTGGATTTCGGAGACTTATAGTTGCCTTGGTGTTGGGGAGCTGCCTAGAGGGTGCTTGGAGTGACAGGAAAGGAATGAGTTCTAATCTGTCACTAAGTCACCTGAATCTGAGAGCACACAACTGTGAACAGTTCAGAGCATCCTGCTGGAATCCCAGCCCTGAGACTTTAAGAGTCTGTCAAACAACCAAAGGAAAACAATGGTTCGGATTTCAGCCACTGGCTTGGAACGTTAACACATCTATCTGGCAAACCTCCCAACAGACATTGCAGGGAGGGTGAATACTTGGAATCTCAACTTCACTGCTAAAAATATGTATTCTTTGAGAGCCCTGGTGAAACTAGATGCAGCAGCAATCACCCCTCCATCCACTGGCATGAATTCGTTGGTGGCTAATCACAGCCAACCAACCTTTATCTTAATGCTGGTTAAGCAAACAGACAAGCATGCATCCCAGGAATTTCACAGATCTCAACCATATTTAAGCAGCTCCATCCCTAAAGATGAGGGCTAGGCTGTCCTCCACAAAGAGCCATCTTATTTCACTTATCCAAAATCCGATGCGGAACTGTAAGCCCGTCATTCTAAGATGGAGGCGCTGTGGAGTTCCGGAGAGACAAGACTCCCTGGAGCACAGCATTCTTGTGGTCTGGGTGGTCATGAAAAAGAGAGAAAGGCAGAGGGAGAGGTGGTATAATGGGGGCCAAGTAAGACTTGGCCAGGCCCTGAGGGAGGCCCGCATTTCAATGCTTCCTCGGTTGCTAGCTTGCTTTGTGACTTTCAGTCCTAGTAACTCTGACATTAGCTTGGGTCTCCTATCCTCCTTGCTGTCTAGACAAAAATAATAACGATAATAAGGAGTCCCAGTTTCATTTCATGTCTTATATGTGTCTACTGTAAATTCCAAAGGGCCTGGGGAGTATTTCTTCAGGCGCCTCTGCTCTGGGATACGGTCTCTTTTCTATATGGATCCAGATATTAAATTCATTCTCGGGCTAACGGAATGGCTCAGTAGGCAAAAGCACGTGCAACCAATCCTGAAGACCTAAGTTCGATCCCTGGGATCCACATTGTAGAAGAAGAAACCGAATCCTGAAACCTGGCTTCTGGCTTCTACATAGTCATCATGGGCAGCTCCATACCCACCCACCCCCTCTCTCTTACACACACACACACACACACACACACACACACACACACACACACACAACTAATGTAATATGCTTATTCTCTTTGTAAAACTCCACTGAGGTGCAGAGCTGAGTCAAAATTCTGGAAGGAAAATGAAGACTTGGTAGAACATGGCACTGTCTGCCGTAATATCTTCTGGTGCCTTCTGCTCTTCTCTGCCCTCCTCCTTGCCATCCTAGCCACTGATCTTTTCACATAATTTAATCACTCTTGTTCTTTCCTAATGCTCTTGCCTATCAACTGTGAGCACAACCTCAAAATGCTGTTCAATTAAGCGGGTTCTACTACCAAACTTCACCTAACAACACCAATCTATTTGCCACCTAACCAAATGGATTCATAAAGAGGGGAGTTTTAGCCATTAGATTGTGTTAGCAGAGGCAAAATGACTGTAGTCCTAACAGCTGGAAGGCTGAGGCAGGAGATCACCAGGGCAGCTCGCACTCAGCCTTGGCTAGTTAAGACTCTATCTCAAAACAAACCCCTTGAAGGAGGGGTGATTGCTGCTGTATCAACAAAGCCCCCTTGAAATGATTGCCTAGACCGTGGTAGGGGATGAACATACAATGGACTCAGGTTCTGGTGTCAAGCACGCTTCCCTGTGTCAGTCATAATCTTTTATCTCCTCACTTGTGGCTCCCAATGTAGCCACACCCTAACCCACAGCCCTGGCACAGAGAAACACTTGCTTGGCAAGGGCCAGGATGCTCCAGAGCTGCTGAGTACATACTCTGCAGAGGACAATGGAAGGTTGTTCTACTTTGGTGGCCCTGAACTGTTTCCCAAGGCAATCCAATTTCACCTACCTGGGTTTAACTGAGGCCAACTGGAAACAATAGAGTGTCTTTGGGTCCAATTAAAGATGTTGCCCATAAACAGTAAGTTTTCATGGCATTCATTAGATGGAAACACTATTTTATAGCCAAGTTTCTAAACACAGTTTTCTTTTCTTCCTTCCTTTCTTCTTTTCTTTTCTTCTTCTTTTTTTTTTCAAAGGAGATTTTTATCCTGGAAAATGTGAAACAAGACTTCAGGGGCGTGAACATGTTGTTGAAACGACTCCTCCAGACACAATGTAATCCACCCAAGTTAATTATTTATCAAACCCCACCAGCCCTCTGGAAACATCTTTGTTTTGGCAGAGTACTTTCCATTCTCCAGGAAGTAGGTCGATGGATTTTTCTGGCACCTCTCCTTATTGTGGTACCTGACTTTCAGAGTGAGCCTTTTCAAGCATCTGCCAAGCACCAGAGAGCAGCAAGAGGGCTGAGGAGGCACGTCAGTGGACAAAGCACTTGCCCCACAAGCATGAGGATCAGAGTTCGGATCCTCAGAACCCAAGTGAAAAAGCCAAGCAGGTGTCTTGGTCTGCCTGTCATCTGAGCATATCAGAGACAGAGAAGAGATCCCTGGGACACGGCAGCAACTCCAGGTTCAACAGGAGAAAGTGCACAATAAATGAGAGTCACTGAGAATGCCAACTTCCAGCCTCCACATACATACATGTACACATGTGTGTGTGCACCTGCAGCATACTCTGACCACACATGTGAACATGAATGCACAGCCAGCCACAAGAATACCACAGACACATTCAAAAAAAGTTGTGAGAGAGACAGACAGGCACGAGTACCAAGTCTTCTGGCTCCTGATTCCCTTTAGGGGTGATCCTAAAACAGAATAAGCAAGGGCAATTTAAATACTCACTCTATGTAGGCCTTGTAAGGGATATATGACTCTATTTTTATTAGTCCAGTGAGACAGTTATGGGTGTATCGGTTTGCTAGGGAATATAATTAGGCTGCAAGACCTTAAGCATTTCCACTGCATCCTGTCTGTCTAACCCCATGCCATAGACTCCCCATGTCTGAGGAGAAGAAGCATGAACTATGTAAACACGATAGCCATTAAACCAATAACTAGCCATAGTGACTTATGGAAGCCTATGGGCTAGCCTTGACCAAGGACAATCCATATATCAAGTGAGTTCAAGTTCGATGCCCTCGCTCTAGCCCTTCAGGCTTCTTTAAATTCCCAGGAACCTCTCTTCTGTCAGATCTGGAGTCAGATACAACAGAAGCAGCAGAGAAAGGCAGGAAGAAAAGCAAGAGGAAGGCGATGCAGGAGGAAAAAAGGAAAGAGAGTTACACTCTGCACTGTCTGGTCCTTGACGACTTGCAGCAAGCAGCTTGATTCCCCGAAGGAGCGCCCAGTTAGGCTGGTTATGAATGCCATGCCCCTTTTAAATGTTTTAGCTCAGGAGAAGCCTTCTCCATCTGGGCATGTCAGTAAAACATGTAGACTTTACAATTTTAGGTGCTTGGGTCTTGTGGAATGGTGTCTTTTTTTTCTCCAAACTCATTTTCAAACAGTCCTCCCAGCATGATTCCATTTGTCCATCAACCCTTAAGGACTATCCAGTGAGAAGGGATCCACAGGGCATCTCCTTCTGAGCAGGAGCTCTGTCATCTGCATCTGCTCCCTAGTCCCCATCCCTGCCAGCAATGCTTCCTCCTGACACATGGTCATGTGGTACCATTACAGAACTCTGGCCCACTTCCCTGGTGTTGGCACTGAGGCACATTCAGAATAATGTCTCATTTGTCTCTATCTCTGGCTCAGGCCAATATGATCTCTGAGGAGGGTGACCCCTGGGTGATTCCACTCCCTTAGCCATTCTTGACCCATTCTCAAAGACTCTTAGAGGTGGTGGCTGCTGGAGCCCCATCTGCAATCACACATAGCCCTTCTCACCTTCATCCCTTCTATCCCCGGGGATGCTGTACCCGTGAATGAACCATCACATCCAAGTGGATCAGTTTAATCTAGGCTTAATCTCAGAGCAAGACTTCTTGGCCCTTTTCCCTATACCCAAGGAAGAACTTGAATGTGATTGTTTTAAATATGTATCATACATGATTCTGGTGCATGTGTTGGAACCAAAGTGGAGAGATAATGATTTAGAAACACAAGCATCCAGCTTACCCTAGAGTTTGCATAGAGCAGACAAGAGTCTCTATACACATCACTGTGTTTAGAGCTTCCCCTATCCAGCACCCTTCAAGTCTTTCTTGCCAAACAAAATGTGCTTCAGTGGGTCACTGATCCATCTGGGACATTGAATTTCCAAGCAAAGTTTGACCTGGAAGCTCTTTCTGAGATTCCTCTGGCTAGTGGAGCAGACATCTGCGGCAGAGCATGGGAACTCTTTCTAACATGAGTTACTCTGGAGCAAAAGGCCGTGCTACAAACTGAAGAAAGATGATGCACTAATTTGTCAAGCATAATTTGAAATTATAACAAGGTTTTCCTTATTTTATATGGAGGTGGCTCCTAGAACAGGGTAATTAGTTCTCACCAGGTATTCCATGCCCTCGCTTTGCTCCCGGCCTCTCTTATAATTGGACTGGGGCCATGTTGTAGTTCAGAACAAGAAACTGTGAGTGAAATGGCGTGGCTGTGCCACTTTCAAATCAAAGCACTTAAAACCCAATGTATCTCACTTTGTCTCTCCCATTTCTGTAGGCTGAATGAAGACTTTGCATTCCAAACTGGAGTTAAAAGATCTTGGGGTGTTTGACAACTTGGGCCCCTGAGTGACTTCATGAAGTCAAGTCCCATGATGACTGATGGTGATATTGTAAAATAAATGAAAAACAGACATCTATGTCATTGAGCAGCTGTGGTCTGGATCAATTCATTACTGTAGCAAACGATGGCTAATATAGCTGCAGTAGTAAAGAAACATTCTGAAATCAATTGGCTTAGCAGATCAATAGGTTGAAAAAATAGTAGAGGTCAAAAGGCTAATGGCAATCTTCAAAACCGTCAGTACGTGGCAGGTCTGTAGGCACCAATTTGTCACTTCCTAGCATGAAGAGGTAAGACAGGAAGTACTGTGTGTTGAATGTATTTGTGCTACCCACTGTATATAATTCTTGCACTTAGTCTACTCAAGAGTCTCTGAATTGGCTCCTATTACTAGTTCATGTATGCAAAAACAAGCTTTGTGGTCACACATTACTAGCTAAATGGTAGGGCTAGGGTTTGGAGCAGGAAACTTGCCATTCATGGCTCTAACACTTAGAAATGGCTTCTAATGATTGAGGCAGGGATCCAGGCTCTTACTGCTGCTGCCCGGAGTCTTCAAAGGTCTCTCAATTAGCTTCCGTGCTTTTCAAATCTTTCTGGCCCAGTCATTCCCTTTATATCCTACATGTCATCTTCTCTATTTCTATTATCATTTCACTTATTCTATTTCTGGTGCAAATCTCAGGATGCAATTTAGGTATCCTGTATCAGGCATTCCAACCTGCACACCCAGAACTAGAGATTGAACCTAGGGCCCATGCATATAAGGCAAGTGCTATACCACTTAGCTCTATCCCAAGCCATAAGGTTAACATCTTATTTTGAGACAGGATCTCATTAAGTTTCCCAGGCTGGCCTTGAACCTCAGTCTGTAGTGCTTACTGCCCTTGAACTTGTGATCCTTCTGTTTCAGCATCCTGAGTAACTTAGATTACAGGCCTAATTCATAGCAGGGATTCTTCAGCTATAAGTAACATTTCTAAGCACAACTCAAAACAATTTAATGCCTTTTCTACTCATATAATTTAAAGTCACAGTTTAGTAGTGCTAGCATCCTCTTGAGTGACTTACTTACAGACTGACTTCTCTCAAGGTTTCAGAATGATGCTGAGCCTCAGTCTGACCACATGTTTCCTGTCCACACGAGAAGGGACAGAAGAAACCCTATGAGCACTAATATGAAGAGCTCCACATCAGTCTTTTTGGCCCCAGGAGAATAATAACCTTGGTCTCTTTGTCTTAAGCCTGCATTGCCAAAGCAAATTGCTATAGTGGGAAGAGACTCAGACTGATTTCACCAATTAGTGCTCACCTCCAGGTTCAGTCCTGCCTGACTTCAGGTCTGAGAGCACACAGAAAGGGAGGATGAAGCAGGGATCCAGTCACAAGGCTAACTAACCACTTAGATTCATCCATTACTTGCAGTCCCTTTGATTGGGGGGGGGTTCCAAGTTCAAATTAATTTCCACACTCCAGTACTCATTTTTTTCTGATCTATTTCATTATTTTATAAGAAAAAATGTACATTTACATTAAAAATGAAATCAGTAAACAAAACTCCAAACAGAAGGAGGAGCAGCCTCTAAAACACCTGCAGCATGCTCTCAGCATCCTGCTGCTGGCCATTTCTGCTCTGCGCTTTTTGTTTGAGGCTTTGTTCATGACATGCACAGGTTTGACTCAGCACCTGATGATGGCTGATGGTACCATTTCTACTAGTTTCTAGGAATACTCAAAAGATGCCAGAAACAGGTTAGTTAAGCACTCTGCCAAGGGTACCTCAGGCTTCCCCAGTGACTCACTGAGATAGTATACTTTTGGATAGCTTTCAATCCTCGATTGTTTTTCCTTGTGAAAGTTTCTGAATACCCAGTCCTGTACTATTTTTTCAAAAATTATATATCAGGCTGGAGAGATGTTACACTTAACCACATGATTGCTTCATTAGCATGGGACCTAGAGTTTGATCCCCTGAGCACCTACATAAAAGGTGTTCAAAGCCTTACAATCCAGGCTCGAAGAGGTACAGACAGACACTTGTGGTCACTGGCTGGACATCCTAGCCAAGTGTTCCAGGATAACGAGAGATCCTGTCTTGAAAAATGAAGTGGATGGCGCTGAGCAATGATACCCAAAGCTGATCTTTAGTTGTGATAGGCATGCACACAGATACACATGTAACACACACACACACACAACACACACACACCACACCACACGCACACACACACACAAAGAGAAGAGAGAGAGAGGAGAGGGGGAGGCAGTGGAGTGTGGGGGAACAAATCATTTTCCATTATGTAGCTTTGACACTGACTCAGAGTTCCAGAAAATAATTTTTCATTTCCACATATATCCCTCAGTTTCTTATTTCTTCATTCCTGTTCCTACTTTAACATGATTTCACGAAGACAAAAATCAGATGCAGACCCACACTGGACTTTTTTTTTAAATACATGGTTTCACTATGTACCCAAGGCTGTCTCAAGACCCTCTGATTCAGCTTCCTGGGGCTAAGACTGCAGGTGTACGCCACAGTGCTCTGCTCTAGACGTGTCTTTAACGGTCCAGTTCTACACAACCCTGCTCCTGAACCGACTTCATGATATAGCTGCTGAGGGAGTAGCCACCAGTGTTTCTTAATGCCAAGTGACAGGCACTGAGACTGCTATGTCAAACTCACGCGTCTCTAAGTCCCACGATGAGGCTGTCAAAAGGGACGCTTTCCAGTTACACCTTCAGACTCAGGATCTGATTGGAGCCCGTGGAAACAGAGATACTCTGAACTGAGACCTCACAGCTCGGGCAAAAGAGAGCAGCAGAAGGGCAATGGTCCACAGGCCAACTTGGTTGAAAGTACAAGTGGCTTTAAGATCTGGTTCTCACTTATAGCGAATCTCTCTGGCCTTAAGATCGCCTCTGCCGCTTGCACATGATCCGCGTGATGCTTCCCCCAAAGGCTCCCTTACCACTTTGATTCACACCTTCACACTGGTCTCCCTGGAGAGAGTTCAGCTATGACTGTGTAAACAGACAGGAAACATTTGGGGCACCGAGACATCTTATAAGATTTACGGAATTTGCGAGGCTGAAAACACCTGTGCTCACATACTCCCAGCCCTCGCCTCGGTCCCGATCTGGCATTGGTGCTCCAAACCCACTCAGAACTTCTGCTGACCCAGCCAGGTCATTCAGATACACTTAGCTGTGCAAAGGTTCAGCTCTGCTCTGTCCCCCACCAGCCTTCCTGAGAATTGTTCTGTGAAAATGCTATCACTGTGCCCACGGCTGGCCTCAGGCGAAAGTGGGAAGTGTGAGAAGCTTGCATTTGGCTCTCCCCAACCTCTCTCCGACTCTCCCCCCTGCAGCTGCCAGCTGCACCCCTGCGCTAGCTTTTCCATCCCACTGTGCTCCATTAGAAACCACCCTGTCTGGCTGCCACTCCACAGGGCCTCGCTCTTGGCTCTACAGATGCCAGTGGTTTTCCTTAATAGGACTTTCCTAAGAGTCAGAGACTTAACCCCCAAATGCTGTCAAGTTGGAATGATGTCTTTGGGCAGAAAGAACACTATCCATTTAAGGAGACTGAGAGGCACACCCAGGCAGTCCTAAGCCACCATGCCAGTCATCACTTTGCAGCACCAAGCCCAAGCCCCAAGCTCGTGCCCCTTGCTCCTTTGTGCCTTTTGTGCTTCTGGCTCTAAGAGCCTCTGCCTCCCATTTCCCATGCAAAGCTCTGCCTCTCCCTTTGCCTTCGGTCCACAGGGATACATGGCCACCCGTCCCGTTCCTCACTTGCCTCTAACCAGGCCCACCTCTCGAGGGGAGCATACCTTCACTATACCCTTAGCAGTCTCCCCCCCATCTCAAGTTCTGACCTCCTGTGAGATCTAGACAAAAGTGGATCAAAGGCAGGAGTCTCAGATCTTAACAGAGAAGGAGTAAGTACTTGACCAACACTCACAGCTCACATCTTAAAGATACAGCATTTCTCTGCTCAGGCCCTCACATTTGAAACACCAATGGTAGTGGCCACGACAGAATTCTCCTGTAAGGTCACTGGTGAGCACTTAAAGACACAAACCTGCCAGCACAGAACACGTGTTCTGAATCTTGTCCAGTAACCGGAGTAGTTGTATTCCTGGCAGTAATGTTCTCGGTGTTCTGGGTCACGTCTAGCAAATGAACTGTGACATGGGCTGCTTGCCAGATGGGGCAGCAGAGAGCTATCTAAGGGTCAAGCTAGGCCCCACGGGCCAGCTGGGGGTCCAAAGTGGACAGCCAGACCCAAGCCTAAAACCTAACAAAGCAAGCTAGACAAGCCATAGAGCTAGGAAGAACCTCTTGAGCTACCTGGCTTCCTCCTGCCACTCCTCCCTTTCCTCCTCGGATTTCCCATCACCATTTGCTAAGCTGATCTTTCTAAGCAGTGTGTTGTTCCCTCTCCAACTGACACACTGGAATGCTCCGCTGTGAGCAGGGAAGTCAAATGCCTTAGTAGGAGTCCAGGGCTTTCAAGGAACCAAGCATGGCTTCCTGCTTCCTCCTCATCCAATAGCTGAAACGGTCCTTCAGGAGCATGCCTCCACTCTTCTGCTCTCTGCTAAGAATGCTGTCTGCCTTAACCACCCTCCCCACCCCACCTCCACCCCCGTGCATGTCAGAATTCTGCCTGCTTTCCACACTTAACTCAAATGTTCTCTTTGTAAGGAAGACCTCCTGGATTTGGTCAGTACCTAACTAGAAACATTCTCTTTGATGTCACTCAGTCCTTCCTTCACATTGGGATTTCCAGTGTATCTGTGACCGTCAGCATCCCATCTGAGTGATAAATAACTGCATCTCTGGCCCTGGATGCAGGAACTCTGTCACAAACTGTCTCCTCCAAGATGGGAGTCATGGCAGCTTCCTTACCTCAAGCTGAAGACTGCAGGAAAGAATGAATGGAAACTGCTTGGAGCCAGCCTAGTGGTGGCAAGCACATGGGACTGTTTTATCACTACCCTGTCTTAGCATCATCACTACAGAGGGGCTTTGCTCCCGAGTGGCCAAGGATAAAAGCCTTCAATCCTCAACTTGCCTCAAGACAAACTCTAGATTGTAAAACAGCAACACCAATAGCAATGATGAGGCCAGCAGGATGGCTGAACTAGTCAAGATACTTGCCTCCAAGTCTGAGACCTGAGTTTAAGCCTGGACTCACAGGAGGAAGGAGAGAACCGACTCCCACAGGCTGTCCTCTGTCTTCATCAGCGCTGTGGCGGCACACATGTGTGCTGCAGTGCAGGAGCCGCGCACACACACACATACACACACAAACACACATACACAGAGAATAATCAAATGTAATAAAAAAAAAAAGTTGAAAACAATAATAACCACTTGTCTGGGGCCAGCCTAGAAATTTCAAGCACAGAGTCAGTGGAGGAGCCAGACGCCTCGCTGAGGCAGCATGAGAGTAGGAGAAGGACAGACGATGACAGCGACAAGAGAAAAACTTTTTTGTTGTTATTTAGAAGATAGGATGTTTTCAATAAAAATTTCAACCGGAAATTAAAATTTAAACAACGTAAGTGCCTGGAGAACCAAGCAGCAGCAAGCAGTCCCTTAATGGCAAGATGCACAGCCTTTATTTTTTAATGTGGAGAAGGAAAGATTTGTCATTAAAGTTTAAAAATAATCAGAATCTCAGAATCAAAATCCTTTTGTTCCACGGGCTGCAGCATTCAGGGTTGATTGTGTGTGCTGAGTGGTGTCCAGGAAACAGTAGTCACTTGTGTGTGTGACAGGAGTCTCATCCAAATCTAAATTTCAGCTAGTGTTGGCCTTCTTGGTTGCATAATTCTGGATAAATTATCCAAACTAAGTGTCAAGAGTAACTTGTGGTGCTCTTGCTCTGTCCCCTCACCCTTCCTCTCCCCTGCATTTAATAATTATAACACCGGAGGCAAACATTTGCTGGCCAGCTGCGGTGGGCTAACTGTCTGGTTCACTCATTTCTAGAACTCGATACAATCACAGCTTTGAGCCAAGTAGGGTGAAATTTGGTGTGTTGGTATTCTGTCTCACCCTCCACCACCTTGCCAGTGTGAGACACGGACAGCTTGTACGTATCATACTAGAGAATTCCATCTTCTCAGATCCGGTAAGCCGCAGTACCCACTGATGTGTCTGCCCGCTCCCTCCCACAGTCTGAGAAGGAAGGACAGACTGAGAAGAGCCTCGTGTGAAAGAGTCAGCCAGCTCAGCTCTGCTTCTCACCAGCTGTGTGGCCTTGGCTCACTGGACTAACTCCTCAGAGTTTGGCAGCATCAGTCAAGACAGAGGGGCCGAAATCAAACGTCTTGTCTTCACATATCTTTTTTTTAGTTATTGTTTACATTTATTTACTTGTGGTGTACATGTGTGCGTGGTGGAGGATGGGCATATCACAGCATGGAAGTTAGAGGAAAACTTACAGAGTTAGTTTTCCCTCCCACCATATGGGTCCCAGGGATCAAACCTGGGCTTGGTAGCAAGTTTGCCACCGGCCGTCTCCCCGACCCTTGAATCTCAAACCATATGTCTACTACCTTCTACACAACATCGGACAAATTATCTAATGTCTCTGGCCCTCAATATCTTTATCTGGAAAATAGGTATAATAACACCAGCAGTGTGTGTGTGTGTGTGTGTGTGTGTGTGTGTGTGTGTGTGTTAATGAATTAAAATAGGTGGAAAGAGAAAAATACACACACTTCAATTTAAACTCTACAGGAGCGTGGAGTCCTTCCTGCCTATTCTGTGCCCTTCTCTATCCATAGGATGTAGGAGAATGATGACAATTTCCCTCAGCCGAATAAGGTGGCTAGTCTATGTTTATTCACTCACTCCTGGCTTATTTTTAAAAATGATTCTCATGATTCACAGTAAAGCAAACACAATGAAAACAGAACATCACAGCCCAGGAACAGGAAAGCAGCAAGCTAAGGAGGATGTGCTTGCCTCAGAGCCACCCAGGCACAGAGCTAAATAACCTCTGAGCCTTCTATCTCTGACAGCAAGGGCCTCACTTGAGAGTCCTAGTCAGGATTCCTGACTTTGATATGATTTTCACAACTAACTCTCTAGCCTTATCCTAAGCCACAGTTTTTCCAACTGTAAAATGTGACAATTTCACCTAAAGAGCTAAAACTCACTGTGGGAATAGAGCCAGTGGCAATGGGGATATGAAGACAAGAATGTGGTAATATTTTATTTGTGTTCTAACCAATAAAGCTTGCCTGAAAATTAGATGGAGGAGCTAGCCACTAGTCAACCATAGAGGCCTGGAGGTCTGAACAGATAGACAGGAAGTGATTGAGCTGGGTGGAGAGAGGAAGTGATAAGGCAGGGTGGAGGGGAACCTTTACTCTCTTTCGGCAGAGGATTTTGTAGGGTAAGAACTAGTGACTTGCAGCTCTGCCTCTCTGATCTTTAGCTTTTACCCCAATATCTGGCTCTGGGGTATTTTTATTAATAAGACCGTTTAGCAATTCAATTCGTGTTACACAAGAACATTTGATTTTTATCATCCAGGTGTTCCCAGTTCTTCCAGCATGATACAGTGTGCATGTGTGGACTCTGAGTCAAGCACTACTACAGAAGGAAAGTTCCAAAGCCACGTACCAGCGAAGAAAAAGGATAGTCTTGTCTAAGGAAAACCAATGTAACCTTCTGCAAGACCTGTAGGTTGGCATGGTCCTTTGATCATGAAAACAATCAACCAATATCCATGAGGATAGAATTCTTAACTGATTGGAGGAATATGGAGAAGGGCTGGAGGCTACCGCATATAGCCCAGAAATAAAGCTAAGAAACCAAACAGAGGTTAGAGGTGGAAGATGTGTGTGATGACACCTCCAGACATTTGTCCATGGCCAATCTTACTAGTCAATCACAGCTTTAGGCTGCTGAGTCAGTATGTGGACTCAGCATTCTCCTCAGCCGTGTTCTAGGCAGCCACAGGACAGAGGATGGAACTCAAGTTCCCTTACACACATACTCCAATGGTATACATGTGAGCATATCTGTGTCTAATATATACATATGTATATGTGCCAGTGATATAAGTAAGCATATCCATGTTTCTATAATATATGTCAAATATACAAATGCCAATGTGTATATATGTGCACATCTATCTATATTTCTCTCATATCTGTGTATGCTTATATTTGGTTATATACATGTACATATATGTAAAGATTTGATCCAAAGAACCAAAACCTAAAGCAGAAAATAAGCCTAGAGAACAAGCAGAACCAAACTACAGAACACTTTGTTGCTATAACCAAGAACAGGAACAATGACATGCTGGCATATCCCTCCAGGCTCAGCTGCTCTCTTCACACTGAGGGATAGCCTTGGGGTTTGTGGGCAGCAGACCTCACAGTCACACACATACAAGAACTGTAGGAGTTGAAGCCATCCTGCCGAGGATTTCCGCCCTTCATCTGGCCCGTAATCCACCTCCCAGGCCACACAGTGCCTGGCTTGTGCTTAACAAGGCACACACTGTACCAGTGTTCTCACATCACGCTGCGGGAAGGCAAACAGAGCTGGGGACCTATGCCAAGGTTTTCAAAGGCTGCCCTGAAACGTAAATGTGGCCTCTGTACATTCTTCAGGCGACGCTGGGGATCATCTCTGTGGTACCAGGGCCGGCACAATTACTCTATTACTACCCGATGGCGGCTCTTGATGAATGCATCTCTGTGATGGTTCCATTTAACCTGACGACAGGAAAAGGAAAATCTATGGAAGGGCATGAGGCAGAGTTCCATGAGCTCATGTCTAGTGGGGAAAGCTAAAGCATGTGAAGGCTAGGGGTGAGTGGATCACATTGTTTCTGGCTTCAGGGGCAACGCTATCCCCTTCCTCTGAGGATCTCCACACTCAGCCTCAATGTGTAAGGACATCTACCAGATGGAATTCAATGGAGCAGGAGCCACAAAGTGGCCAGGATGTGAGCTCAGGTCTGTGTGCCCTGGTCACTCTCTCTCTCTCTCTCTCTCTCTCTCTCTCTCTCTCTATATATATATATATATATATATATATATATAATATATATATATGTGTGTGTGATGTGTGTGTGTGTGTGTGTGTATTAGATAGATAGATAGATAGATAGATAGATTAGATATAGATAGACAGATATCCTCATTACTTCATCCTCTATCCTCTTTCTAAAGCCTCCAGGTAGCTTCCCTTAAGCATTTCTAACATCATGGAAGGA
Source organism: Peromyscus leucopus (assembly GCF_004664715.2). Classification (NCBI taxonomy): domain Eukaryota; kingdom Metazoa; phylum Chordata; class Mammalia; order Rodentia; family Cricetidae; genus Peromyscus; species Peromyscus leucopus. Next base: position 89,401,884 of record NC_051063.1, on the reverse strand, counting down.
AATAAAATTTAAATAAAAGATGTGCACAGTTTTTGAAAGACCAGATAAAGAGAATATAGATGTCAGGTAAAGCCCAAAGTAAAACAAGCCACTTAGGTTTTCTATGCCTCCAGCTCCACATCATCAAAGAAGGCATAGTGATATCTTTGTAAGTGGTTGAGGGGGTGTGAAATGCCCTCTTCTACCCACTACCACAGTAGGAAAACTGGGGGGGGGGGTTAGGACACTTGGTCTGATCTAGCCTGGCTTCTAAGTCAGCTTCTCCTCCCAGAAACCTCTGCAAGCTTGAAGCAACTCTGAAGCGGGGAACACCTGCCAGGGTCAGCAAACAGAGAGAGGGCATGCTCTATGGTGGCCAGCATCTGTGGAATACTTCTCATAGCTCTATGGGAGACTTGGATTTTTGCACCTATGACATATTCCGTGTGTGTCTAGTTCATCTCTACAGATTTCCTTGTCCTCTCAAGACCACAGCAGGTCAGGAGAACTGGGGAGAAACCAGCCTTCATGACTAAACGCAGAGTCCTGACCTCAGGAAAAGTGGTAGTGGTATCTGGCTGAGACCCGTGCTTAAGATCAAGGAAGGGTCTTGGAAAGAGAAACCAAGTCTGGCCCTAGGAGGTGATTTCCCCAGGTGCAATGTCATGGGGAAGAGTTTCAGCTGGTAGGGCCCGGGCAGGTTAAAGCAGAAATACTGAAATGTATGACAGTTTGCAAGACAAGCAGACAAGGACTGGCTTTTCACAGCTCACCATCAAGTGCTCTTCTTTGGGTAACGTGTCCATCACCTCTCCTTTCAAGAAAGCAACTTAAGAAAGGGTCTGACTCATGGTTGAAGAAGGGATGGAATCCATTCTGAAGAGTAAAGTACGTCAGGAGGGGTGAGCTGGTCACTCTATATCTGTAGTCAGGAAGCAGAACGTGGACAGGAAGTAAGGCTGGGCTATGAAACCCCCGACCCTCTCCTGGTGACCCACTTCCTTCAGCAGGGCTCGATCTCCTAAGGTTCCACACTTTCCACCATTGAAGATGTTTCATATCCAAACCACTTCAGGTAGCAACATTCGCATTGCCTGGGGGAATTCCTGCTGCCAGACTCTTAATCTATGTGGCTTGAATTAGATTAATCCACCCTACCTAACTTCAGGGGGAACACGTGCTTCGCCCCTTTGTCAGGGTGACTGACTTAGGGATAGGTATATGCTTGGAGATGACAGTGCACCTCATAAATGAGCCTTCTCTGGAAGACTACAGAAGAAAAACTCTTTCTACTGGCCTTTCTGGGCTGACAGGTCAAGGGCTGTTGGTGTGAGTAGAACTGAATTAGCCTGAGAAGGCAGGCACCCCCAACAAAGGTCACTCTGGGAGATAAAGCAGGGACAATTGTCTAGCCACACCTACACTCCTGGGTGCTTGTTGGTTTCACTATTCAGTATTTTGTAAATATTGTGTGTCTCTTCTGCACTTGATCTAGGAAGAATTGTTCTCATTTATTTCATATTAAGCCAGAGCGACTCTGAGCACCTGCCACTCACGTCTCTAAGAATCCTGCTCAGTGATCCAGATGAGTGGACATTAGCCACTGCTGACGAGACTGTGGCTGTGACCATGAGGGAGAGTGGAGAGTGGTTTCAGGGTGAGCTCTAAGCCATCAGAGACCAAGGGAGCCTTACCTGCCAGCATGAGGTGATAACGAAATCCTTAGTAGATGGAAATACAGAGTTATCATAATTGGAGAAACAGTTCCTTGTCGATGGGAGAGACCAATGGGAGTGGAACCAGCAAAGCTGCCTCCTGCTGGAAGCCCATAAGAACCCTGGGCCAATCAGCATTGAGTGGGGCTGGGATGGGTGACTCCAGCTCTTCCCTGGCCTGGTACTATGTGTTTGAGCCTCCTGCTGGGCCAAGGAGTGACTTTCCAGGCCCTGCTGAATTTTCATCATTTCCCAGGGACCTTTCTGCTTGGGTTTGGCTCCTATGCCAAGGCCCTGACAGCTTTATTAGCACCTATAATTCAATGTGAGCATGGATGTGTTGGGAAACACTTTGGGGCTATCTGTTAAAGTCAGTTTTAATTCCCTCTCAAATGCCTCTTTGTTTGCCAAAGTGCCAGGCAGAAGACTTCCAGGTAGGCGGGGAGATGAGCGCCAGACAGGGATCAGCGGGATGTGTCTGCTGAGCGCCCAAGTCACTTTGCTGGAGGCTGATGTCATTTCCAGTTAGCGGGCTCCTGGCAGAAAGGTCTGCAGAGGCTCAGATGACATCACTGGAGACTAGCCTGTCATTGGGGGAGATAACGAATGGAACTCAGCCTTCGAGTTCCTGCTGCCTCAGGAAGTCTCAATTCATTCCTTGGCCTCACTCTGAGAAGTGTCTAGAAAGGAGACACCTTGGACCTCAGCAAACGCTCCCGTTGTCTGCTTTATGGAAACGAAACAGTGGGACATCTGAACTTTTCTCAAAGCTCCCAGTGACTGTTATCATAGTCACAGGACAGCCTTGAGGCAGCAGCACACACTGCTGGCCATCTACCCTGTGTCCATTCTCCCTCCTGTTTCTGGAATCTGCCATAGTCACTAACGCATGGTATTCTTCAAAAGACTGGATCTCTCCCCTTGGCATATACCTCACTAGTCTAAGCCATTAATTCATTCATTTAACAAGTTTTATCTAGTGTATATTTCAGTGAACATCTAGACACTAAGGATAGTTCTTTTAAAATGAAAACTCAAGTCTTTGCTTCCATGAGTCTTAATTCTGGTTGAGATGACAGGAAACTAGCACAAAATGTATTATATAATAAACATACGATGTCAGGCCAAAGTAATCTAAATACATGATGAAAACAAAGCTGAGAAGCAGGCAGTCTGTTTTAAATGAGGTTGTGATTGTGGAGATGGTATTTGGGTCTTGGGAAGAATCGTTTCCAATGAGGAATTCCGATTGGTTGAATGAGTGAATGGATGAATCCGTAAGCTCTGATGCTCTCTCAACTCTTTTACATTAGAATCAGAATTGGCAGACCTGACTTCTTAGTCTGGTTCTTTTGCCTGTTCATTGTAATTCTGAGTGAGAACATGTGCTTTCAGGGACCCAGTTTCCCCACTTGCACACTGAGGAACTAGGGGTCCACAGCCTCTGAGGGCCCAGTTTCCTCTGCCATTCTATGAAGTTGTAAAAACACAGGCTTTGGGACCTGATGTCCTGAAAATGTCTCCCTGCCACCTTGGTATGCAGCTTCCAGCAAGTCGGAGTTCCTATCCAGCAGTGTCCTCATTTCTGGAAGGATGGTGACTTATTTTATGGTATGTCCAGTATAAATTTCTGGGAAGTCACAATGTGGTCTCCTGAATTTCCCTGCTGCTGGAAATGGTGAAAACATAGAACAACACCTGGATGTAAACAAACACATAGGCACACACTTAGACACACGTGCACAGTCACATCATCACATGTACATGCACATATATATACACACGGAAGAGAAACTAGGCATTTGCTTTGAAAATAATTGTACCCCGGGGCTCTTCATAGACACCAAGCCTGGTCAAGGTGGGCACAAAGATCTTCCTGAGGTCGATATGATCTGGGGGAGGTATTGCATCCTTCAACACTTCTCCAATAGCGAGAAGCCACCCTAAAAATCTCCAGATCAGATGTCCTGAGTCACTCCTGTATGTCTACTGAGGGCTTGGGAATGAATCACAGCCTGTGGGTCTACAAAGCTTTTACAGGCTAGACACACAATGAGTGTTCAACTGTCTTCTAGCTCAGACTTCTGTGTCTAAAAAACTAAAATAACAAGTGAGCGTAACAGTAGAATATGAGGCATCTGCAGAGCTCAGAGTTCAGTGTGAGCAAAGTCAATGGTGTCCCAGTCTCGATCATTCATTAAAATTTTCTAATAAAAAGTGTTAGCTTCTGAAAGAAAAAACAAAACAACAACAAAATCCAATGGAAAGCCTTCTTGTACTGTACTTATTAAGCCCACCCAGACTAACTAAAATGTCTGGTTTCAAATTATATCTGCTCCATGTTATTAACATTATTGACTCAATATCATATGTTAAAGTTGATTAGAAGTGGAGAGAAAATTGTAACATAAATGGTGCTTTATGTTTTAAGACTTGATCATTTGTAACTTACAGGAAGAGATTAATACAAGGGATCTTCTATACTGAAAGTTTGGGAGTCAAAAGCTAAAACATTGACTTCCAGGCCAGAGGGTTGCTGGGCATTCTATCACTTCCTTTGATGTCCAGAGCCCAAGGATCTCTGAGCAATGTAGGAGTGGCCCCCAAATCACAGACTCCAGGGAAAGAGGGAAGACATACTCCACTGACAGTGACTAATTTCATTTCCAGTTAACTGGCTTTGGGCAGATATGCTACAGATGTGCAGATGACCTCATTAGGGACCAGGATGTCAACAAGACAGATACAAAGAGTCCTGCTCAAGATTCCCACAGGACCTATAGCCTTGGGATCCCATATTTCCTGAACTTTTCAAAGGGAGAAGATTTCAGCTGATTTTATATGGCATCATAAAGAACTCTAGGGAAGATTGAGTTTATCTTGTTTGAGATGGGCAAGTTGCCATAGAGCCCAGGTCTCCCCAGCCTTTCCACCTCCCTTTATGTCTGCTCTGTCTTATGAGGTCCCTCCAGGCAGATGGGAAAGTAGGCGTGGCTTCAGAGGTGTCAGGGTGTGCAGTCACCAACTCTAAATGAAAGAGAAAGCCTGTGCCTCCGTCACTTTCTAAATAACCCTAATAACCAGGCTGTGTCCGGTGTTCTACTATTGTGATGGCCAGAGATGTGATATGTGAGTGGTCAGGCTTGGATACATATATCTGCCTCCATACAGTGTGAGGCTGCACATGGCAGAGGACTCTGATTCTGCTTCCTGTCACATCCTTTCCCTGCCTGGAGTCACTCATTAAGGGAACACTCAGTAGATATGTGTGGAGCAGAACCTATTGCTCAGCATAAACCAGGAAAGAACCAGGCCTAGAAAACACAAAAACCCCAGGGGTTTCGTAGCCAATAAACTCCTGCTAAAGCCAGGAACAAAACCATATTGCGTAGCACCTTACAACATGATTAAAGATCCCAATTTTACTTCGGTACAATTCAACAAATAAGGAGGGTCTGTCAGGTGCCAGGTACCACTCCAAAGTTAACTGTGGCAGTAGAAATAGACCTGGCACTTGCCCTCAGAGAACTCTCAATATAGTATGAATGAGATAGCAACTAATCGAAAGAATGATAGCAACTAATCAATTTACACGGGGTACTTGCTGTATGTCAGACCCCAGACTGACTGCCTGACACATATCAACTCAGTTCATCCTTGTCATAACCGTTTGATATTGGTAGGGGTATGAGCTTCAGGTGAGTTATCCAGAGCAAGCAAACAACAGAGCCCAGATTCAAAGCCCGGTCATCTGGCTCCTAGCTCTATATTCTTCACCATCATTAACTGTTCCCCTGGTAAACAGCAGTGAGTGCTGCCAGAGTTCTAACGGAGGTAGAGGGGTAAAGGAAGGCTCTAAGCCTTTAACCCAGTCAGATCACAGCACTGGATCTGCCTGTCTTAAAACACGATGTCCTTCCCAGCTGTGAATGGTGAAGATTTGGGGCAGTGACAGACTCGCAGATCTCCAGAGGTCCAGATGCAACTTCCGGCTAGCGTTGTTCTGTTGCTTGGCACAAATGGCTTCTAGACATTCATCCCACCTTGCAAGGACTGAGAAAGCAGTAGTCTCACTGAGGGAGTGTTGTCACACTTAGTTCAAGCAGGGTGCTCATGACCTTGAGAACCATAAAGGAACCATGGAAGGTTACTTGCTTTTGTTTATGTTTGCAGTCGAAGAGTTTTCACACACTCATGAACATATATGCAAAGTGGGAGGGCAAGGGGTTGAGGGCCTTCGGAGCAGGTGACTGGCCAGTCAGCACACTAACTAGCAGTGAGAATGCTACTCTTGCTGTTCCTCACTTCTGGGGCTCTTTGGTTCTCTTTCTTTACTGAAGCAAAAAGCCACATCTCTCTTTCCAGAGACCCCAGAGAATGTGTTTGAATGGGGAGTAAGGTCTCCAGACTGGGAGGAAAGAGAAGACAGTTTGGACTCAAGGCCCTCTCCTTCTCACACTGCAGCCTCTGTCCTTGCCAGGAAGTGCCCCAGTTGACCTTTGCTGGCATGCTGCTGAGCAGGTCAGGGGTCTCTACACCTACTAGCACTAGGGACAAGGTGTGAGCAGACCAGGTGGCAGAGCGACATGGAAATTTTAACACGGGTGCCCTCATGGATACTCAGCATGGTCAGATGCTAGTCCACAACCCTCTCATCTCACAGGTCATTTACTTTGGCTGATGTAATTAGCAACACCCCCATTTGAAATACACATGGAGAATGAAGCACTGGGTTCCATATTTGGGAAAGGAGAGGAGCCCTAAGGGGAGCTTATATGGGGTGGCCGCAGCCCAGCATCAGGATCCTACTTAAGTCACCAAATTTCACTAGGTTTGGAGAGTCTTTGGGGTCCCCAATAATCCTTCTTTATGTGTCCTGCTCCCGCTAAACTTGATGTTCTCAAGTGAAATGAGACTTGTAAGTCTCCAGACATATTCTCAATCTTACCACCAGAGCTCCCTTCCATGGGGAAGGAAGAAGCTGGAGATCAGCCTGTAGGACACAGACAAGTCAGTTCCTGTTGAAGAGGGTGGTAGAGCCAAGCTTCTCGCCCACTGATAAAGGAAAAAGAAACAAAACAAAACAAAAAACCCTTGTGGGACATTGAACGTTTTTTTTTTTTTTTTCCTGAATCATTTCTCATTTCTCATTTTTTATTTAGACTTCACACTTTTCCTGGGGCCTCTGGGCACTCTTCCAGCCCTGTATTCGTGATTGACTCTGAGTTCCCAAAGTAAGTGATCTGTCAGTCCTGGGCCCCGGGAAGGGGCAGAGGCAGCCGCCTGGGCTGTACTTGGCTCAGCCCACTGACATTGTACACACTAATGTGATGTGAAGTAGCAAGTCTAAATAGCCTGTCCAACTTTTTTGATGTCCCTGAACTCACAGATGGGATTCATTTCCATGCTGTTCGCAAAACGTAAACGATACAAGGACATTAAAGAGCATTAAATGACTTGATGACATTTTGGTCACATTAATGAAAAGTGGCATTTTTTAAACTACCAAAAAGAAAAAGGTTGGTGGGTGGGTGGGGAAGGGGAAAATAAAGAAGAGGAGAGACCCAGCAGGGTGGAGGGTGGAGGAAAAATAGGAGGATTTGAGTGCACCTAAAATGTGGAAGAAATGTTGGCAGTCTCAGTTCCTGTCATCCCTGCAGGGGCTTCAGGTAGCGAGACCTAAGAGCTTCAGTGACTGGAGGGGTCTGCAGCACACATATAAACTCTCTCTCTCTCTCTCTCTCTCTCTCTCTCTCTCTCTCTCTCTCTCTCTCTCTCTCTCTCACACACACACACACACACACACACTCCCCCTCTCTCTTTTTCTCTCTCTCTTCTCTCTCACACACAAACACACACACACACATACTCTCTCTCTCTCTGTCTCTCTGTCTGTCTCTCTCTCTCTCTCTCTCACACACACACACACACTCCCCCTCTCTCTTTTTCTCTCTCTCTTCTCTCTCACACACAAACACACACACATACTCTCTCTCTCTGTCTCTCTGTCTGTCTGTCTGTCTGTCTGTCTCTCTCTCTCTCTCTCTCTCTCTCTCTCTCTCTCTCTCTCTCACACACACACACACACACACACACACACACTAATACACACATATAGTGAGCCAGAGGTTGTATTCTCCTCCAGACTTCTTAGTTTGGCCAAAACAAGCTCATGTACATGATGAGGACAGGAGAAATGTGACTTGCTTCCTCCAGGACGCTGTCTGCGAATGCTCCCCTTGCCTAGATCGTCTCTTCTTTAGACTGCTAGACAACCCTCACTGAAGTCCACACCACTTTGCCATTTAGCTGTGAGTTAAGTTGTCAGAAGTCAAAATCCTCTCTGGGTTATGGGCTTCTTGAGGGATTAAGTCAGGGTTAGGAGCATAGACCTAGTGAGAAGAGTTATTAATTGAGTGACCTGGAGCATAGATCATTGTCCTCTCTGGGTGTCAAAAATACCACCTGTAAAATGGGGTAAGGAGAAAACTCAGCTCTTGGCATTCTAATGGGGCCAAGTGAGGTAGGGAAATCAGTCTTATGCCTGGTTCTCAACATCTGTTACAGATTAGCCTCTGCCTTGTGCCCAGCACCCCAAGAACTTGGCATACAGAGGGTACTCAATAAAGCCTACTTAAGAAGAGTTATCTCAACAGACTCACTTAAGAGGAAAAGAATCAGCTCCTAGGGGAACTAAGGAATGGCATTTGGAGCCATAGAGAGTAAAAGGGGGTGGCAGAGACATAACTTACCAAGTCCTATACACCTCACTTGAAAATACAGTTTTTTAAATGTTAGCATTGGAACCTGTCTCTTAGGAGTACCTGGGGAGGTGTCCTGCTCACCCCTCCCCAACTAACCAACTAACCATGGCTGGCAAGTAGGGGTGAGCAGGCCCCACTCCCTGCCCTCTACAGCCTTGGCAGGGCTTTCTCCTAGCCCTGGTGGTTACATTAATTGCCAATGACAATGGCAACCTTCACTCTGTGTGGTTTCCTGCCCAGATTCTGGACACTTTACAAGGCTCCTTTTTCTTCTCTTCTTTTCCCCCCGCAGATAGGAAATGCAACCCGAGACGTGTAAAGAAAAAAAGAGAGAGAGAGAGAAAGAAAAACAGTGTGCTTATTGTCATAGCCTCCACTCCTGGGCTCCCAGGCGTCAGGACTGTGTGTGCTCTGGGATGCCTGCCCCGCCACAGGGAAGAATAAACCCAGACTCAAATCATAGGAAATTCGTCAACTGTGCTTCTTAGAGCTATGTCTTTCAAGGTCTGTTCCCTGCCATATGATCTCTATAAACCACATCGCTGCTAGCCAGGGCACAGGACCAGAGGCGCCGGGGGCTCCTAGATAATGAATGCCAAATGCATGTGACAATAGTCTGATCAGAGAGCAGGATGGAAAGTTCTGCATCGTGTTTATATATATATACATATAGACCTGCACACCTATGTGTGTGCACATGGGCCCTGCATGTTCACATTTCTGCACACCCATGTGCATACATGCACATAGGTCAAGCACACAATAACTGTTCATAGAGTAAGTCTCTGCTGCCAGACTCAGGTAACTAACCCCTCAATTACCCTATTAAAGTATGAAGGTAAAGAAGCCCTGTGGATCAAGAGAATCAAGTGAAAGAGGGAAAAAACACTCAGACCCCACTTCAGCTGGAGGCATTTGACATGGAAAAATTACAGATCAGGCTTGCAAATTCAAGATGTCCTGTGTCCAAGGACTGCCACAAGACACAGCACATACAAGGGGCCCACAACTGAAAAATAAAAAGCGAGGATGTGTTCCTAAGCACCAAAAGTAAATGGGAAAAAATTGCCCAAAATGGAATGAATCACCAGTGATCTTCCCAATAATCTTTCGGTTCCTCCTAAGTCTGTCCAAGTCCTTTGGTGGCTAGCCAGTCACCAATGTGGCTGGGGAGTGGGAATTGGGGAGGGGAAAAGAGGAATTCAGGGAAGAAACTAGCAGGCTTTAGAAGGCAAAAAGGTAATTAATGTTATAGCCTTTTAGAATCTAGAAAATACTGCACTAAAAACTGCAAGTCAATGAAGCAGGTTGTCGGCGACCGATAAACGCTTCCACGTTCACGAGCATCAGCATTCTTCCCGTTACCAAAAAAAAAAAAAAGTAATAATACATACATATTAATGGATTACATTTTGTCCTTTGGGGAACATAATTTTTAAAAGGGCCAAGGCAGCAGTAATAGTTCCCCTAAAAATTCTAAATGCCGTAATTGTTTTCTCTGAATTATGGTGCTAAGATTTAATTAGTGATGAATGTTCAGTGTGGGGTTTGGACATTTTTGATGAATTCAGCCAAATAGAAAAGTAGTCTTGTCCTCATGGCTCCCTCCTCGTGGTCCACTGTATAGAAGTAGTGTGTCCGAGTGGGTTTTTACTTTCCCCTGTCTGGCCAAGTTAGGAAGGAGGTTGATTTAACCAGAGTTCAAGAATAAGCATGAAATGCCCTGCTACTCAGTGCACATTTTGAAGTTCCTTGGTTATGAGAAAGAAAAATAATAATAGGTAAATGGCAGAAACATTCATAAGTTGCCCAAATCTTGTGTCTGAGCTCTGGACTTAAAGGACTCCTGAGTGTTAGAGCTAAAGGCGTGGCCAGGCTAGGGATTTTTTCATTCATCTCACAAATGGGGAATAAGCAAGGTCTACTGGGCCCCCATTCGAAACTGGGCATTGCTCACAGGGCCCTGGCAGTGGAGTCCTTGCCTGGGGGTAAACACAATTGCTTTGTCCTGCTGCTCTGAGCTAAACCACTTCTTTATGAGAGCTGGAGAGAAGCCCAGACCAGCGCCATCCACAGGGGCAGAATCCCGGGGGCCCACACAGCAGGGCCCCTTAGCGCCCAGCTTGCTCTCCTGTCCACCTTCAGGACTTCTTTCATTTGAGACCTGGAAGCTGTCCTGAGTTCCCTGGATCCCCTATTAGCATGCAAATATTCCTGGGAAAGGTGACACCTTGAGGCCCCATCAGCTAACCTCTGGCTCACTGGTTTCTTCTTAGCAAGGATTAGCAGAAATAGAACACCAAAAAGGGTCCTGCAGCAGGCTGCCAGAGGTTAGGGTTGGTTAGGAAGGGAGGTAAGAGACCTCTTTCTCATGCTAAGAGTTTTCTGAACAGTCAAAATTTTAAATTTGGTGACAAGTCAATGTTTTCATTCCAATATAGGTTGACGTTTAAAACTGTAAAAAAAAAAAAAAATCCAGTTCTCATACCAATAAAGCTGTACACTTAAATCTATTCACAAATCAGGGATCATTCTGGACTCCAGGTCTTCTGATAAGAGCACGGGAATGCAGTCTTCACCCCTTCCCTGATTATATCACCTGCTCCACAGTGTTCCTGGAGAAGAGATATGCTGATCCCCAAAGGGCGGGTTCAGGTGGTCAGTAAGAATGGCGGAGCATGGTATGTTAACATGGTATGTTAAAATGACAGACCTAGGTAGGTAGGTAGGTAGGTAGGAAAAATGGCAGGCCTATGTAGTCAGTCAAAAAGGCAGACCTGGGTAAGTAATATGCCAAAATAGCATACCTAGGTGGTCAGTGGAAGTATTGTTTGCTTGTCCAATGCTCCTTTTGTTTCCCTCCATCTCCTCTACTCCATTATTATTTACACCTCCTGTTGACACCACAGCAAGTCCTCATTCCCACATTCACCCACTCTATTCTTCTCTAGAGACCTGTTGAAACCCATTGGTCCAGCTGCCAGGGAGCGCTATCATTCCTCTCAAGGAAAGACTTAAGATGCCATTCTGTAAATAGTTATGTTTGAGAGCAGAGGACCCAGAATCAGTAAGAAAAACCTCGGTTCAAATCCTGGTTCTGCTAGATACTGGAAGGCAGGAAGTGACCTCTCTTCCCTATTTGTCTATTTCCTCATTTGTCTCACAAAGGAATGGGTGACATCAGCATAAGTAAGGGCTCAAGAAACATCTCTACTGTTGTTGCCATAACATACTCCTATGTTTATGAAATAGAACTCCAAAATAATGTTCAGGTGGTTATATATACATATGCATCTATGTATATGTTATAAATAGACATATATGTATATATTATATAGATATATGTGTGTTATGTATACATTTATATGCTCTATAAATATATGCATATAGGCATAAATATTGTATACATGTATGTACATGTGTTATGTACATATATGCATGTATATCACATATATGTTATATGCATATATGTATATAGTATATGTATATGTATGTATACATATAAAGAGATGGGGGCGAGGGTGTCCCTGTGCAGGTGGTCATGACAGGCAGGGAAGTGAACTACAATGAGGTAAGAATGGAAACTCGGTTCGGATTGACTTTGTCAACCTGGATCAAGGCCTCAAGAAGTCTGACCTTGGACAGTTTATTCCCAACAAATTTAAACACAGATAATTTGGTGGGGGGGGGAAGTTTCCCTATGTAATACATTCCCCAGTGCACAAGGAAGCATAATTACATCAAAACTAAACTCAGGGTATATTATTTCTTCCAAGAAGATGTGTTATAGAGATAGGCTACCTGTACTAGCTTAATGGCCTAAGAAAGAGTCTGGCCTGGCCTCAGTCATGCAGATAGTGTAGAGGTCATTTGGGCTATTACCCACCTCTGGCCCTGGTTGTGGGAGCTTGGGGAGCCCCTGGCTGTAAGGGTCATTTAGATTACTAGCCACCTCCAGCCCTGGTTGTAGGAGCTTGATATCCAACAGATAACAGAGGTCATCAGGCTGTTATTCACTTCCAATTCCCAGCCTCTAGATGGAAGAACAGGTTTTTTTCTTTACATCTTTTCCATTGGTAAGACAATTCTGTGTGCTTAACCTTCATGGTTTCTCTGGAGATATGTGGACACAAGGACTTTCATGCTGTACTACCAATATGGGCACCATAATGAACAGATCTAGTGAGTATCTATCTCCAAAGTTACTCTATTTGGGAAATGGTTCCTTACTCAAACATTGTGTCACTTCATGTAATTATAATTCATTCATGCCTTCATTCTGCTGAACAATGATTTAGCATACCTCCACTGAGCTGGGTATTTAGGATATGGAGCTGGACAAGCTTGATCCAGGCTTTTATGAACTCACCTGAGCAAGTGAAAACAAAGTAAGCAACAATAAATGAGGGTGAATGATTATTAGAAAACTATTAGAAATAAACTAACTGCTAGTGGGAGATGGGGAGGGAAGATATCTGAGCTCTGAATTAAAGGAGGATAATTATTACTGAAATTTATCTGGACTTTCTTTGTATAGTCACTGAGGAGGAGTTTATCATTTTAATTTAGTCTACAAATGACTGTGCAGGGAAATTCCTTCTCATGTGGCAGAGAATCCTGACGCTCAGAGAGTTGTATGTCTATAACTGTACAACTCTATATTCAAATAACAGACTTCAACAGCATGCCAATTAACCACTCATATCAGCAAAGGGAAAACAATAGTTTATAGACACATCTGCTTTCAAATTCTATAATATTTATACATACAAAATAATGCACTAATGTATTTATCACACAGAAATGTATACTTATTTTAGAAAAACATGAAGAATGATATATTCAGGTTACAGGTATATATGGATATGTTTAGTGTATAGATGAATGCCAAGTGTCTTCATACATGGAGGAGACAATTTTCTCTATATGCAGATATGAACATGTGTACAGCTTCCTTCTTTGCTCCATGACAGAGCAAATATCCTATTTCACAACTACATGCACATCTAGCACACCTTATTGATCCTTGCTGTACAATCTTTGGAAGGATAGATACTATTATTGATTCTACCTCTTCTCTGTTCAGAAATTTAGAAAAATTTCAGTTTTCAAATTATTGTGGTTTGACATGGTGTTGATTGTCTTATGTGGAAAGTACATTTCTAGAAGAAGAATTCCTGAGTCACATGTTTAAGGTTATTTGATGGATTTTACCACATTGTGTTTTATTATGTACAAATTGATATTATCTATTAACAGTTTATAGAGGTATCCCAACATTTTGAGGTTTTGATGTTGCTATGTTTCTTTATTTAAATCTTAGTGATTTGTAAGAATTCTTTACATATTAAGACTCAAGGTTCTTTGCTTTTCATACATTTCATGGCACATTTGCCTTATAAACAGTTTTACATTTTATAAATGAAATCTATCATTTTTATGACTTCTGCAATGGATGTAATATTTAGGCAAACCTCTTCACAATTATCATTAGATATGTTCTGGCACTATTTGTTTTTACTTTTTAATGTGTCCGCAATGTAATGCAGTATATGGTATATGGAAAGAATCCAAATTATATGGTTCCCAGCCCTCCACATAGAAAATACTACTTTTTTTATGATGAAATGTACTGACGAGCTTCTATTATTTTCCAATGAACTATGTCTACTTTTTCCCACAGAATCATTGCTGTGTCACATAGTTCTTTCTGTTTCTGGATTCCAGGGGTGGGATGTAAGGTGACAGATGACCTTAAATGTAGCAGTCTTTCAACCGGGACAGAGGATGCTCACTGTTCATTCCCACGTCCTGTGAGACTCTCCTGGTTTTCAGAGTTGGTCTGCAATGTTCCATCTACCACTAGAGCAGTTGTGCTCTGTTTTGCAAGGTTCTTGGCTGGCAGTTTGGTTCATTCTGTCCACTAGAAAGCCAAGTACAATGACAGTTAAGATCACAGTTCTAGCTGTGTGGCATTGGGATAGCTGTTCTATATCTCTGATGCTCAGGGCCCACCTTTGCCTTAGGACTTTCACATAATTCTAACACACAAATGACCATATAAACAAAATATGTTTAACCAATGTCAATTAGCATCATCACATCCTAATGATCTTGTCATTCCAAGAGTATTCTGATTTATCATATATCAGGCAAAGAAAACTGATGGGAAGATATGAAATCAAGAAGCATTAGTTGAAGTAAAGGTTTCTAGGAATGAGAAATCACTGTGAATTGTTCCTTTTCCTTCTGAGATTCACAATGCTAGGTCTTTAATGAAGACTATGTATGGCCATAGCAGGGCCACATGGTATCATGTGAGGATTCTGAGCAAGTCAGTTCATTAGAATCTATTGTAGATTCTACTTGGCATCCTGGCCTTGGCTTTTGTCTGTCAGATCAGCTTGGGGCTCAGATATTCACTCAGTATGACTGTTCTGCTGCTGTGATAAAAATCCATGAACTAAAGCAACTTAAGGATCAAAGGGTTGTTTTGGCTTATAGTTCTAGAGAGAGCATCCATCATGGAGGAAGGACATGGTAGGAGACAGAAGCTGGCGGCTCACATTTTCATCCACACACAGGAAACAGAGAGAAAGAACAGGAAGTAGAGTGTGGTTATAATCCTCAAACTCTGCCTTTGGTGCTGTACTTCCTCTAGCAAGGCTCTATCTCCTAAAGGTTCTATGAACCTGCCCAAATAATGCCAGCAAATGGGTACCAAGTGTTCAGATGCATGAGACTATGGAAACACTTCTTATTCAAATCACCACACCATCTTTGCTGCCTGCTTCTGCTCTACTATCAGCTGACATTCTGTAGTCACATGGCCCTGGATTGATGCCATAGCTCTATCCCAGATGAAGACATGGGGATACCAGGCTGCCCCTGCCAACATCCCGTAAGGTCTGTGAGCATGAAACACATGGAAGCATTTCATGGAGTGCAAAGCCTGCAATAGGGGACTTGTGAGTGTTGCTGTATCAAGAAGGAATGTCTGATTCTTAGTAGCAGAAAACTCAATCCAAACCAGCATAGTTACAGCAATGAGGGCCAGGAAAGGAGATGAGATTGCACATGCTAACTAGGTGATCCACAAACCTCACAGTTAAAATTAAAACCACCCTCATGCTGTGTGTAGTCGGCACTTTTCTGCTGCTGCCCCAGGGGACAAGAGGCTATTGTGGTAGGAAGGCACAGAAGCCAGTGAAAGAGCAGGCGTGGCAGCCAGGGCAGGGAGCTGGGACATCACATCTTCAGGCTCAACCACGAGACAGAGAGCTGAATGGGAAGTGGAACAAGGCTATAAACCCCCAAAGCCCACCCCCAGTGACGGACTTCCTCCAGCTAGGCTGCATGACCTCCCCAAACTTGAGCGTCACCAACTTGAGGACTAAGTGATAAAATTCTTGGGGGACATTGGGCACATTTGGGGATATTTCTCATGGGGACATTTCTCATTTGAACAGCCACACAGGGCCAGAACTGGGAAGAGATAGAAGAGCACAAACTAGGCCAAAGTTGGGTCATTCCTGACAGAAGGGGACATTGGTGAGGGGGGCAGCCACAATACCCACTCTTGTTTGTTCTGTTCCACGGCAGAACACGAGTCCACTGCAGCTTGAGGCCTTCAAGTATGGATAGATTCTGGGTCAGCAAGGAGAGGCGTGTTCAGCCCACCACATAGTGACTAAAAGTGTTTTCCTAAACAGCAACAGGGACGGCAATAATGACAAGGTACAGAGTGAAACATGCATTAAAATAGTCTTTTCTAAAGAACAGAAATGCATTGTTCTGGCCAAACCACTCAAGAAGTAGTGATTCAGATCTGTGCTGATGGCCAGGGAGCCCTTCACGGATACAGCTGTTTCTCTTTCTCTCTCTCTCTCTCTCTCTCTCTCTCTCTCTCTCTCAACCTCTTCTCTGTTACCTCTGTTTCTGAGGCTCTCCTCCTCAGGCAACCTCTGGGGTTCTGTTTTCTGGCTTCCTTTCCCCAGCACCTCAGAAGGTGATGGAGAGAGGGCACCACGGAAGAGCTGGGGTCTAGGTGAGCCCATGTGATTTCTCAGCTCACAGTCCCCACTGAGGAAGACTTGTCCCCCGAAAGGTCGAATGATCAAGCTCCAGTGAGCCTTTCATGCCTCCAGGTTGCTAAGCAACAACACTTCAAGCTTGGAAATCTTTATCCATACCGGATATATTATCCTGGCAAATTGGACTTTCAGATCTGGCAGCAATGGAAAGAGTAACTTCTTTAAAATAGAGACAATTTAGATGATTTCAAAGACATCTGTTCTCTTTTTCCAGCATGCCCGCTCTTCTCTTTCACTAGCTCATGGGATCCAAACACTTCACATGGAGGAAGCCCAAGGTCTCTGAGGAAAGACCCTTCTTAGTCACAAAAACCCAGCTACAGAGAGAGAGGGTTGCCAGGTGGAAAGATCTAGAACGGCCAGGGAGGTGGCACCAGGGCGTGTCTTCTTTCCTTTGCCCTCTTCTCAACGAGTTTATTTCTAGTCTTCACTCTCTCTGATTCTCTTAGCTACAACTTTCCTTTCCCCCAGTGTTCTCTCTCTCTCTCTCTCTCTCTCTCTCTCTCTCTCTCTCTCTCTCTCTCTCTCTCTCTCCCTCCCTCCCTCCTCCCTCCCTCCCTCCTCCCTCCCTCCCTCCCCTTTCTCCCTCTTTTCTCCATCCTTAGTCTGCTTTCTTTCTCTCTAACTTGACTTTCCTCACATCAAGACAACACAGGAACAAGGAACAGCTTGGAGACAAATGACTGGGTTTCTTGACCCCCTGCCCATCATCTCATGGACCACGGAGGTGGAAATTCCTCCTTCACTCAGTACTCACAGTTAGGGTGATCCCAGAGCTCAGTTTTTTCTCTCTCCCCTACATCCTTAAAAAAAAAAAAAAAAAAAAAAAGACAAAACCAAACAGCACATACCTCCTCCACCTGCGTGTTAATAGCTGAAATTCCTCCAACAGAAAATGTTACATTCCACAAGTAAAGACCAAGGTTAAAGCATAAATAATAAACAGTTCACATCTGGGCAGCTAGTCACAGTTTTCCAAACACATCCAGCTGTTTCCTACCCTTGTGTGACCCCCACAATCATCTGAGGATGGAAACACTGGTACTGAGCCTCAGAGATATTAGGTTGATACACCCTTCTGTCTGACTCTACAGTCCTTTCTCTACCCCCACCCCATCTCCCTGCTCAGGGGGGACTCCTACAGCCTGGCATGATAGGATACCTTCTTCAGTTTCCCAACCCTCTGATTTCCGATTCTTGTCTCTACAGAATCCTTTACATGCAGTACGCTGACACCTGCCAGTGAGGTATGCTGCCACCAGATGGCAGATGACACAGGCTTCCACAGTGAGCCCAGGCTTTTACCATAACTAAAAATGAGCTAAGTTTTTTTTCTATATTTTATCTTTTTATAATCAAAATTACAGTTCACTAAAAAATAGCTCAGCACAGCAGCATTCCCCATCTATCCAGATGATGACATGGAGGAAGACATATATTTAGAAGAATAAATACACAGGTTGACTGTATGCCTATGAAAATGTTCACTGACTTTTTCAACTCTCTCTCTTCTGCTCCCCACAAAGTCACAGCCCACTTCCTGCTCTGAGATACCAGCAAGGCACCCCAGGGTTGCTCTGTTCCCACCCTGACAGAGTTACTGAACACCAGCTCTGTTGGAGAAGAAAGAATGGTTCTCCAACCCTGCATCATCTAAAACACCTAAAGGATTCGTGAAAGCTTTAGATTCTGAGTTTCTAACTCAATGGAGCCAGAGAACTTGGATTTCTAACTAGTCCACAGACAATTGTTGGTGGCCATGCTCTGGGGACATCTTTAAAGCTACTAGACTGAAGCAACACTCTCTTCATGTCATGAGCTCACCCATCCCTTTTCCTTTACCTCTCATCCTATCATGGAGGAGTGAGGTTGGTTTTGTGGGCTTCCAAGCTTGAGTCTAGGTTCCTTTAACGAATAGTTAACAGCCTAAAAACTGTAGCTGGTACCCAATTAACTTTGGGTCACTTTCAAAACTGGGATTCATGTATCCCAGGCTATGCTAGAATGTTCTATACCCTCTACACAACTGGGCATGCCCTTGAAATCTCAACTTTACCTCACAAGCATGGAGTACCGTGTCTGTTTTATGGGGTCCTGGAGATAAACCCAGAACTTCCAGCATATAGACAGGCACTCTCCCAACTGAGCCACATCCTCAGCCTTAGTACCTATTTCTGCTGTTTAAGATTCCTTCTGATCATTTCCCTGCTCAGTGCCTACAAGTACTATGCACACTGCTAATTATGAGAGGAAGAGCTAGCTTTTCTTAAAGCTGCCAGTCCTGAGATAAAGACTGCTTTTATTGACTCATCAGACCATCATCATCATTCTACAAGAAACGATTTAGTTATGATTCCCTTTTTGCAGAAGAGGAAATAGAGGTCCAAGATTTTAAAACCAGGACATTACAGTATCTGGACCAAATATCAATGTGTTTGTCTCCAGAGCTGTTTGGACTTATAGAAAGTGACTCTAAGTTTTACATGGACAGTAAGTGTGATTTCCTGTCTTCTCAAATTGGTTTCTCTAGGCTCTGGCAGTAAAGGGTTATACTTGTCTCTGCTGGTCTGTGCTCATGCTCCCACCAGCCTTCAGATGCCCTAATGTCCTCTGCCTTACTCCACTATACTGGGTGGAAGGAGACATGGATAGAAGGATGGTTCTTCAGGCTCCCCTAGCATCTTAGGTGAAGATGCATCCTGGATGAGAACATACTTTCCAGGCAAGAAAGAATCCAAACTTATACTGAGCATCAGGAAAGGTGATATGGGTGAGATGAGACAGCCACAAACATCTGTTCTTTATTCAGAGAAGACCTATGCAAACATTTCTTTTTAAGAGGGAGAGAGAGAGAGAGAGAGAGAGAGAGAGAGAGAGAGAGAGAGGGAGAGAGAGAGAAAGTGGAGGAAGAAACAAAGAGGAAAAACAAGAACCAACCTTAGAGAAAACTCAGCAAAGAACAGACAGGAATTTGTCACCACTTAATAAGAACATAAATCCAGGAACATAGGCCTGAAAGACAAGATAATGAGTTTAAAAACAAAAAACAGAGATGGAGGATCTAAGAGAGCAAACCAAGGACCCAAGCCACCTCATTACTGAACCAGCACCAAAGTTAGAGAGAGAGAAGAAACAGGTCGAGCCTCTGAATCTAAATTATTTATGTGGATGTAAGTTTGAGACAGAGAAAATGCAGATTAAAACAAAGACGTAAAAGCTGGTCTAGAGAAACTAGTTTATTTTAAAGCACTTAATTATAAAAAGAGAGGACTCCAAATCCAAAAGTAAAATTTTTTAATTATCCAAATTTTAAAAATTGAATATGGAAACTAAAAGACATGTCATATTCTGGGAAAACTCAAATCCACTCAAGATACAAGCTGGTTAAGTGATGATACTTCAGACATTCAGACAGCCATGGAGAGTAGGCATCAAAGGGGTTACATCCTGGCTCATTTCAGCACTCTCCAGGCAGCACTCGAAGGCAAAAAACAATATTCACAATGTGTTTAGAGAAAGAAAATGAACAGGGCATAGGGTAGCGTACAATAATCTTAGGTAAAAACACCAGTTTCTCAAATGTAATAAACCCAGTGATACAATACCCACAAGCCCTCCTTGAACAAAAAACTCTGTGACAGTGGTGGTCAGTCAACTGAGAAAGAAAGAAGAAGAGAATAATTTAGGAGTAAAACCCTCTGAGGAAGCACTAATGGAGGCAATCCATCCACCTGGTACTTGCACTAACACTAAGCAAGAGCTCTCAGTGAAGTTCCTCTGTCTCGTGCACTTGGCAGAACTCCACCACCAGCAGCAGCAGCATCCTTACCGCCTTTGCTCCGCTCATGAGATGACAACGTGTGGCTGGCTGTCTTCCTTGATGTCGTTTGTTATCCTCCTTCCCACCCCCACCCCCCATCCCCCAGCTCTGCTGCTTGGTCTTCATTGTCGACTTCACTGGATTGGGAGTCACCCAAGGGACACATCTCTGGCTGTGTCTAGAAGAGGGTTTTCAGAGAGAATTTACAAAAGGGGGGAGACCCACCCTGAATGTGGCGGCACCATCCCCTAGGCTGGAGTCCCAGACTGAATAAGAAGATGAGAGCGAGATAGGACCAGCACTCATCTCCCTCTTCCTCCTGACTGCAGATGCACTGTGACCAGCCACCCTGCACTCCCTGACGCTGCAACTTCCTGTCACAGCGGACATCATCCCTGAAATGCTTCCTTCCTTAAGTCCCTTTTTGTCAGGAATTTGGTCACAGAGATTGTTTTATCAAGTAACCAACACACCCCTCCTGCCCACTAAGAGTAAGTGGGCCAGGGGATGGGATAGTTGTATAACTAGAACTACCCTAGCCATAGAGCCGTTGGTCTGAGCGATGTAAAACTAGTAAGGTAACTAATAATAACAAATGGAACTCCAGCTGTCTGGGGAAGGGAGCAGGAAGGGTCAGAGAACACTCATGAACTCATCCTTTACAGATCAAATAGGACTGCCACACACCTGGATGTGGGCACGGCCCACCCCCTGGGTACCGACCCTATTGAGGTCATTTGATGACTCTGACCATCATTTTACCAATCAGTAAGATGGGTGTTACTCTTGGACGGTTTCCAGAATTTTCAGATGGCATTTGGTGGCCTGAGAAGAAGTTCTTCGTTGAAGATTCTGGTGTTGGAGGGACATCCTCTGGGAGAAGGTAATACTGGCCTGTGAACAACTGAATTGTCGTCGCCTTTTAAAGTAAATGACGACAGCCTCTTTGGATTAACCTTAGACGTGTTTTTGAGAAATACTATTCCACTGTAAAAACACATTTCCTCAATAACTTCTGTAGTCTTATTTGAGTGTATTCTCTTCTGTTAAATTCCAATGAAATTGAAAGTGGTGCTTTCATGTTTTAAAATAGCATTTAGAATTATGAGCACATTTTATTAAAGTGTTTCTAGGGGTCTATATTTTTCTGTCTACATATATGCAAAATCCTAGTACCATGCATGCTTGTTCTCAGTAAGGGCTGTTTCTCATATCACTGTGTCCATCTTTCAACTTTTTCTGTTTTATTAATTACTTTTAAGGAGCACATTTTCCTCGAATATAAGGAAGTGGTTTGCTTTGGTTTTAAAGAAAGGGAAAGGGGAGAGGGGAGAGAGGAAGTGGGGAGGACTCACAGAAGGAATCACACGGCAAAGCACACAGCTTGGGTGCAAGGAACTGAATTTGGGCCCTTCCCCTTCAGCGCTCCTCCCCACCCCACTTTTGTGACCCCCTCCAAAACTCCGTGTTGGGCTGGCTACCCAGTAGGAAGGAAACCAATGTTGACCTGAGAACCCCGCCAGGCACTTTCCTATAAACTCCTGGGTAAGCTCATGGGATGAGAATCATGTCCATGGCCTAGAGGACAATCCTGAGACTCGGGCAGGTTGAGCTCTGCCTGATTTCCTGGGAATGAGAGTGCCAACTGCATAATTAGCTGCCGTGAGCTGGGCCCAAGCTAGGTAGATGTGTGGAGAACTAATCCCTCTTCCTGCTCCTAGATTTAAATATCAGCAATTCTTACTTCTTTTTAAAGCCCAGTCCAGACAGATGAGCTTGTGTCACAAATGCTGAACAGTCTGGACGGGGTTGTCAGGGCTGGAGATCAGGCTGCCTCACCCAGTCCTCTGCTATTTCTTCTACTCTGCTTTCCCTAGGCTAGAAGTGGAATGGCCTGTGCTGGCTACCGTGTGATACTGTGGCAGCAGGACCAAAGAACTTCAGGTGTTCAGAGGCCATGGAGGGACAAGGAGCAGGGGTGGGGGTGGGGGATATGTGGGGGGGGGGTGTCAGGGAGGATAAAGTAGGGTCAAGGAGGATAGGAAGTAGGAAGGAGTACGGGAAGGTCAGGGAGGACCAGGGTGAGTCAGGGAGGGCTAGGGGAGTCAGGGAGAGCCAGGGAGAGTCAGGGAGAGCCAGGGAGAATCAGGGAGAGCCAGGGAGAGCCAGGAGAGTGAGGGAAAGTCAGGGAGGGCGGTGGGGGGGGGTCAGGGAGGGCCAAGGAGAGTCAGGGAGAGTCAGGGAGGGCCAAGGAGAGTCAGGGAGGGCCAGGGAGGGTCAGGCTCCCACTAGGAGCTGCTTCCCATCACTGTCTTCTCTCCTCTTGGATGTCTGGGTTGAGCTGGACCCACAGAAGGGAAGCTCTGATGATTTCCCAAGGTAGGCCCAGGTCCAGCTTCCAGGAAACCTAGGACCTACCTCAGTCAGTCAGTGTTTGGTAGGTATCCATGACACAATGAACACCAAGAAATAAGTCCAAGAATGGGTATCTCAGTGTAGAGGATGCTCTGTGCACTGGGTGTACACTGGGGAATAGAGATTCCACTCCTTTTCTGCCACTCATCCTTGCGGTGTGACCCCAGGGAAGCCACATGATGACTCGGAGACTCATTTTCCCCATTGGCAAACGAAAGCTGGGAGTTTCTGGAGGTGCCGGTTCAGTGTTTCCATGATTCTGTGGAGGAAAGAGGTTTTCTTGCCCTTGTGCAGCCTGGGTGGTTGGGGATAGCATTTTCTTTGAGAAGGCAAACGGCTGGAGCCAAGCCAGCGAGAGGCCAGAAGGCGGAGGGCATTAACTCCAGATGGGCAAGGAGAGACTTAAAGGAAGCCAGTTTCATTCTGAGGCCATGGGAACTGAGCATCCTTAGGTCAGACCAGTCTCTCCTCCTGCAATGGGTCTTGGCAGGCAGGCTGAAGGCCTTGAAGGATCCTAGACTATGAGATTACCTGCTAATCATGGTCTGGACATGAGCCCACAAGAGGTGTCATCTGAAGAATGAGATGCTTTTTTATGATGTTGTAAAAGAGAGAAAAATCACCTTGGCCTTTAGCCTCAGCTTGCATTTAGTAAGAGAGAGACACCAGCGCCCAGACTCCTGTAGCCAAGGGCTCTGGACTCAGAGTTTCCTTCTGGGGCTGCTGTTTCATAATGGAGCTATATTGCAGGCAAAAGGAACTCTCTCTCCCTCTCCAGATATTAAGGTGGGTCTGGGGATTGCTAGAGCTACAGGCACTAGTATTGTTGAAGAGATGGAGTCCCATGTGTGACACGAACAGCTTAAAACACTCAACTAGCTGGGCGGCAGTGGCAAATGGCTTTAATCCCAGCACTTGGGAGGCAGAGCCAGGTGGATCTCTGTGAGTTTGAGGCCAGCCTGGTCTACAGAGTGAGATCCAGGACAGGCACCAAAACTACACAGAGAAACCCTGTCTCGAAAAAACAAAAAACAAAACAACAGCAACAACAACAACAAAAAAAAAAACAAACAAAAAACCCCACTCAACTGGAGAATATATTCCCAGGCATATCTGGCTAGGCATTTCTTCCAAATTTCTCATTCTCTCTGAAAAGTTGACTGTGCACAGAGTGGCTGTTCCACCCACTGAGCACTTCTATTCACTGTTAGAAAATCTAGTGAAGATTTTCACCACAAAGATAAAGCAGTGGGTCCATCCCTCATCACCTGGCTGCTGAGTGTGTGCTTGCTGAAGGTGGGCTGAACACCTGAACATCCACCCAAGGGATACAAAGCTAACGACACCAGTTAGCTTCTTAATATCTGCAGCCGGGGACATTCAGACAAATCAAAACTGTAGCCAAGGGTTTGGGGGTATAGCTCACTGGTAGAATGCTTGTCCAGCATGCAGGAAGCCCAGGGAGAGGTCCTCATCAACATATAAACTGGGCTCAACGGCTTCTGCATGGAAGGCTAGTACCAGAGAAATAGAAGCAGGAGGATCAGAAATTCAAGGCCATGCTTGGCCACATATCAGGTTCAAGTCTAGCTTGAATAACATGGTTCCTCCTCATCTTTTGGTCATGGAGTTTTATCACAGCAATAGAAACCTAACCAAGACGGTCACCCATTTCCCAGGCAGAGCAGGGTACCTTTCAGTCACCTTGACCTCTGCTTTTTAAAACTAGGTGCTGGACCAGGCAGTGGTGGCACATCCCTTTAATCCCAGCACTTGGGAGGCAGAGGCAGGCAGATCTCTGTGAGTTCAAGGCCAGCCTGGTCTACAGAGCAAGTTCCAGGAAAGCAAGGGCTGTTACACAGAGAAACCCTAGCTTGAAAAACCAAAAAGAACAAAAAAGAAAGAAAGAAAAATAGCTGGGCATTGTCTTCAATAACTCAAAAGAACATCAAAGGCTTGTCCAAGAGCCAAAGAACAGATACCCTATCTGGTTGCTGTGGGGAACAGAAGGAGGGAAACTGATGATCTGTGTGCAGAGATACAGAGGGGCTCCACCTTCCACGGATATCATTTCTCTCATTAATAGACAGGAATCTTAGGTTTGGGTATTTAAACAACAGTTCTGGGATCCATAACTGTTAAACAACCAAGAGACACAAAATCACTCAGAATCTTTGCCCACTGAATGCAGCTGGAAAGTGACAGATCCCAGCCCCCAAGCTTTATGAGAGCCTGCCTGAGCACTGTCCCTGCAGAGGAATGAATTGGGGGCTGGAAGACTGAACTCCGGAGGCAGCATGACAGGGCAGCCCCCATGATTCTTCTGGATCTTCGTGTAGTACATTTTTCTAAGGCCTTTCCAGATAGAGAAGCCCTCAGGCTGAAGTTATTCGATTCAGGCAAATTCTGTTCACTACCGAGCGTCAAGGACCACAGGCCGGTGATCCCACGTGGGTCATTCTAAAGCCACGACCCATCTCTGCAGAAACACTTCACATCCTGGCTGCTGCAGTTCTCAACCTGACATGCTTTTGTGCAAGAAACAAGGCAGGGGTGGGGGTGAAGAGGTACAAGGCAGACTTGGATTTTAAAAGGAACGATCAAGACTGACAGCCATCAGGGTGTAATCCTGACCCTCCCTGTGCATTAGTTACATCACTAATGTCCCCCACTTGCACCTGTCTCCTGCCTCTAGACCCAGCATCCCCTACCCCACAGTGCACACCGCTCCAAGCCTACACCTCTCTTGCAAGACTGTTTCCTCCTGTCCCCTTCCTCCTTGCCTGCTCTCCCCCCCACCCCCCTTTGGCTAATGAGTACCTATCTGTCTTTTTGAGGCAAGTCGGCTTAGGCCCCTCCACTAGGAACTCTTCGCAGCCTAGACTAATTGCCAGCACTCACATGAGGCAGCTTACAACCTCCTATAACTCCAGCCCCAAGGGACCTGATGTTCTCTTCTGACCTCTACAAGCACCTGAATTGACCTCAACATACCCCCACACACATACCACACACACACACACACACACACACACACATACACACACACACACACACACACACGTATAGACACAACTTAAACACAATTAATGAATTTATTTTCTTGAAAGGTATCTTCGGATGTGTTGCTACTAGCTTATAATCTATCATAAGGCGTGCCCCAGCCTCTCCACAAAGAATTCGAAGATTCTCCAGAGCCTCCAATATTTCAACAAGGTCTCTAAGTTCCCTCCCATTCTATTCTTCCTATTGCCATCAAGACCAACATCAGAAAGGGAGAAGGAAGAGACATTGGCATGAACTCATCTTTTATAACTTCCCTAACATTCCAGACAGTTCTCATCCCCTTCACTGTGTACCTGAACCAAACATCTCGAGTCACCTGTAAAGTGCGACTTCTTAACCCGTTCTATCTGCTACCCCTTTCCATCTAAGAAAATTATACATGACCCTGGGCATATAGATCTATAAAATAGGTATACATGTCAAATGTTTACTGATAAGTCATCAGTTTGTTTTGATATGCTTTATGGCACAGGTATTGTGATGGTTAATATTGATTATCAACTTGAAAACCCCCAGAATCACTAAAAAAGACAAGCCTCTGGGGTTTACAAGGAATTTTCTAGATTAGGTTCAGTGAGCTGAAAAGACATACAGGTGACACCGTTTCATAGGCGGGGGTCCCAGGCTGACTAGGAGAAGGTGAGCCCAGTGCCCATTCATCACTCTCTGCTGCCGTGTGGTGCAATGGGAGCAGCTGGTTCTTACTCCGATGCCGTGACTTCCCCACCGTGATGGACTGCAGCCTCGAACCATTAATGGGAATAAGCCCTACCTTCCTTGGGCCGCTTCTGTCAGGGTTTTTGTTTTTTGTTTTTTGTGGTTTTTTTTTTTTTTTTTACAACAATGACAAGGACAACCAGCACAGACATTATGTTACCATTTATTAAAGATGAAAGTAAATACATACTAATTAGATGGGTGTGCTTATTTATTTTTGCACAAAGAATCACCCTGGTGAATATTTGATACTGTGGGACATGGAACATCTTCAACACTTTTCAGAGTTGATCAGTATTCTGATTTTAAAATAGTCAGTGTTGAGAACACTGCTTTACATAAATATGTAGTGCACTGTGATAGAAGTGCACTATATATCTAATCTATCTCTGCCCACATATTTCACTTCCTTCCTAGTGCTGGGATTAAAAGCATATGATTCCAACTACTGGGATTAAATGTGTGTTGTGTTGAGGGCCATTTCAAAACCTCTGGAAAGTCTTAATCTCGAGCGGTAATTCATTTAACAAGGTCTTTTGGGTTTTGTTGTTTTGTTTTGTTTTGGTTTTTGGTTTTTTTCTAAATAGAACTCAAGTCAGTATGTCAAATAGCAGTTTTTAAAAATCAAACATTCTAATCCAATCTAATGACTAATTTGCTATTTTATGCTATGAAATGATAATAGGAAGATATCAAGTCTTTACTTCCTGAAACTAAATTATTGTTTACATAAGAGCTGAAAACTTTGTATTAAAACTACTTCCATTTATAATATGCTTTTCACTCTCACAGAAACATGTCTCAAGGATCCTTCTGGAACATTCTTCATTGTGTATCTGTATTATTATATAGTAAATTCTTAGGTCACCTGCTGTGTATACAGCTCATGCATCTTTACGCTCAGTGTGTGTCTTGTGTTTTGCTGCACTTAGTCAAAATTCCTGACAGAACAATTGAAAGAGGGAGGAATTTATCTTGGCTCCTGGTTTCAGAGGGCAAAGTGTGTGCTCACTGGCTACCACAATCATGGGCTAGATGTTGTGACAGGAGGAACAAATGACAGAGGAGAGCTGCTCATTGCATGACCAACCAGAAATCAGTCAGGAATCATGGAGTCCCACAGGGCTGTCCCCAGTGACCAGCTTTCTCCCTCTCAGTTCTACTTCCTAGGTTTTCAGAGTTCCCCAAATGCATTACCACCTAGGGACCAAGCATTCCAATCAATATGCATCAATGTTTTCTTCTACCATCTTGTAAGACAGTACCTGGGTCCCAATGTGCTTATCAAAACTAGAGGTCAACAGTATTCAACTGCTCTTAGTATCATGGCTAAAGCATGGTTTCTCCTCTTAATTTCCATTTTCTCCACTACCACAGAAGCTGAGAATCATCTCATGAGTTTAAGGAATCATTGTTTTTACTATGGCTGGCCTGTTCCCCCTCATTGTAGGTGAACTGCAATGATAGCCCCATTATTTGACTTCTTGGTAGTCACGCCCTTGTGTGTAATCCTTTCCCCTCATAGATGAGCTCAACATAGTGTTCTAAGAGACAGACGAAATGAGGGACGGCAGTTTGTACTTCAAAGGTTAGTTTATAAGGGATGGGCTTCCACACTGTCTCTCTGTCTCATCTCCAACTGGATAAGGCAAAGTGCCACTGTTTGCCACTGTTTTTAGTGTTAAAACTTGAGATTAGAACTAGGGCCTTGCACATGCTACACAAATACTCTGCCACTGCTGCCTTCTGATCTGTCCTCTAGAGAAGCTCACAAGGCCAAGAACCAAATGTGACTCCTAGGAAGCAACCAGCAAAGAATTAAAGGTCCAAACCCCTGTGTGGTGGTTTAAAAGAAAATAGCCCTCAAAGGAAACGGTGCTATTAGGAGGTGTGGCCTTGTTGAAGTGGGTGTGGCCTTGTTGGAGGAAGGGTGTCACTGTGGAGGCAGGCTTTGAGGTCTCATATGTGCTCAAGCCACACCAGTGTCTCAGTTCACTTCCTGTTGCTTTTGAATCAAGATGTAGAATTATCCAGCACCATGTCTGCCTGCATGCTTCCATACTCCTAGCTGCAATGCATGATGGTAATGGACTAAACCTCTGAAACTGTAAGCTGCCACCTTAATTAAATGTTTTCCTTTATAAGAGCTGCCATGGTGTCTCTTCACAGCAATGGAAACCCTAACTAAGACACCCTAATAGCAATGGAATCCTGAGGTCCACAAATGACAGAGTTTGGAAAGGGGCCTTCTCCAGTGCACCTTGAGACTATCACTGCCCTAGTCTGCAGCCTCCCAGGAGACGTGAAGCAAAAAGATACAGCTAAATCTCATTGCAGACAATGAGACAAATGCTTTATTGTATAGCCAAATATTGTCTACCAAACTTTAGTTACCATTAACTTTGATCATCAACTTCAAACTTTTTAATTTCCTCAACTACATACATTATCTATGTCTTTTAAAAATCCGTGCCTTGCTTTAAAAGACTTTTTTTTTTTTTAAACTACAGAGTCACTTACATGGTAATTATGCACCCACTTCATTTGGCCTTATGGACACTGAATTCTATGAGGATTGGGGCGGGGCATGCTCCGAGGCTTGTTTGTCTCTGACTTAAGAGTCCCAGCCCTGAGCATAGAGAATGGTTCCTCATGCAGAGCTGGCATTCAGAGAAGGCATTCTGCAGACAGACTTTACAAGTCCACATTCCTCCCTCTGTATCTAATCTGTTACCTGAGTTTCAGGCTGAGCCGGTATGTGTATCTCTGCTTCCTCTTTGCTAAGATAAAGAAAGATCCCCTCCAGCTCCTCCCAGCCCTTCCATCCCTGACCCTAGTCAAGCACATGAATGCTGCCTTTCTCTGTAACTGCCCAGTGGGACTCCTCAAATCACTACAATGGCAAATACCTTACACTCTAAAAGAGAGAAAACAGACTAAAGTAACCTGAGGATTTCACTTCAAGTGCCAGAAAGGATTCACTGTCAAGGGATGTAAGAATTTACAGCGAGAATTAAATTGACCAGAAGATGCACTCGAGGAGAATGTGAACCTAACTGAGCCCTGACTCTCTCCAGGCCTCGAAGACGAAGTTAGAGGCTAACAGGGACAACAGCCAGCACGGAGAGACTTCAAAGTCAGATGACTGAGGCCAGGCCAGGGGCTTTTGACATGTGCCACAGGACAAAGAGTTAAAGCTTGGAGGGATGAAAGAACCAGGCACATGGCTGTCATTTCATGCAGAGGAGGATGGCTAAGGATCACACACTGTACTGCCACCATCAGTATGAAACCAAGTCCCAGAGAAGTGAGCTGAACTGTCCACACAATCATTTCCGGTTGACATGGTCAGGGGCTTTTCCATGGAAATAGACACAGGATCCAGGAGGGGTCCAGACTCCAAGTAGAGGAGTGCCTGTCTCTCTCCATATGTCTAGTAGACTCAGTGTGAAAAATCCTTTTCCTGGGGAAGCTGAGCAGCGAGCTAGCAGCTGACATTCCATCCCCACACTGTGCTGGGAGAAGGCAAGGTTTTGAGATCTTACAGCTGGGAATTTAACTTGGGCTGTTTGGCCTCCAGGGAGACAGTCATTGGCCAGGGACATAGAGGCCTGGTGGATCAAAGTCAGGCATTGCCTTTGGGGGAAGAGTGTTCACCCATCAGACTCAGAACTGGAGTACAGAATGGATTCCCTAGCTGGAGCTGAGAGGAAATGTCAAAAGCAGTTCCGGCAGCAGCCTCCAGGACTCTGATTCAGATAGAGAGAGGCCACTTTCACCAAGACAGCTAACCAGCTAGCTTGTTGGCTGTACATGATGGGAAAGTACAGTAAATAGGGCTGGAAAGATGGCGGAAACAGTAAAGTGCTTGCTGTATAAAGACTTCAGTTCGTTCCTCAGGCCTCAGAGTATAGTGGTACCTGCTGTGATCCCAGCAATGGGGTGAGATAGGCAGAGTCCAGGGATTCACTGGCCAGTCAGTCTAGTTGAATTCATGAGCTCAGGCCAGTGAGAAATCATGTTTTAGAAAATAAAATGGAGAGCAATTGAAGTAGACACTTGAGTTTGACCTCTGATCTCCATGTACACATACATGCACACACATGCATGTGCATGTGCATACACATACAAATAGGGTGTATAGCAACCACATAAGACACCTCTAGCCTCCACACAAATGCACATTCACACACGTGTGTGTACACAGAAACACACACACACAAAACCAATCTACAATGAGAGGGTAATAATGGCACCTTGGTATAATAATGGTAATAATGACCTTGGAGTCCCACAAGGCATATCCAGACTAATGATAAATCAGCCCAAGCCACCCGTATTCACCCTGACATAGCTGTGTGTGTTATTTCTGGAGCCAGACCAGTCAAAGCTACTCCAGTCCCAGGACAAGCTTCATGCTACTTCTGGCCTTAGGCTCCTCTCTGTACATGTACATTGTACTTCTTCATTGTTTTTCCTCTACTTTATCAAGTCCTATGCCAACATTCACTACATTACCACCCATGATAACTTGTTTAGACTTGAAAATATTCTTCTTTCAGATATTTATCAGGAAGAAAACAGAAGTAAAAGAAAATATTTCAATAATCTATAAACCAGAGAAGTCACATTTAAAAAACAAAAAACAAAAACCCAACCCATAAGTTTGCTCATAAAAATTACTAAAATAAGACATCAGTGGTAGATGTTGATGAGGATGCAGAGCAACTGGAATACCCAGGCATTGCTGAGAGTGATGATGAGTTGGTACAAACACTTTGGAATATCAGAAGAATTGACCAAAGATAACCAAATCTATTCCCTGTGACCCAGAAATTATATGCTTGAGTTTATACCTAAGAGAAATGCATCCTCATGCCTTCCAAAAGACTTTATTAGTCATAGCCCCCAAATGCCTCAATAATAAGCACAGGGGGAAATATCTAAACTTTTAAAATGGGATGGAACAGAATATATAAGCAACAGGATACAGCACATCAATGAGGAAGAATAGACTGTTACATACAACATGGGAGAATCTCACAGCCTTAGTAATGAGCGAGAGAATCAGGCATACAACACATACTACACCTTTCTAATCATAAACATTCAAGGACAAGCAAGCCCACAGTGATGGAGTACTAGAAACCATTACTGTTGTCTTGGCAAATGGGCACAAGGGAGCCTTCTGAAGTGTTGGGCTGAGTGGTGATTACATGTGTGTATACACATGAATTCATCATGGATCTATACACACTAAAGAGACACTGTTAGACCTCAAAGAACAAAAGAGAAAAACTCTCAAGTGCTATACAGCAAGGATTCTTTTATGGTTTCCAGATTTCACCAATGAGAAAATACAAATTTCTGGACTCCGTCACTGACCTTTTAAATGCCAAAGGAAGAGTCTAGAAGTCCTTTTTAGAGCCAGAGAGATTCCAAAGCATGATAAAACTGTAAGCAGCTCTGTCACAAAAGGAAGGTATGATGAGGCCTTCTTACACATATATGGAAAAAATAATATTCATAGAGACAAAGTAATGGGTCCATGTATAATTTGAAGCCATATCAAGCTATGTTCCATATTCCTTTTAATCAAACTTTGTCACATCCCTGTGCAGAAACATGACTTACCCACAAGAGCATGATGGGAAACTCTTATATGTATGTTTTCCATTCATGGGAAGAGGATTCTAGGTCTGGGTACTTGTGCTTCAGACAAGACAGAAGGGCATGAAGTTTAATCTCACAGGTCTTTGCAAAGAAGAAAGCCAACTGAGAACCATCTCTTTCTTTCCTACACTGGCCTGGCCTGGAAGAGTTGCTGGAGGTGAAGATGGAGAAAGTGATGAGAGCAGGAAGTTGTGAATCTAAACTTAAGAACATGAACTTTGACATGGGGACAACATGTCATGGGAACTGCCTCTTTTCCTCCCTCCCTAGGAGCATGCTCAGGAAGGTGAGTGTCATGCCTTTCATTCACCAGTACATACCCTACCCATGTTAGGTGGTAGAGACTAAATCAAGATGTATTAAACCCATTGGTTATTTCAGGCTGTTTCTAAAATGTAGCCTTGGTGGAAGGGTGGAGAGTTAAATCTGAAGAGATTAAAGGTAGAGGCAATGACAGACTGGTCAGAAGATCCAGTCCTAGCCAAAGCAGCAGAGATCCAGGCTCCTGTCTGGAAGGGTGGAGAGGAAGGAAATTAACCCACTCACTGAGCTTTCACATACTCAGTTGAGTGACAGCTGGCCAAGGCTCATGCCTTGGGAAGTCTTTCCACCTGTAATATGGGGATAACTAGAGCATGAATTTCATATAGAGCTTTGAGGGTCGAATGAGATTCTGGCACAAAGCTCAGGACATACTCAGGACTCAAAAAGAATAGTCTTCAGAGTTGATGAGATGACTCAGCAGGTAAGAGCACCTGCCATCAAGGCTGATGAATCTGAGTTTGATCCCCAGAACCTACATGGTAGAAGAAAGAGAACAGACTCCTGCAAGTTGTCCACTGACCTCTGTAGGCACACAACAACACTTGAATATTTACATACACACACACACACACACACACACACACACACACACAACACAAATATACATACACAAAATAAGTAAACGCAATTTAAAGGCTAAAGAAAAATAGTATTCAACAGTATATTGCCATTGTTATTTCAAATGCAAAACCTTGGAAGGAGCCCTACATTGGCAATTTCATGACCTCACTGTGGCTCTGGCTGAGTTTGAACAATCATTTTCACTGGCTCTATCAGTAAAACCAGAACAACTAACTGACTGGGTGGACATTTGAGTGCTCATATTCCCTGCATGCTTTAGCTTTGATCCATCAGCCTAGATAGACAAAAACCACATCTCAGGAGAGGGCGAGACAGAGAGACCCACCCAGCACAGAGATTAAGTGTCTATCATATTTTTGGTTTGATCCCTGTGTTGTCGAATATCCCAGAAGCAAATTGGAGGACAAAGAATGTTAAGTATAACATCTCTTCAAGGGCTCTTTATTAGTGGGATCATTAGTGGAGGGAAGGGGAGGCATTTCTCCACATTTCTGAATATCTGTTTTCTTCTTGTAAGACAGGGAACAGAATCCAAGCTTTCAGACGGTTTGTAAAGTAATCAGCATTAATTTGTTCTGCTCAGGTTTTAATTATACACTGCAGGCCATTCTGACAGGACACTGCCACCACCCGAGTCTGTCAGAGGAAATAATTTCCCACCAGGATGACCACGTACCTCATGAATTATACATGAAACTCTGTTTCCCTGTGACTGTTGCTAAAAGATGCTGTCAGCCTCCTGAAATCTCCAAAGATCCACAATTGTTTTTCGATAAGTCTAATTAGCAGGAAGTAGGTGGGGAGGTGTTAAGAATGACTTCCCAGTGATGTGAGATGCTGAGAGTCCCTGAGTGGTCCCCTTCTCAGCTGGGGACCCCAGAGGGCTTCATGCAGGCCATGGCTCTGCATTGGGTGTTGAAGTCAGGTCAGGGAACTTGCTCCCATGGGTAACAAGATTTACACTTGTTTCGGGGAGACTGAGCCCCAGCCAGCCAGCCCGAGACTCTAGACATAATTCTGTTATTCAAATGGGAGAAGAGTTTGATAGCTATGCTAATGACTTTTATCTGTGAAAACATAACTAATAGCTTGGTTTACATTTGCGTACATTTATGAGCATAATTTTAGCACATAATTTTATTGCACAATAAAACATAATGCAGCATTAGTCTGCTTTGCCAAAAAAAAAAAAAGAAAGAAAGAAAGAAAAAGAAAAGAGATACCTCCGAGTGATCTGCACGTAAACCTTCACATCGCATTTATATGACAGTATCATTTCAAAACATTGGCCTGTTTGAATTAATGAAAGTTTCCTGGTTAACAATTAGCTACATAAGGCCATTTTCTGCAGGCATAATATTGGAGGCAATGCTTATGATTTGTTACTTAATTCACCATACCATTTACTGCTAAAGATTGTTTTTCAGCACTATCATTCTGATGGCTAAATTGAGTTGAATGGAGGTGGTCCTTCCTGTGTCCATACACACACTTTCTCAGAGCTTGGCCTTGTGGCTCCCATTGAAGGGAAAAAGACACCAACTAGATCAAGGGGTCTCCCTTTGGGTTTGAGGAACACAAGACCTTGGGGGTGGCACCCCTTTGCAAAAGAGATCAAATGATGCAGAATCCAAATATGAGGTTCTGGGGGACAAGAAAGGATGAGAAGCCTAGACTGGAGGTGAGGGTTACAACTAGCCAAGGCCCAACAAGGACACAATGATGCTTAGGAGGTCATAAAGGAAGGACTCTATGTGATCTTGGCTGAAGGGAGAGTCAGAAAGAAGCAAGGTTGGTGATGTTGGGGCCAAGCACAGCTGTCATTCCTAGGTGCCCTAAGGAGTGCCTGTTTCAGTGCTTCTCAACCTGTGGGTCATGACCCACTGCAGGTGGGGTGGGGGGGGTAAAAGCAACCCTTTCACAGGGGTCACCTAAGACCATCAGAAAATACAGATATTTATATTACAATTCTTAAAAGTAGCAAAATTACAGTTATGAAGTATCAATGAAAAATAATTTTATAGTTGGAGTCACCATAACATGAGGAATTGTATTAAAGGGTCACACAGCATTAGGAAGGTTGAGAACCATTGTGCTACACTCTTGTTTGTGTGTATGCACATGTGTGTCTGTATACATACGTGTACATGTGTGTAGGATGTATACTTGCATGTGGAAGCCACAGGTCAACCATGGGTATCGTTTCTCAGGACATTGTCCATTTTGGTTTTTGAGACCAATTTTCTCATTGGCCTAGAACTCAGGGAACTAGGCTGTTTCCCTGAGCCCCAGGGGTCAGCCTGTCTCTGCCTTCCCAGCACTAGGACCACGGGTGTACACCACCATCCATGGGAGAGAAGGGTGAGCTAAGAAGGGGCTCCATGAGAATCTGCCTCAAAAACAAACCAACAAACAAGCAAATGGCCTCGGAAGACTGGGTGAGAACACAGACCTGAACAGGGAGAAGAACACCTTTCTGAGTGAAGCAGGAATATTGAAAGCAAGCAGCAGAGAGGATGGGGAAATCAGGGCCTGTGGGAAGCAGCCCAGGTCCCTCTGCCAACTTCCTGTTGCTATTTAACAAGTGCTTTTTGGACCAAGTGGCTTTAAACACTGTGCTTTAATTTCTTTCTCTACAATATACACCAGGAGGCCAGAGGTAAAGAGGGACAGGACCACCTTCTCCTGGTCCCACCAAAAAGGGCTTCCTGACTTTCTGGTCCTGATAGTCATGGGCATTCTGTGGCTGCATTGCCCAGATTCTGTCTCCCCTGTCTCCCACAGGACATCTGTCATTGGAGTTTGGGTCCACCCAGGAAATCGAGAAGTGTCTCATCTCCAGATTTTAACTTGGTGACACCTGCAAACACCCCTTTCTAAATAAAGTCATATTTGCAGATGACTTGCTGTACAACTCTAGCAAGAGAGGGAATTCTGACAGGTATAGTCTTGTGGGAGGCTACCATATAACCGCTGCAACCAGCAATCAGTCAGGCTTGAAGGCAGCACAGGTGTCTCTCGGCGATGGAAGAGAAGCTGACCTCAGGCAGAGCTGGCATCAATCTCAAGCCCCCAGTGAAGTTCATGATCTGCATCCAAGATGAGGGGAAAGTTGTATCTTTTGTGTATCTGGACACCTCTTAGGAAAAAGAGACAAAATTTCCCCAGTGGGCTGCAAACAAAATTTGAATCCCTAGAGTTTATCTCTGAATGAATCTTGTTATGTAGATATCCATTTCCTTGTTTAGTAAATGACCCTAACGTGTCTGTTAGTATTTTAGATTTTTTTCAAGAAATAAAGTGACCTACATTTATAAATAACAGACGCCAAGAAATCAGTTGTCTAGCCAAGCCGTGAGACATCTCAAAGATAGACACCCATCACAAAAACACTAATCAGTGAGCGTGTGGATGGTCACATTCACTGGATGCTTGGAGGTGGGTGACTGCTCCAAGACATTGTAGTTAATCAATCCACCCTGTCTGACAGCTGGCTCTGTCAAGTTCCCTGAAGTGTGACTTAACTTCCCTGGGAGGCTAAAGCTGAGCATGTGGCCATGCTCCTGCCTTACAGAGGACACTCTTAGCACCATCAGCAATGAGCTTCACCAGGAGGAGCACAGTGGAGCTCCTGAAGGCAGGAGCTGAAACAAGGTGCCCTTTCCTCCCACTCCACTGTCTTCTGCTTGTCCCATTTTTGCAGAGGGGAAAATGGAGTGTCTTGGAAGAGAAGGATGCACCCTCCGTCTCACAGATCTTAAGTGGCCAAGTTGACGTTTAAATACAAGTTCCTTTGAACTTGGATATTGTTTGGGGAACAGGATCTTCCTCACGTAGCCCAGGTTAGCCATCAACTGTTTCATCGTCCCAACTCTGCCTCTGTGAGAGTGTGGGCTTGCAAGTGTGTACTACTATGTCCAGCTAATAGGCTACTAATAATGGTACCTGACTTCACCTGTTGGCACAGCTCTTAGGCTGCTCTGTCCTGCTTGCCTGTTTGAAGTAATTGTTAAGACAAGTCCATATCACAAATGTCACATGTGACTAAGCCAGGAGAGGCAACACTGTTAGCGACTCTCCTTAAGTTGGCTGATTTTGAAGGATAAGAAAGTTACATTTTCCTTAAACGTAGGAAGATAAAAGTGTGCAGGATATATGAAGAGAGCTTGGCACCGAAGTCCAGGGGAATCCCTTTCTTTCTCCGTCAGGCTCTGCAAGATTTAGAAGCAGTCATGGTTTGAAGATTCATATCTTAATGGTATTCTGAAAGCCTTTCCCTTTTATCTTTGCCTCCACAGTCGCAGAGGGAAACTGACTTGAGTTTCTTGTTTGAGGAATAGTCCTCTGGTCCCAACTCACTTTTTCTTTGCCTTTAAAAAAAAAAAATAACATTTTTCCCTTAGTCCTTTGTCCAGCCAGCTCACCCTGGAGAAGGCAGTCCACCCCTTTACAAGCCTCTAATGACACCTACTTTGGTTCCTGAGGAGATAATGGTTTAGAAAGCTTTCTCTGTGGGACTGGAGAACCCGGCCCAGCCATATGTCCCAACCCCAGCACGAGGCAAGTTTTGTGCAAGTGGAGACAACTCCATTTAGAAAAAGACAGAGAGACCTGGCTGGGCCTGTTATATCTAAAAGACACAGGCCTTTGGAATGTTTTTCTGTCCTTGAAACCAAATATCCAGCAAATTCTGGGATGTCTTTCTTAGAACCCCTGAGAAAAACAAGTTGACCCCCATAAACAGACATGTCCAGGGAAGGGGAGCACAAAGATTATAGGTAAATGGGCAGTTTCGCCTCCTGCTAGTTAACCAAAGAGAGGTCTTGGTTTTGCTTTCCCCTACCTGACCCATAGTTCCCTAGTTCTCTTTGGGGTGATCTGAGAAACCCAGCCATTCCCTCCTTAGCTGTTTTAGGAAGTTCAAGTGTCCCCGGGACTCTCAGGGCCCTGGGTTCAGTTCTGAGGGCACTTGGCTGAGGGTTACTCATGATTCTCAGTAAGCTCTATCTCTCTTGTCTCTGGGCCCAGAGAATAGGAGGGCCAGCTATTCCCATTTGTTGAGGAAAAGAACAGCATTCAGGCCCAGGGATATTGCACCCCGAATTTTGTCTTCCCCACTTACAAACATCCTGGCAGTGGCAGAGAATGCACAGTGGGCGGGCAAGAGATGGGAAGGACAACAACTTGGACTGGGTTCCCAAGAGATCATGCCTGTGGAGGAGGAGCAGTTCTGGAAGCTCCAGCAGAGTGCTCTCAGCTTCCCCTTAAATGGGGAGTTACCAGTAAATATTTGCTATGAAGTCTTTGCCACCTTTATTTATTACTTTAAAACAATGTTTCTAGATGTAGCCCAGGGTAGCCTGAAACTCTTGCTAATTCTCCTGCCTCAGCCTCCCAATCACGGGGATAAAGGTGTGAGCCACCACATTTGCCCCCCTCACCCCCACGTCCTTAATGTTATCTGTAAAACTAATTAACATAAATGGAGTGAACAATAGATACAAATAGATGTGGGGGGAGGTTGCTAGGGTTGGAACTTGGTATTGTACAAAGGCCTGGGTTCAAATCTCAGTACTCTAAGAAATAGTTTAGATAAATACAATTTAACCAGGAAAGGTTAAACTTCTTAGAATAAAAGCCTTCTCAGATGGCTGGTGATGCCAAAAGGTTCAGTGGCCACCCAACATTAAGGCACCTGGCAAACTGAAACAAATGTGATAGACAAATGTCATTCTCTGCCGTGGAATACAATATTTGTTTAACTAAGTAAAGATGTGATGCTTTTGTTCATGCTGCATTTGTTTAACTATGTAGAGATGTGTTGCTATTTTACCTTGCCTGCATAAGGCACCTGACCGGTCTAATAAAAAGCTGAACGGCCAATAGCTAGAAGAGGAGGGACAGGCAGGGCTGGCAGGCAGAGAGAAAAGGGGAGCCAGCCAGCCAGCTGGCAGCCAGCCTGACACAGAGAAAGCAGGAAATCAGGATGGACAGTATGTAGATGAGTTAAACAAGCCTCAGGGAAACACCTAGATGAACAGAAATGGGTTAATTTAAGTTAAAAAATAAAATGCTAGCTAGAAACAAGCCTAAGCTAAGGCCGAGCATCCATATTTAATAATAAGTCTCCATGTCATGATTTGAGGGCTGGCAGTCCAAGGAAGCATGCTACAATTATCCTCCTGTTTTCTCAAAGTCTTGTCTGAGCCTTTGTGTGGGTAAAAGACTAGGCTCAATGCCCTGTGTCTCGAAATTGGGTGGGGGACAGAAATTTCCAAGATGCTGTACTATTAGGTTTTTTACCACTAGGCACAAACTAGAGTCACCTGGAAAGAGGCAACTGAGTAGGTGCCTCATCAGATCGGTCTGAGGAGCATTTTTTTTTTTTTTTTTGATTAATGATAGATGTTGGTGTGGGAGGGTCCAGCCCACTCTGAGCAGCATCAACCCTAGGCAAGTGGTAGTTCTGGGGTGTATAAGAAAACAGGCTGGGCAAGGTACAGGGAGCAAGTAAACAGTATTCCCCATGGTCTCTGCTTCAGTTCCTGCCTCCGGGTTCTTTCCTCAAGTTCCTGCCCTGACTTCCCTTAGCAATGGACTGTGACTAGAAGTATCACTTTCCTCTCCAGGTTGTTTTTGATCACGGTGTTTATCATAGAAGCAGAAAGCAACCTAGGGCAATTCCTGGACAGTCAGAGTGTCATCTGTCCTCAGCAGTACCCTCAAAGTACTGAGCGGCAGTAGAGGGAGAGTGAAGGCAGGAACTACAGGTGGCTGGAGGTGGACTGCGGCAACTGCCCTGATTTCCAGGAAGTTACAGCACGCAACGTATCTCCATCTCCCGAGGGACCCAGAAGATGAGGTGTGGAAGCTACTGCCTGGTAACAGCCTCAGCCATAAAAGTAACACTGTGAAAACTCCATTTGGTGGGTAACAATGAGAAGTTAATGCAGGAGCCATTACCCTTTCGTTAGCACAAACTTTGGCAGCGACTTTTCCAGGCTCCAGACAAGCCTCTGGAGAGCAGCGGCATAACCCAAAAGCACTCCATCACTTATATGAATGAAAATGAGCGCAAACAGATTGTCGAGATGTCTGCTCACATCACCTCTTTTTTCTTGCAAGGGATCCCCTCTGTAATTACATTTTGACTGTCAGTTCATAAATTTCTCTTATTACAAACTGGCCATTATTGATTGCTTTTTAAAAGTACTAAAACCGAGCCCAAAGCTGTAGATCTCTCTGTAAATTCAAAACATGCTGTGTCAGGTCCCAGTCACTGGCCAGCGAGGAGAAGGGGAAAGTCTCTGAGCTCCTTTGTGGCCTCTGAGCAGAAGCAGGCCTCCTAGCACACATGCCTCACTTTACAGGCCGAGCTTCGAGGCCTTGGTGTTCTAAGCTGCAATGAAAATAATAAATAAAGGATAAACCAGCTTGGCAAACACTGGCACTTTGTCAGCCAAGACCTCATTGTTCTTCCATTGGGTCTGACTGCTCAAAGGGTTCTATTTGGACTTTGGGATTTGTGAGCAGATGCCACCAGCCGAAGAAGAGAAAGACAGTGGGGTGGAAAGACAAGAAACACTTCCATCTGAAGCTTCTGGATGGGGCTTTCTCAAATGTTCCATCTTGTGTTTCATCCTGTGGTGGTTGTATATTTAAGTCTATCTGTTTTTGTTTTGTTTTGTATTTTGTTTTGTTTAAAGTCTCAGGTGAAGTCTGTGTTCTGGGATAAGAATGGGGTTTAATCATTGTTCAAGATTGGAGGGAAGTTTCTGGAATCTTCACTAGTTACAAGGAAGGGAATATATCATCAAAAGACACTTCTGATTCCAACCCTCAGCTTTGGCTGAGAAGTTTGAGCAAGAGGAGGCCCCCAGGGTAGGAACTCCCCGATGCCTCTAGCCCAGCCCCTTCATGCAGTCTCAGGAAACCCCAGGGCAGGCTGCCAGCTTCAGCTCTGTAACCCACAACTATACAGCCTGCGCTAGGCAGAAAGGGGAGGGAAGAAGCTGCCTGTGGATGATGGTTGCTGATTGGGACTGGATGGAGCCCAGCAACCTGAGGGCCCTGGAGTGGTTTGCATGGCCCCCTGTCTTAGGGAGCTGGCTCAGGCAGGCAGAGCTACCAAGCTGGCCTGGAAACAAAGACCCTTTCAGGTTTGAATCTGTCCTTATTATCAAGATACCAGCTGGGGTCTCCAGCAGGGAAAGCTAAGCCAGGCCAGGATGGCAATCACACCTGAGTCAACCAAGGGCACAGATGGGAGACAGAGTGTCTGAAAAGTGGAAATGCTTAGGGTCCTCGTAATTGTCTGAACAATGCAC
This sequence comes from Peromyscus leucopus, assembly GCF_004664715.2. Lineage (NCBI taxonomy): Eukaryota > Metazoa > Chordata > Mammalia > Rodentia > Cricetidae > Peromyscus > Peromyscus leucopus. Next base: position 89,360,409 of record NC_051063.1, on the reverse strand, counting down.
CAGCCACACTTGGGAGTAGGAAGCCATATCACTCAGAGGGTGGCTCTGGATAGGTCTCAGCCTCTACTGAATGTCAGAAATACAAGTTCACTGGTCCCCTTCTGGCCTCCAGGCTTCAACCATTCCGTGCGTTCTTGAGAACTTCTCAAGTGTAGAAGACTCCGAGTTGGAAGTCAGTCCTAAATGCCTCCTGGGGATGACTGAGGGGCCAGCAAAGGCCACAAGGAAGCACAGAGCTCAGCATCATTATGCCTTTGCTACCAGGACCAGCTCAGCCTGTGACTTCTCTCCATACTGCACAGAGTTTGATGACAGGTGGGAGGGAGTCACTGTCCTGCTTCCCACTTCTCTCAGAGCTGACTTCCCATTCCGGAGGAGACCAGCCTCCTCTTCCACCCCAGGTCAGGAAGGAGGTGGATAGGAACCACCTCCAAACCTTATTCCCAGACTTCAGTGTCGTCCCCCTGCCCCTGACTACATCTGCGGTGGGATCCGGATGGTGCCAGTAAAACAAGCCACACACATCAGGCCAATGGTACAGAGGGAACCACCAGACAAGCAGAAAAGCCTGAGCACAATCTCTGCTCCTAACTGGAACTGGCAGCCCCAGAGCCTCTGTGCCTTCATCATGCACACAGCATTAGAGGCCCCATTGCCTATATTCAGGTCAGCACAGTGGGAAGGAACCATGGGAAACTGTAGGATCCCACTGAGCACAACCCTGCCTTCTGTCCCAGAACAAGTACCCCACAGAAGCATCCCATGTAGTACCCTCTGCCAGATCCAGAACAGGAAGCTGTGGCCTTCCGGGACAAGGACCCAGCCTCAGCCACTGCCTGAGTGCTGCATGGAGTGCTTCCAGGCATTTTTGTAGTCCTTCCTACTTCGTCAGGAGCAGAAAGTTCCCAGGGTCTGCAGCCTAGCTCCCTCTTCATTCAGCTATGGGGATCACACTGATTTCATTGGGTATGACCTATGCGGAGGTAGGAAGGTCTGGCTCCTCCTTCACTCAGCAGGGTCTGCCTATACTGAGACAACCTAGAAGGGCCCTCCAGGCTCCCTTCCTCCACTGCCATCAAGGACTAAGCTAATACTCCTAGGAGCATGTAAATGTTTTTGTTTTTTTCCACTCTCACCGTTTTCCAAGGGGACCAGAAATGGGCTTGCCAGCATTTAGACGGCACATCAGAGCAGCCTCTGGAATCTTCTCTGCCAATCCAGGCTGTCCCCACTGTTCTCCTTATGCCCTGAGCCCACACACTCCACGCTCCTCATTAACAGCAGAGTCAATAATTGCACTTCTTTGACAAGCAAGAGTCAGACCCATCCCCAGGCACCCCAGATGCCCCAGTCCTGTGTACTTTTCCAGAATTTATATTTAAGAAAATATGATAATGATGGCTTGCTCCAAATGGCAGCTTCCTCCTGACCTGTGGCTTTGGCTTTTGCTCCTGAGCTCAATTCTAAGGCCTGAAGCTCAGGGGCCTTCATGTGCAGGCAGAAGGGCCCCAGCAGGCCTTGGGGCACCCCCTCTCCCCCCTCCCAGTAAGTGATGGAACGGTCTCCTTAATTAGACTTTCTCTTTAAGTTCTGTAGCCTGCTAATGAATGCCAGCACCAAGGCACTTGGGAGCCCTGAAGAAATTATTTGAGAGCAAAACCAAGTGGCCTCCATAAAATCTCTCACTAGTTTAGTCAAAGGAGTGCCCCCCCCCCACGCCACACACAGGACCACCTGACACAGCTCAGCTGGGGTATGGTGAGAAATTAGACACACTGGCTTTCCTAGGGAAACAGGCCTCTCTTTGTATTCCCCTGTCCTCTGTCCTAGGCAAATTGTTTCCCTATCAGCTGACCTCTGCTTGACCCTGATTGTCACTCACCAAGTCAGGAACCAGGCTCTCCTTTTGTTCTGCCAAGGGCCCAGAGAGGGTTTATGAATTGTCTGAGGTTGCACAGTAAGGATACACGGGGCAATACTACCACTTCAGGCTACAGATTGAAGGTCATCCCGTTGAATAGCTAATAATTCTGAGTGTTCCTGAGTGGCAGGCATTGACTCCTATGTTTCTTTGTCAGATAATTATTCAATTATAGGCCTACTGGGCCAAATTCCCCGGTGTCCTGGATCTTACATTTCCACCAGGATAGCAGCAGGATGCAAACATACAAGATAGTCCCCTACGGCCCACAGCATCACAAAGAAAAATGCACAAGATAAGCAAATAGAGAGGGGCTGGATACTTGAGAGGGAAGTCAGGATGGCCTACCCTGAGGACGGGCAGCTGAGCAGAGCTAAGTATAGGGGTTTCCTATGTAGTTTTTGTGGGGAAAGCGTTCTAGACAGAAGAACAGTGGGGACAAAGGTCCTGAGGCAGGAGCCTGGTCAGCAATATATAATCAGGGGTCCAGCAAAGGTGAGAACAATGGGGTACCAAGGAGCAGATGATTTATGGTCTGTGTGTGTGTGTGTGTGTGTGTGTGTGTGTGTGTGTGTGTAAGAGAGAGAGAGAGAGAGAGAAGCTGGGCTTGAGGAAGGGGCAGATGGGTGGGTAAAATCATCAGCGACTGTATCGGGTGGGTCCAGTTACAGTAAAGTCACTGGAGCAGGAGAGATTAAGGAACTGGCTCTATTCCAGTTACTGCAGTCAGGCTGTACACGAGTGGCCAAACCTGGAGCCCCCCAAAGACCAAAAGACACTAAAGGCTAAGGAAGGAGCCACCGCTTAAGAAGCTCTCCTCTTTCACTGGCTTCTGCCCAACCCTCAGCCCAGCCTCAGTTTACTTACAAGCCAGCATTTGGGGGCCTCCCTATGTCCCAGGCACCGGCAGCCAGGGCTTTGATGGTCAGGATCACGTCCTAATCCGCCCAGCAGCCCAGGGCTTGGTATATTATCCAGAGTTAGCATATGACAAGGATCCCATTCTCTCAGCAGAGAGAGCGAACACATTCCAAAGCCGATTTGGGTTTAACTCACAGAAACCTCAACATTTAATCGACCAAACCAGAAAGTAATCCTCCTCTTGGCTGGCCTGGGAGTCTGGGTTTGCCTGCAGTCATGGGGATCCATGACTTGAATTCACCCATGTGCCCACTGACACATATCCCAGGATCCAGTGCCCAGCAGGTCCCTGAGACACTCATCTCACTGAGTAGGGATCTCAGGGCTCCCTATGTAGCCTGTGCTGTCCCTGGAGCCCCCCTGTCTCCTCTTCAGACACTGCGCTCTCCTCAGGCCATGTGGCCTGTGGACTATGCCGCTCACACTGACAGACAACAGCGGTGGGCTTCTCACTGCCCTTGTCTGCCTTACTCTGGCACCAGATCCACCAGGTCTGTGCGGCTTGGTGCTGAATTCCCCTGTATGACTAGTGACAAATTGGGCTGGCTTACTTCTAAAGGCTTCCTGGTACTTACTGACACTAAGTCGCCCTTCTGCCTTTCAAAAGAGGCCTTCTTAGACCTCTGACGGTTCCCCAGTGGCAAGGATAATTGACAGTGTCTTTGAAGGCAGGAAGAGGGCGAAGCCTCTTCTTTTCTAGGACCCTTGACAGACACTGGAGGGAAAGTCATTCTGACAATGGCTAAATTTTAAAGCACCTACTGTGTGCTAGCTCTGCCTTAGCTGTTCCAGCTAGGGAGTTAAGTAACATTCTAGTAACTCAATGTATAACTCGAGCATGGCATGCATGAAAGAGAAAAGGATGAAATCGATCCTGTAAGGTTCTTCACACTACCGATGAGGAGGGAAGAGCTTTCTGGCAGACTGCACTGTGAGAACAAAGGCCAGTAAAGTGGCATGGTGTAATGGACTGGCTTCTAAGTGGGAATAGGGAAAAATAAGATGTGTTTACCTCCTAATGTCTTATAGACTTATTTTCTTCCTGGACTCCTCAGCAAAACAAAACAAAACAATCAAAACTTCCATCCCAAGCATGCCCTGGGGGTGAGTAAAATGTCCTACACTGGTTTTAGCAAGGGGACAGCTTTGTATTAGTGTTCATAATCTCCCATCGATTTCCAGGACCTAAGGAACCAGGAGGACATAAACACACAAAGCCCAGGGGCTCCTGCTGAGTTCCGCAGCCTCTCCCATTTCCACCCTCACCCCTAAGGGTATTCTCCTTCTCCAAAGTCCCAACCTGGAGCCTGGTTCCTGTCTTATGACACCATCATGGTCCACCCTGTGTCAGAGAGCTCCGTGGGAGAGTAGGCTGATACTATTATGCCTGACTCCACCCTGTGGAGACAAGGAAGTTCTCGGGGCCTTCAAGACACACAGATGCTTTCCAGAGATGCAATGGATTAACCCCATAGGCTCTAAAGACAAGGGTCTCCACCCAGGCTGAACGCAGTTTTGGTTTCAGTATCCAATGATGCTTGACCTTACCTTCCCCCTTAGAGACTTTTAGCTAATTGATAGACAGTGTCATCAGGACACAGGGGTTTTCAAAAGCTCTACAGATGATGTTCTCAGCAACCAAGGTCAAACCACTGATCTGAGAGCCTGACTGTAGAGTTCAATTCTCTGGGCCACCAGCATAGTTGGTTACCTCAGGTGGCCCAAACTCCAAGCTCCACGGCTTGGAAGGGTAAAAAAGGATAAGGAAGTGCTGACTTCTGGGAAGGCCTGAAAGGGGCGAGCAGGTAACGAACACCAGGCTTTCAGCAAGAGGGGTACACATGCAGGCACATCCCCCAAGCTGCTGAAACATGGTGCATGTGCTATCCTTGGTATTCCCAGAGGCTGGGTGTGCTAGACTAGGGTGTATGACTCTTGTAGTATGACTATTGTACTTGAAATCCTTTAGCTGAACCCCTTAGGTTCCTCCTGGAACTTCCCTGAGAACTTGGCCTTCCTCATCAGGTTGATCATTTTGGCCCTCTCTGGGACCCTTTCCAAACCAGTTCTATGAAGCAACTGAAGGTTCAATGAAACATGGGCCCTGACATTTCCTACCTCCCCTTCCCATCTCCTCAGAGGTTTGGTTTCATGGTCCTCCTGCCCAATCCCAAAGGATTCCAGCCAAGGCCCTCAGCACTTCCATCCTCAGAACCTAGAGAATTTCATCACATGGGTTCATAAAGACCAGAGGCTCCTACCAAACTCTCAGCTGCCTCTCAGATTTCCCACACTCCCTTTCCCTCTCTTGCCTTCTCCTCTTCCCCTTGACTGTCTATGCAGCAAAGGCTAGATCCAACCAGGGAAGGCAGCATTCCTCATGCCTCTGGGGCATCTTGACAATCAAGAGCAAGATGCTGACCAGCTGAACACCTGGTCTTAGCCTGCTTCTTTAGCTTTCTCAGGCTCCCACCAGTCCCAAGCTTGCAGGCAGATATGCAGAAGTCCACAGCTCAGTTTTAGGGAAGGGTGTGGGTGCCTCGGATATGTGTGTGTGGGGGGGGGGCTCTGCTGTTTCACGAATCAAGAGCTACTAACTCAGAAATAAGTGAGGATCATACTCCCCAGAGACGCCACTTGGAGTTGTGGCTAACCCTCCAGAGCCCAAGCAAGGAGACTTTCTGTGGGGAAAAGAGTTAACCTGAACTAGCTTTCTCCTCACAGAGAAAGCCATCCTCACCTGGCTGGTGAGGGGCTGGTGCTTGAGCTGCTGAGTCACCTTGTGGAATCCTAACCCCATGGCTCCCCTGCAGGCCCCAGGGCTGCTTGGTATGAGGAGGTTGGTAGAGCATCAGTGTTGCCCTGCGTATTCACTACTTTTCATATTCCTGTGATCAAATACCCAACAAGAAGCAACTTGAGGGGAGGAGGCTCATGGTTTAAGAAGGGTAGAGTCCATTTTGGCAGAAAAGAATGGCATAGGAGCTTGAGGCTGTTTTGTCCAGTCAGAAAGCAGAGAAAGATGAATTCCTCTACTCAGCTCAATTTCTGCTTTATATTCAGTATGGGACTCTAGCCTGTGAGATGATGCCTCCCATATTCAGAGTGAGTCTTCCCTCCTTAAATACCATTTCTGAGGTAAAGTCTGAATCTAGTCAATTGACAAATGAAAAGTAACCATCACAGACTCCCAGTCGCCTCTCTTCACCTGACAGGCAGGCTACATCCATGCTGCTGACAGTGTGGTCCATGTCTCAGTCAGGCTGTGGGCTACTTAGTCCTGGCCTATGATAAGCAAAGAATTTGTACCAAAGTAGAAACTGTGCCACCATGCATACAGTTTGGCTCTGTTAACATTTTTTTTTTCTAGCAAAACTTTCTTGTTGAAAGGACCTCATGACAATTATCCTGTAACAGTGGAATGGTAGGCTGTGGAAGGCTCATGTCAGATCTCTCTGTGCTCTGGCCCATCCTTCATACACACACACACACACACACACACACACACACACACACACACACACACGCAATATATATATATATATATATATATACATATATATATATATATATATATATATATCACAACTTTCTGTTCCTAAAGCAATCGATGCTCCTCATCAGGTAGCCCATCCTGTACCATTTACAAGGGGGCTGAGGAGAAAGTTACTGTGATAAGGAACCAAGCAGATCAGCCTGCTGACTCTAGCCACCTTGCCCAGGATTGGCCTTGGTGTCGGACACCAGGATGCTGTTAGTCTGTTTCTTGCCTTGACCTTTTGTCTGACTTCCCAGTTGATGCAGAATATGGGAGCAGACAGTAGTGTTTATCATGTTCTCTTGCACCCTCACACACAAGGTAGGTGCCTGTTGCCATACTGACATATAACATCACAGTATCACATGTGGAAGTGCACAGTGCAAGCCAGAGGAGGTCCAGCTATGCCTTTCTCATTTTCTTCTACCCGTAGCTGTCCCTCTAAGCCCTGCAAATCAGGATGGCACCACAGCTGGCATGGAAGCCACCTGGTTTCTGGGCCCCTGAGCCCATTGGATCCCAGAGCCAAATGCCCAAGCCTCAGCCACTGTCGGCTCCCAAGTGGGTGGTAATCAGAGATTCTAGCACAGGCTTTGATGCGGCAGCCGGCGAGGCAAGCCGGCACTGTTTGAAGTGCCTGCCTGTGTAATAAGGATTCCTAATTCGCTCGAACCAAAGCAACATTTGCAGTAAAGATCATTTTTGGAATGAAAAATAAATTGTGACTGGAGGGTCTGGGTTTGTTTCAAAAAAGGAGATCACCCACAAGCATCGCGTCTCCAAGAAGCCACCCGCCCGTGTGCGCTCAGATGGAGAGCACACCACTTGGAATTTCAAAGTGCTGCTAATTAAGAGCAGTTTATTAAAATGTCAATCTTTTCAACCAAAACAACTCTCTTCCCCTGCTTGCTGAGTGGCTTTCCCTGCCACTTTTCCCACCTCAGATAATCCAGTGGGCAGCTTCACCTGGGACCCCTGAAGTAACTGTTGCCCGAACAGCTGGAGGAGAGCTCCTAAGTATTGCCATTCTGCTAAGGAGATTCTCACAGAACCTGTCTTTCAAGAGTCAGGGAGGCCAGCCAGGCTTGCTGGCACAGGCCTGTAATTTTAGCACTCAGAAGGCTGAGACAGGAGAATTGAAGTGAGTTTGAGGCTACCCTGGATGAGTTAGAAACCCAAATCAGAGACATGGTGAGACTCTATCTCAAAATAACGTGTGAGCCTGAGCGTGGAGGCACATACCTATACTAGCACTCAGAAGGCGGAGACACGGGGATAAGGAGTTCAAACATGAAGAGTTTGAAGCCAGCCTGGGACTCATGAAACACTGTCTCAGGGGACAAGGGCAAAAACCAGGCACATGGACACTAAAGCTATGTGACAGTGAGCAAATAATAGTTAAGCTTTTTGTGTCCTGGTTGTTTCTCTGTAAGTGGAGTGATAGTGCTCCAGTCTACCGGAGGTGACGGTGAGGATCGGGAGCAACGATGTGTGGAAAGCTGCCAAATACTAACGTCTGATGGGCGTTAACACTATTGTTTCCTGAATGTGCCATGAGAAGGCACTCTTACGTCTCACATCTTTCCAGATGTCTCTTGCAAGGTAGAAATGAGCTTTTTCAGTTTTCCAGCTTCAGCAGTTGAGACCCAGTAAATGTTGGTTGATAAATGTCAATTAGTCTGCACACGAATGAACATGTGCAATGTGCAACCCGTCCTTACGTTCAGTAAACACAGCAATGTTAGCATGGGTCGGTGAGCTGATAGCTGTCCACACAGGATCAGGCTGTGAGGAGGGGTGGCTCCCTGCCCTGCTCACTGCTCCCTGGTGTCAGCACCTCCCCTGCGTATACTCCAGACCTAGGGAACGGAATGTAGCCAAAGCAAAGGGAGGCAACAAAGAAACCCTGCCTCAAAAAAAGCCAAATAAACAAACAAATAAATGCAAAGGGAGGCAATTCCATGTAGCATGCTTAAGCCTCAGCGTCTGTCTCTTGGCACTCTCTCGCCCTCTCAGCTTGCTGGCTTTGATAAAGCAGGCTGCCACACTAGGTAATCCTGTCAGATACCATGAGTTAGTGAGTGACCATTATCCCGTTGAGTTTGGACACGACAATGCCACCAGTTGGGACCCAACAACAGCCTGTATGTGACCTGAAGCTGAGGACCCAGTCAAACTGCATGAGAACCTCTTACCTACAGAAACCACGACATAAGACATGGGTCATTTCAAACCACCGAGTCTGGGGCTCCTTTGTTATTCAGCAGTACAGACTGTAAGGGAAAGGAACTCTTCACTGGGAACAGGAATGCTGTCTTTCACCTATCTGGGGTCACCCATCCTTCACCTTGCTCTACCTGCACACAAGAGTCATATTCCAGTCCAAGGGACCCTAGGAAGAAAGTGCATCTAACTATGGTGGGCTGAGTTTAGGTCCCAATTCATGTTACTCTCCACTTCTCTATGCTAGAGGGAGATTAGTCAGCTGACCACTGGTTGCATTGGGAAGTTGCCATCATATATGAGAAACTGGTTGGCAAAATTCCAGAGCTTGCAGAGTGGAAGCGGCTAGGGAGATGTACACCCTCACTCACTCGGATGGCTGAATGAGACCCAGCTGTCTCTCACAGGAATCAGCACATAATTATGGGGCATTTATACTGTGTTCCAGGTATGGTGCCAAGCAGCAAGAACACAGCAGTAAACAGAAGTTCAGTCCCAAACACTCCCTACAGAGGCCTTCTCTTGTCGGGGCAGAGGCATTGAAAGAGTATGAAATGTAGTCATACAAGTCCGGGGGCCGTGGGAGGGAAGAAATGAGCAGCATGACTTAGTAGAGGTCTTTTAAAAGACATAGCCTTTGAGCTCCAACTGAAAGGGGCAGAGGAATTCCCTTCGTTGAAAATGTGGATGGATCAAAGGCCCAGTGTACATTAATAACAGGACCAGTTCCCTCTGGACTGTGGATTCAGCACACCCAGTATGCCAGACACTATTCTAGGCAACTGGGTCACAGCACTGAGCAGAAGAGACCACTTCCTTCCTATGGAAGTGTATGCTCAGGTAGGGTTATCGTTCCCAAGGGAAATATAGAAAATAATATAGAGGAGACCTCCAGGGCTGGCATTTGACCTGGAACCTTGGTCATGTGAATAAATGCAACTTCTGAAGGTACATTGGGAGAGGAGGGACATATTTCCCATGGGGCAGGTGGAATGGTCCTATGGCAGGAATGACTTGATATTCAGAACCACAGGGCTGCCTGGGCAGATTTAAGCTCAGTGCTAGAGCCCTGGCACAAAGAGCACTCACCTCTATCACTGTTGAGTGGCTACAGGATTAAAGAGCCCATCCCAAAGGCTGTGTTTATGTCTCTCTGATCACCAAGGCCTGACTTCCTCCTCCACAAGCTTCAAATCCATGGTTAGAAAAACAAGTGACAGATGGTGTCTTGTTACTCCTAGCACTGCCACCCAATCAATCTTGACTTGATAGGTCCCATGGAACCCAAGGATTTCTTGCTGTGGTGATATTTTATTTGTGCTCTAACAAATAAAGCTTGTCTGGGGATCAGAGGACAAAGCCAGCCACTATATTAAACATAGAGGTCAGGCAGTGGTAGCACACGCCTTTAATCCTAGCATTCAGGAGGCAGAGATTCACCTGATCTCTGTGAGTTCAAGGCCACACTGGGAAAAGAGGCAGACGTGGTAGCGCATGCCTTTAATCCCAGTGCTAGTTAACCATAGAGTCTGGAGGTCTGGACAGACAAATAGGAAGTGATAAAGCTGGGCTGAAAGAGGAAATGATGAAGCTGGGTGGAGAAAGGAAGTAAGATGGCAGGGCACAGAAAGGCATATAAGGCATGAGTAAACAGGAAGTAGCTCTCTTTTTTGGGCTGAGTATTTCCTAGCAGTAAGAATGTGGCTGACTTCTTTCTGTTTCTCTGATCTTTCAGCTTTCACCTCAATATCTGGCTCTGGGTTTATTATTATTATTATTATTATTATTATTATTATTATTATTAAGACCATTTAGCAATTCATCTTACATCTTGCTAGTCTCTCCCTCCCTTAAATTGATATGCTCTACATAGGTGAGCTCCACAGGTTACCCCCCCCCCATAGTACCAAGGAGGCAACTGGCCAGGGATATCCTGGTCTAGCAGCTCTGAGTCTTGAAATCTCTCCTTGGTGTCTATTTTGTGGGGCAGGGTTTGAGGGGGACAGAGGGCTGAGACAATCTTATCCCATCATGGAATCATTCAACACCTACTTAGTGCTTAATAGTCATGCTATGAACAAACAAATGAATGGCAATTATGGGGAAAGACACACAAATGAATGGACAAATGAATACCTTTAGTAATATGTCAGCTATTTTGAGTCATTCATCCATCCATTGCATAGATATTTGTTGTGTGTAGCTCTTTCCCATCTGGGCCTCCAGGGTTTTGCCAACCCCTCACCAGGAAGGTGCCCTTCAGGGGTCATAGTACACAGGTGCCTAAGAGACCAGAGTGTAAGAAAAATAGGCTCTGCCCTGCTCCATCTGATGAACCTTGACTGCAGTCCAGCTCTGCCTACACACTAGGGGAACCCTCTCTATAGCCAGTCCTGGAGGGTTTCCCTCCCCATGCACAGAGTAAACATACCCTCTTCCCACCCTTCCCTCATCTTGCAGTTGGGGCCATACATCCCTTGGTTCTCACCTTACCCACTGGGCCTGGCCACTCTTGTAGGTATGGAAGGGAGCAAGGAAATCTCTACTGTTATGGAACATTACTTTAACTAGTCAAAGATGTGTTACATTTGTTTATGTTGAATTTGTTTAACAATGTGAAAATGTGTTGCTTCGCCTGCCTAAGGTACCTAGTTGGTCTAATAAAACGCTGAATGGCCAATAGCTAAGCAGTAGAGGGATAGGTGGGGCTGGTGGGCAGAGAGAGTAAATAGGAGAAGAACTCTAGGCTCAGGAGAATGGAGATAGAATGAGAGAGAAAAAGAGGGAGACACCTGGGACCAGCCATCTAGGTAGCTGCCAGACAGACAGATGGAGTAGGACATACAGAATAAAAGAAAGGTAAAAAGCCCCAAAGCAAAACATAGATGAAGAGAAACAGGTTAAGTTATAAGAGCTAATGGGAAGAGCATAAGATAAGGCTGATCATTCATGACTAATAAGTCTCTGTGTCATGATTTGGGAGCTGGTTGGTGGCCCAAAAAGAAGACTGTTACAGTTGGTACCCAACATGGGGTGTGACCACACAGACAGAGAGATCATGCCAGCTTGGTCTGCTGCAGTTGCTATCTGAGACTCTCCACGTGAGCATCTACAGCAGGCAGCTGCCACTTGCTGAGACTCCAAAAAGTAGGCTCATATTTGGAAAGTATGGGAGGGGCTTGACTTTGCTGCTGACAATTTAGACAAACAGAGAATTCAGCAGATTTGGTGAGATACCTGGGAAATCCTTTAGGAGATGTATTTCCCACAGTAAGAATGGGGAACATCACAATGTAGGGTGTTAGGACCCTGTATAGTGCTACTATGGATAGTTTGATGGAAAATATAAATGAGAGGATAAATGACCTAGCTGGGATTGGCATGATGTTGATTGTAATTACTATCAGTTTGGCAATTAATATATTCTCCTTAAAAAATGTTTTTATAACTGTGCTAAATATGGTAACTTGATTAATAAGATACATGCTTTAGAAAGATTTATTACTGATAAGATACAAGCCTTAGAAAGACCTACTAATGAAAATAAGAGAAATACTCACAAATAACAGAAGAATTTGGAGTAGAACCCACTGCACCATTGCATTATGAAACTGAAGAGGAGCAGCATAAGGGTATTAGAACACCAACCTTAATTTGTCTAGTTACCATATAAGAACAACCACTGGATGATAGGAACCCCCAAGGTTTTCCAAACATTAACTGGAATCATGTAGAAGTGTTAGCTTTAAGAAGAATGGTATGAATTCACCCTTTGTAAAACAGATGTTAAATTCATGGGCAACTAGGAACAGAACTACTCCACAAGAGTGGAAGGATTTAGTTACAATAGTATTGGAAGCTGGTCCTCAGTTACAATGGAAAACATGGTAGAGAGAGAAAGCTAGGGCCATGGAACAGCAAGGTAGGGCTAGAGGTCATGAGATTTCCTAAGACCCAGTTCTCAGTGAGGGTCAGTGTACTGATTTGCAAAGACAAGCTGTATTTGGTGATCATAGCTTGGTTCTATGCCATGTAGCAGCTTTGAATGCTTGGGATAGGGTTGAAGACTCAGAAAAGAGGACCTAGCCATTTACTGAAATTATATAAGGTCCAAAAGAAGCCTTCACTTACTAATCCTAACTCTGAACTTTTTACAAAGATTGACATTAGTTGTAAATAGAATAATATCAGATCCAGATGTTAGACAAATATTAATTGAATCTTTGACTTTTGAAAATGCTAATTCAGAATTCAAAATGGTCATTAGGCCTTTAAAGGCAAGAACAGCACCCATAGGAAAATGGATCTGAAAAACAGTTGATATTGGACCCCATACTTCTAATGATACTTGCATAGGAGCACTGCTTTCTGCAAATATTAAGAAAAATAAAAATGTTAAGATATTCTAATTTTGGTAGATAAAGTCATCTGAAAAAGGACTGTAGTCTAAGTGCTCCTAGAAACAATGTTTACTCTAGAAATAATCCAAACAGCAGGCCCAGGCTTCTGGAGTATGCAGGAGGTGTGCAAAGGCCAACATTGGACTAATGAATGCAGATTAACAAGGGACAGACAAGGTAACCCTTTGCCATTGGGAAATGCCCTGAGGGGCCTACCATAGTCTTCAATATCAAATTTGATTTAATCATTCCCTTAAAGAATTGGGGAAACCTCTTCACAGAGCAATTAAAAGATTTCGTGTCTGTTGTTAAAAACCACACTGCTCTGGATGATAGAATAGCATCAGTAGATAAAACAAGATTTTCAGAAAAAACCATAAAGCAAGTATTTTGCCAAACTTCTATAAATGATCAAAACCAAAACTAAAAATATAAATAAATGGCATAGAAATTGAGGGGTCAATAGACACAGGTGAAGATGTAGCATTAATTTCACCAAAATTGTGGCATCCAGATTGGCCTCTTCAGAAGGTAAATGTTCATCTTCTAGGGATTGGAACTTTATCTTAGATAAAACAAAGTGCAGGATGGGTCAAGTGTATAGAGCCAGAAGGATATATAGGAAAATTAAAACCATGTGTGGCTAACATAGCAATGAATTTATGGGGATGTTATTTGTTGCAGTAATGGAAAATACAGATTAACATCCCCCCAGTCTCAGAAACAAACTATAAAATAAGGAATGCTTCTGAGAGAAATATTAGGAGGTATTATCAATGACAGACATAGACCATTTAAGTTGTACATAAGCAGGGCACAATAGCTGTTGGTCTTTCAAAGGTACCAACAGCCCTACTGACAAACCATATGGGTGGAACAATGACCTTTGACATCAGAAAAATTATAGGCGCTAGAACACTTGGTACAGGAGCAGTGAAATGCTCAACATATTGGAGAAGTCCTTGGAATTCTCCTATATTTGTTATTAAAAAGAAATCTGGAAAAAGGAGAATGTTAACAGATTAAGAGCCATAAATAAGGTAATTCAGCCAATGGGCTCTTTATGGCCTGGAATTCTTTTGCCTATTTTTTTATTACCTAAGTGCTAGTATATTGTACTGATTGATTTAAAAGACTGCTTTATTACTATACCTTTACAAGAACAGGATACAGAAAAATTTGCCTTCAGAGTGTCTACTTATAATAATTCCTAGCATGTTAAAAGACACCATTGGAAGATTATTTCACAAGTAATGTTAAACAGCCCCACCTCATGTCACTATTTTGTACAACAGCCATTAGAACTAATTCATAATCAGTTTCTTCAATCTATAATTTACCATTACATGGATGATATCTTATTGAATGATTCAGACATGGATACTTTAGAAAAAAATGTTTGATGGAGTAAAGAGAATTTTGCCTTGTTGGAGATTACAAATTTCGCCTGGAAAAAAAACCCAAACATAAAGAGGAGATTCTATTGATTATTTAGGATATAAGACAGATTTACAGAAAATTCAACCACATAAAGTACAAATCAGGAGAGATCAATTATGAACTTTTCATAATTTTCAAAAATTGCTGGGAGATGTTAGCTGGCTATGGCCTATAATTAGGTTAATAACTCAAGAACTAAGTATTTTATTTCAAAACTTACTATGTGATAAGAACTTAAATAGTCCAAGAAAATTATCAGCTGAGACAGAGAATTGGCTCTAGTAGAAAAGAAATTACAGGATATACATATGAATCACTTGAATCCAAAGTTTGATTATATTCTGGTTATATTACCTTTTACTCATTCTCTCACAGGGATTCTTATGCAGAGAGAAGATAATATCTTAGAATGTATATTTTTACCACAAAAGCAGAGTAAAAAATCAACAACCTATGTAGAAAAGGTTTCTGAGTTGATTCTAAAAGGAAAATTTGTCAATTAACAGGAATAGACCCAGCAGAAATTGTGGTCTCTTTGATTAACACTGAAATTGCATTGTTATGGGCAGAAAATGAACATTGGCAAAGAGCCTGCAGTAATTTTTAGGGGGAGATTAGTAACAAATATCCCAAAAGCAAGAGACTTCATTTTATAAAAAGAGCTAATTGGATTCTCCCTCATATAATAAGAGGTACCAATTTCTGGAGCCCCTATATTCTACACTGACGCAAATAAATCAGGAAAGGAAGTTATAAGTCAGGAAAAATAAGTAAAGTGGCTCAAAGCCCTTATGATTCATTTCAGAAATCAGAATTATATGCTATTCTCATGGTATTCAATTTTTCAGAAGCTCTTAATATAGTTACAGATTTTCAATACACAGAAAGTTGTTTTACATATTGAAACTGCTGAACTTATTCTTGATGATTCAGAATTAACTTTGATACTTATTAAAATACAACAAATAATCAGAAATAGAAATCATCCTTGTATACAACAACATATCAGATCCCATATGGGTCTACCAGGCCTTTAATGTACAAGGTAATGATGAAGTTGATCAGCTATTGGTAGGAAATGTGCTAGAAGCCTCATAAAAAACACCTTGTTAACAGCAAAGGTTTTAAGAAAGATTTTTCTACACTTGGCAACAAGTCAAGGAAAATTATAAGAAAATGTCCTACTTTTCTTTGTATAACCAGACTCTACTACATGCAGGAAGTAGACCAAAAGGTATTCAAGAAATGAAATTTGGCAAATGGATGTGCTTCATTTTGTAGAGTTTGGAAAATTAAAATATGTGCACCAAACAAGAATACATATTCATAATTTCAATCAAACACTGCTTTAAGTTCTGAAAAGTCTGATTCTGTAATTATGATTTATTAGAAGTCATAGACATTATAGAGATACTTGTACAAATTAAGACTGATAATGCTCCAGCATATGTCTCTGGTAAAATGAAACTGTTTTGTGCATATTACAACGAAAAACATTACAGCTATACCACACAATCCTACAGGACAAGCAGTTATAGAAAGATCTAATTATACTTTGAAAGATATGCTTAATAAGCAGAAAGGGGTAATAAAGACCCCCAGAGATAGATCATAAAATGCTTTATTGACTTTAAATTTTTTAATTCTAATAAAAAGGAACAACAGCTGGAGAAAGACATTGAATAATAGAAAAAACTGCTAAATTAAATCAGCCTATATATTTTAAAGATATATTAATCTCTGGATGGAAATCAGGATATGTGTTACATTAGGGAAGAGGTTTTGATTTTCTTTCTACAGGAAAAGAAAAGCTATGGATACCATCAAGAATGATAAAGATTAGTTTTGAACAGGAGAGCCTTCCTGATGAGGAGAGGACATAGTTCATCAAACAGCTTGGTCATTCAATCTAAACTAATTTATAAGACTAACAAATGCTTTTCATTTGATCAGGTATAAAAAAAGTAATAATTTTTATTAGTAAAAGATAATGCTTTTTCTGTTGCCACAAAATGTTTTGTCTTGACAAAGATATAATCTGACAGAAAAAGAACTCCCCAAAGTTAGGGTTGGGGCAGGGATTGATTTTTGTCTTTCCAGGAGAATGAAAGCATCCATTTAAAGAATCTGAAGACCACTGGACAAATGAGACATATGAATAAGAAGGACAAATTATCTCAAGAAAAATGTCTGAAGAAAAAGAATAAAACTGACCTAATGTTATTGCACATTTCCTATAGGATAAAATTTCATAAATTTTCTCAAATTGTTGTTTCTGTCGCTCTTTACAAACATAAAAGGCAAATGGTCTTTTTGTGGTCCCAATTCAATTAAAAATCAAAGCTGACTTTGGAGTTGAATTGTGACTCTTTCCCTCTCTAAACTCAAGCATACTTGTTAAAGGAAAACCCAAAATCTCTGTCTCATGTCAGAAGAGTCACATGGTATAGGACAGAAGAAAACCAAAATTAGGGACTATTCTATTGTCACTGACCTCTAAGGTATAAATATTAGTTCTAAAATTATAATATATATACATATATATTAAACTTCCCTTTGTGATATTAATGGTCATCCTAATTAATTCTAGAAATGGGCTTCATCTAGCTTCTTGTATATCATTTTGAATTTGATTTTGAAGCAGGTAATGAGGAATTAGGTTTGAGTACCCTGGATACACTTAATAGATTGTGGTCCTTTAACCTCTCTGAGATCTGCTGCATATGACACTGACAATAAGTTTTTCTGCAATGAACCATAGTCATTCCTAACAGTGATCTTTGAAGTCTCTAAAAAGGTGATGGGGCCCCACAAAGACATTTCCACCTAGATTGTAGTAATGTCATTAAAGTGACAAATAGCACCAAGATCATTTTCAGACTACAAACTGCTCAGAACAACTTCAAAGCTGCTAGCTGAGAGGGTCCAGCCTTACAAACTACTCTAGCCAGGACTTGAGGTAAGTCCTGCATTTTCCCTTTATACAGAGACTGAACAACAAATGTTGCAGCTAGTTTTCTCAGGACTTGACCATTATCACAGTTTTCTTAGGGTTCCCTAAAGATATGTTGCCCCCAGACAACAGGAAGTAATTTTAAGAAGATGACACCCACATTTCCAAGAGATGGGTTAGGTGGTTTTTGGTTATTCAATGGGTTTTGGATATTTGTCATCATTTAGGGAGGTTGGTTGCAAATTCTCATTGGTCATGGTAAGGGAAGAAAATAAGCAAGAGAGATTATATTCAAGGATCATTTACTGAAAAGAAATAGGTGGATTTAGGAATGATAGGATAAAAGAGTAGATTATTGAATCTATTTTAAGCAAAAGGCAACTATTAATCTCAAATATTTTAGATTGTAAGGATTTTGAATATTGATGCAAATTTAAGGTTATTTTTGCTGTTCTGTGTATATGTATCTACTCTTATTTAAGGGATTTTTTTGTATATTGATACAAATTTAAGGTTATTTTTGTTACAACATATTGTACATATGTTTATACTCGTGTTTAAGGTATTGTCCCTAAACAGTTTATTTAAAAATGTATGGGAATATTCTGTCTTTATCTATTATTATAAACCTATTAGGATAATTAAGAAACTCAGGTTAGTAGTTTATCATATAACAATATAACTTATGCTAGGTATGTTTTCAAGATCATACAGAGATGTATTTTAGATAGATGGTCTTCAAACACTCCAAGACATACAGAATATGGTATTTAAAATGTTTTGTTAATATAAAGCTTTTTCATGACAGTGAGACACATCTGCTCCTGCAGCACCAATTTACTTCAGAAAGGATGATGGCCTTGAAGAACCTCCATATGGAGTTTGCTTTCAGTGTAGCAAAGCTAGCCATATTGGGCAAGAAAACTGCTTCTTGCCTTGAGTGTTAGTATGCTGTACAAACTGGACAAGCAGGACACAAAGGAAAAAGACTGATGAACTACTATGGAATAATCCTTTTGTACACTATGAATATGTTATTATTGATTAACAAAGAAGCTAATTGACCTATAGCACAGCAGGATATAAGTTAGGCAGGACAATCAAACCAAGGATACTGGGATGAAGAAGGATGGAGTCAGGGGAGATGCCAGCCAACTACCAAGGAGCAAGACATGCAGCAAATGACGGTAACAAGCCATGAGACACATAGTAAAGCATAGACAGAAATTTTGGCTAATTTAAATGTAAGAGTTATCTAATAACAAGCCTGAGCTATTGACCAAGCATTTATATCTGCCATGAGACATCTCAGGGAACTGAGAGGGAGGAGCCAGCAACAGCATGCCATGATCTAAGTTACACAGCAGGTTTTTTTTTTTTTTTTTGTTTGCTTGTTGTTTTTTTGTTTTGTTTTATATAGATACACTGTAAGACAGATTCAGATGAAAAGAGACTCTAAGTTAGGTTATAATGTTAAAAATATGCTTAGGCTTGGGAGAGAAAAGAGAAAGGATATACTACAAATTCTGAGAAATAAATATTATATTAGAGAAAGAAAAAAGAGAAAGAGAAAGAAAAAAATGAAAGACTATATTTAGATTAAAATACAGTTTTTAAAATAAAATTAAGTCCTTAAAAATAGAGTAATAAAAATATAATAAGCACATAATGATGGAAAATACACAGAAAGTCTGGATGCTGTATGTTATTGTATTGTCTTTGAATTTTTTTGTCTGCTTGAAGGAGTGATAGCTGATTAAGACATACTGTATTATAAATGCTGTTAGATTAAACCATAATATATATATAATATATATATATATATATTATATGTCATAATTTAAGTCAAAAATGTTACTTTGGAGAATAGTTATGCTTTGTTTTCACAAGAAATGAAAGGCTATGAATTTATTCTAGGTTAAAGAAAATTTGGTTTAATCAATGAAGTCCCCCTGAAATCCTGACTACAGACATAAAAATAAACCTAAAAGAACTACAAGACATATGATGCATATTTTACCTGCTCAAACACATACCAAAAAAAAATCTTTGGCTGACTTGTGTATAATGTACAGCATATACTTATATTAATACAAATATGTATGTTACATTTAAAAGTTTATGTATTTTCAGAGCAAGGGGACCAGACACTGATGGGAATGGATGGCTCAGGTGATCCAGCATCCAGAACAGCTTCAAGGCTGCTGACTGAGATGATCCAGACTCACAAAATACTCTAGCCAAGACCTAATAATTATGCTTATTTTTTTCAAGCTTCCTCAAAGATTTCCAACACCCCCAGACAACAGGAAGCAGTCTAGAGAAAATGATATCCATATTCCCAAAATATTGGTTATGGATATTTGTTATCATTTAAAGGAGGTTGGTTACAAATTGTTATTGGTAATGTTCAGAAAAAGCTATGCAAATGAGATTAGATTTAGGGCTCTCATTCTAAAAAGAAAAGGGGGATATATAAATGATAGAAGGGTAAATTATTAAGTCTACTTTTAAACAAAAAAGCAACTACTGGTCTTTAATATTTTACATTGGTATGGATTTTTGTATATTGATACGAATTTGAGATTGTTTTTCTGTTATGCTGTAAATATGTTTCTACTCTTGTTTAAGATATTTTTGTGTATTGATACAAATTTAAGGTTTTTTGTTACATTGTGTATGTGTTTCTACTTCTGTTTAACATATAAAAATATCTTAAATATTTTAATAATAAAATAAATAATATCTTAAATAATAAGATATAACAATATCTTATTGTTACAAATTGGAGGTTATTGTCCTTATACTGCACATTTGTTTCTATTTTTGCTTAAGGTATTACCTATACAGCTTGTAGCTATACAGCTTA